>NW_022103905.1:9329199-9337216 GCF_000313985.2 Echinops telfairi
CCATCCATCCATCCATCCATCCATCCATCCATCCATCCATCCATCCGTTGATGGTCGCTATGGGTCGGAACTGGCTCCATGGCACCTAGCAACAATAGCATCCACCAACAGTGTGTGGTGTGCATTATGAGAAATGCTGGGATAGGGTTGAGAGAAATGACATCAAGACGCCGTGGTCAATAGAAGACATTTGCAGCTTCCAGGGGTCCCTGGGGGAGGCGTGGGGAGACCCCACTATTTCCCATGTGCAGATATTATGGAACACATGACTTACGGATTAGTGTGTGCACTGAGGAAGAGACTTCTGCCAAGGAACCATGTTGGTGACCCACCAGGAGGACACTGCAGGCTGAGAGCAAGCAGGTGCGTCGAGCTTTGGGAATCAAGGTTGGGAGTACACCTGGGATTCTTGGAAAAACAGGCCTCACTGGTAGACACATGCTTGTTTAAAGAAACACTGAAAGATTTAGGATAGGGCTTGGCAAAAATTCTTCCTGTACACAAAAATCCCTAAAACTCAAACTCCCTGCTCTGGGGTGCTTTCCCATTCACAGAGACCCTACAGGGCGGGCTGGAATTGCCCTTGTGGGTTTCTGAGAATTTAACTCTTGATGGAAAGCTGCATCCTTCTTCCAAGGAACAGCTGGTGGTTGGAAACTGCTGTTGGGGTTGACAGCCCAACATGTAACGACGATGCCACCAGGGCTCCCGACACAAGCCTTAAAAAGGTCCTTTGAGCCAGCAACATTTCTCTGAGCCATGTTTGAGCAAAAGTCCCATTCCCCAACCATGAAAGGTGGTGGGGCTATCCACTGTACTGCAGATTCTCGGAGAAGTGGAGAGGAGGACGAGGCGAGAGTAGAGCTCACCTGACCAGCACCTGAGACAAGCTCGAGGAAGCTGTGAAATCAGTCCTGAGGGCGGGAGCCAGGGGGTTATCCTCAAACCAAAATGGATGGAAGCGTTCACGTGAAAGGAGTATGAAGGCAAGGATCTGAGAACACAGACCCTGAGGACATGTGCAAAGACAGGAAGGCACAGGCACTATGCCGGAAACTTTGAAGGGCATGGCGATGGGAGGAAATGCCTTTGGAAAGAGAAGGCAATTTTATGTGGGTGCTTCATGGAAAAGCACCGGGGGCAGTTCAAGTCCATGCTTTTACAGAGGAGGTTCAGCGGTAGGACGAGTGATGTCTCCACGTTTCTAGAAAACACTAAGGCCTCCCAGATGGTGAAATGCTAAGTTGGTGGTGAAACCCAGCAGGAAGCACTTGCCCAGCTGGGTGAGTGGGCAGAAAGAGGCAGATGAGCTTCAGCATGGCAAGAACAAGGTAAGACGTTTTGGGGAACATGAAAGTAAATGGTGGTTTTTATAGAAAAGATGATGATTTGAGCTGTGAGTGTTAGGCCAGGATGTGAGCTGGTGGGAAGGGGTCAAACAGCCCCCGACCCTTCTCTCCTCTTCCTCAGAGGACGGATTGCTCAACCTCTCGGGAAGGAGTGTGTGGGAAACTTGTCCACAAGTAGGGACAGCTGTGTCAAAATTATGAAATGGGACATGACCTGTAGTAGCTGCACACGGACAGTTATCACCTCACCTCTGAAAACAGCTATCGATGCTGACAGGAGAGGGAATGAGCTCAAAGCAGTAGGTAGGAGTGAGGAGTGGAGATGGTACCCAACGAAAAGCACTTTACAGTAATAAATGAGGAGCACCGGACAAGGAGCAGAGGACCCGAGGTTCTGAGACATGAGGAGGGGTAAGCACCTGGGCAGAGGGTAGTCATGGTGACCAAGTGTGTTAGTCTGAGTTGACTAGAGAAACAAATTCATAGACACTCATGTGTATGAGAAAGAGCTTTATATACAAGAGCAATTGAATATTGAGAAAACATTCCAGCTCAGTTCAGATCAAGTCCCTAAGTCCAATATTAGACCATATGTCCGATTTCAATCTATAAAGTCCTCTTCAGACTCGTGCAACACATGCAATGATGCTGAATGCAGGAAGATCACAGGGCAGTGGGTGGAAAGTCTTGTGGATCCAGTGGCGGTGGAAGCATCTTCGTGCTGGCCAGGGTATTCATGTGGCTCCTTCGACTCCAGGGCCCTAGGGTAGCTCCATGTGTCTTGTTAGCAGAAATGTCTCGCAGGGAGTAAGTGTGTGTCCCACCTCCAGCGAGCTATTTACCTCCTTAGCTAAACTCCTCCCTTTCACATAACTAGCATACCAAGTTTCTGTCACTCACCTGGGCCGATGGAGGGAGAAAGCTTTGAGCAAGCCTCCACAGACGAGGCAGCTTCACAAACTACTTTGAACTAGGCATTTCAGAATGAGCACCCATCTTTCTCTTCACCTGCTTACCTATCCAGAAAAGCTACCTGGACCTGTCAAATCCCTACAGGAGACTCCCATCTTCTACAATGGAGAGGCCCCATGCCCCCAGCCCGCCCCACTTCCCAAATCCTTTCCTGCTTCCTGAGTGAATGACGAGGAAGGGATTGGTTGGGTGGAATATCTATGACCAAACATCTTGTTTTCTTTCTTGGTTGGCTCTTAGCAGCTGGGGGGACATAACTATCCAGAAATTTCAGTGTTTTGAAAGATAAACAGAACACACTTGCAATTTCCAGAAGGAATAACTGAATTGTTGAATTTCCAGGGGAGCAAAGCTAGAAAACATTTTTTTTTCCTTTTCGTATCAAACCATGGCTTCTATCTTTCTCTGGGGTATTAAAGCAAGACCGCGGAACTGGAGGATGTCTGATGGCACGACAATGCCAAGGGAGATGGTGGGGCCTTTGTGCTGGGGGCAAGCAAGCACCTCAGTCCCTCCTCCATCTGAGGAGAAATGATCAAAGCTTAGAAGCGTATGAAAAATGCCTTTTGTTGGCTCAATCCTCTTTGTGCTTAAGTGAGCGAGCACTCCTGGCGCTTAAGGAAGATATTTTTGGGTACTTTGAAAGGCATCACTCTAAAACCAGATGATCTGGGAGGGTAGGGGATGGATTTTCTGCCTGGGGGTTAGCTCAGCACATCATTGAGGCCTTCTTGGGTCTGGCTCCTCCCAAACTTTCCAAGGGAACAACTTGCCTTGGACACTTGTTTCCTGGCTCACACTTTTTAAAAAATCATTTTATTTGGGACTCATACAACTCTTATCACAATCCATACATCCATCAATTGTGTGAAGCACATTTGTACATTCATTGCCCTCATCATTCTCAAAACATTTGCTCTCCACTTAAGTCCCTGGCATCAGCTCCTCATTTTTCCTCTTCTTCCCTGCTCCGCCCTGCCTCATCAACTCGTGATAATTTATAAATTATTTCTCATATCTTGCACTGTCCGACGTCTCCCATCACCCACTTTTCTGTTGTCCATTCCCTAGGGAGGAGGTTATATGTAGATCCTTGTAATCGGTTACCCCTTTCCAAGCCACCCTCCCTCTACCGTCCCAGTATCGCCACTAGCACCACTGGTCCTGAAGGGATCATCCGCCCTGGATTCCCTGTGTTTTGTACCAGTATACATCCTCTGGTCTAGCCAGATTTGTAAGTTAGAATTGGGATCATGATAGTGGGGGTGGGGGGCGGTGGGGGAAGAAGCATTTAGGAACTAGAGGAAAGTTGTACGTTTCATCGTTACATTGCACCCTGACTGGCTCATCTCCTCCCTGCGACCCTTCCCTAAGGGGATGTCCAACTGCCTACAGATGGGCTTTGGGTCTTCACTCCCCCTCATTCACAATGATATGATTTTTTTGTTCTGATGATGCCTGATACCCGATCCCTTCGACACCTCGTGGTCACACAGGCTGGTGTGCTTCTTCCATGTGGAATTTGTTGCTTCTGAGCTAGATGGCCGCTTGTTTACCTTCAAGCCTTTAAGACCCCAGGCGCTATATCTTTTGATATCCTGGCTCAAACTTGTTGCTCAGAAGCCCTCCTAAAACCAATGCAACTCACTGCCCGGTGGGTTTCTGAGACTGTAACTCCTTCTAGGAGTAAGAAGCCTCATCTTTCTCCTGTAAAGAAACTGGTGGTTTCGAACAGCTCATGTTCTAATCAGTGGTCCAACGCACAAGCATTGCACCAACAGGGATCCTTGCTGGGAGGACTTAGGGTCCCCCAAATTTCCACCACCTACTACAATAAACAGGCAGCTTGCAGGTCCTACAGGTAAGGTCACTGGGACTTGGAGGCCTCAGCCTTCTCCAGGCACCAGCAGTGGGGTGTGAAAATTCTAACTAATCCATAGGCTGACCTAGCTCCTCACTGGCACCCCGAGAAAAGAAAGGGAGGTCCCATTACTCTAGAGGCTGCCATTACACTGCACAACATCCCAATATCCCTCAATTTCAGAAGTTTTTATTGATTTCTGCATATGTCTGCTTGATTACACAGACTTGTGGATTATGTTATCTAGTTCTACCTAAGCCAAGTCTCACAAAATGGACTAGTGTGTTCCAAAGATTCCTGCAAGAAATAAAACCAAGGTCTGAAGATGATGTCCCAAATCATGCAGGCACATGGGAACAGCAAGGAAATGGTAGTGCTGACAATGATCCTACTTGTAGTCAGAGCGTTTCCCCAGCCACACTGCAGAATACACGCAATGATCCAGTCAGACAGTATGGCAGGCTGCTGGCTTAAGTTAAAAGAACTGGAGGTAAGATGATGATGAACCAGATCAATTAAAAAAGCTAAAGGGCTTTACCAAAATGCCCATATATACAGGATATAGGTCATACCGGAGGAAACTCCTTTTCCACTGATTGGCTACTCATAGCACAGATCTCAAGCTGGAGGTAATTACATTGTATCGGATCTCATCAGGGGGAGGGCTACATCATTGTATAACTGCCAAACAACATAACTGCCAACCTCCTGAGAATCAAGGCCTAACCAAATCCACACATAACCTTAAGCATCACCGGCAGTAAGGGAAAATGAGGTTCTATGCAAGAATTATGCTGGTGGTGAAGGTTACGGTCATGCGTCAGCTTGGCTGGGCCATCATTCTCACTGGGTTGACAGTCATATCATGATGTAGTAGTCATCATTCTGTTTTGTGATCTGATGTGGTCATCCTTCATTTTCAATGAATGCCAATTTTCACGTGACATTTGGGTCTTTTATTCTTAGCTTATCCTCTGGGAAAGCACAACAGGAGTGGCATGAATGACTTTTGGGGGGAGGAATAAGCCAAGGAGGACACCAAGTGTGTCTTTTCAGGGCTTTGAACCAGTTCATTCTGTTCTGGCCCTACCGAGAATTTGTCTTTCCATCCCAGAAGTATTGAATTAGACAAAAGACATTGATAGAGGTATAGCCATAGGCATTTACATATGTAAATATATTAATATATAACAATAGAGATACAGGTCTATGTACATATACCTATAGGTTAAGTATTAAGGTAGCAGAAGGGCATTGGGCCTCTACTCAAGTCCTCCCTCAACGCAAGAACACTTTGTTCTAATAAACTGGCATTCTGTGATGCTCACCCTTTTGACATGATCGCTGAAGACAAAATGGATGCATAAGCAAATGTGGTGAAGAACGCTGATGGTGTCTGGCTACCAAAAGATATAGCACCTGGTGTCTTAAAGGCTTGAAGTTAAACAAATGGCTACCTAGCAGGGAAGCAACAAAGCCCACATGGAAGAAGCACACCAACCGTGTGATCATGAGGTGTTGATGTGATCAGGTATCAGGCATCAGAAGACCCAAAGCAAACAATCATACCGATGCAAACGGGGAGGGTCAGAAAGGAGCTCCAAAGCCCATCTGTAGACAACTGGACATCCCTTCACAGAAGGGTCACAAGTAAGAGATGAACCAGCTAGGGTTCAGTATAGCACCGACCAAACACATAATATTCCTCTAGTTTTATGTTTTCCCCTACCCCCCCCATTATCATGTCCCAAGTTCTATCTTACAAATCTGGCTAGACCAGAGCATGTACACTGGTACAAATAAGAGCTCTCGACACACAGAAGCCAGGGCAGATAAACTGCTCAAGAACAATAATAAGAGTAGCGATACCATGAGGGTAAGGGGAAAGGGGGAGAAAGGGGTAACTGATTATAATGATCAACATACAACACATACACCCTCTCACCAGGGGGATGAATAACAGAAGCATGGGTGAGGGGAGACAGCGGGTGGTGTAAAATATGAAAATAAAAATAATTTTTAAATTATCAAGCGTTCATGAGGGTGGGGGGGGGAGGGAAAAGAGATGAGCTGATACCAAGGACTCAAGTAGAAAGAAAATGTTTTGGAAATGATGATAGCAACATATGTAAAAATGGGCTTGATACAATTGATGTATGGATTTTTATAAGAGCTGTAAGAGCCTGCAGTAAAGTGTTTTATTTAAAAGTAAATAAATAAAAATTAAGCCTGTTATTCAGAAGAAAAGAAATATTGAATTAAAGCCTACATTTTAACAGATCTCCAAGTGATCCTGTAAGACTCTTGTAGATCTTGTCACTCTTAAGGATGTTAAAATATAAATTCTAAATCCATATCTGAGGCAGAAAGGCAAAAATCTCAGTAGGGTGCTCTACCAGAATGAGACAGTTTGAAATCCAACTTGAGCATTAAATAGGCTTCGATTTTAATCCCCTCCTAACAAGGTGACTTAACATTCATCTTTGTTTCCTCCTTAAATACAAAAAGAACAGCCCAATTATGCGATAGAACAATGCCACCTATTCATCCAAGGCTTTCATCTTTAGAGGGAATTCTATATATTACAACAGAGCAACCTAATTGATTTTGTTTTTCATACTGAGTTGACAGCCGGCTCTGAAAACGGAATGAGTGTTTGATGTTCTTACTTACGGAGCTAACTGAAGCACATCCTTGTGAAATCACTGGGAGGGTGAATCATGTTCAACTCAACAGGTTAATTTTGGTTTGAGAGATATTTTTGTCTTACTGCAGTACAAGAGCAACCATCACTGAATGCAACATTTCCTTAAATGATTTCTTTTAACAAAAGCTTATTCATTCTCTCGATCTCCATTGCTCTTCTGCCCCCTCTCCTTCTCGCCCCTCGCTTCTGTTTGTCTCTCCCTCTCTGCCTTCTTTAGTATCTCCTTGAACGGCAGGTCAAACTCGGGCATATTAATAGGAGGCCACTTGTGGTACACACACTCTTCTGAATGATGTCTGCCTAGAAAGGCCTCAGATCTTTGCAGCAACTCTTGGAAGTAGGTACTAATATCCTCATCACCCAAATTTTACATCTAAAACCAAACCAACCCCCCAGGCCCACTGCCATGGTGCTGATGCCGACTCATACTGAGACAGACTAGAGCTGGCTCAAAGGGTTTCAAGGATGAAAATCTTTAGGGGACCCGATTGCTTCATCTTTTCCTGCGATATGACGGGTGAGTTTATAAGAGTCAATCTTCTGGTTCACAGACAAGCTCTTAGCTTTTCAGGAGGTGGCAGAGCGGGGATTCAGATCCAAGCAGTCTGCCCAAGGCCTGTGTTTTTAGCCAGACCGCATTCACGAGGTGACAGAGAATGGCTCAAATGCTCTTTGAATTGTTGCCCACTTTCAGATGGTGATTACACAATGGGGTTTTTTCCCTTCAGAAGAATTACTTATTTTAAAAGCATGAAGCAGTTCCAACACACTGAAACACAATACAGTGCGTGTGTTGCCACCACCCATGTTGAATAAACCTTAGTATTTTCCCCCCTCAAAGATAGTCCCCTTTGTTCTCAACTGCCTCTCTCCTCCTCCCTTCCCAGAACCAACTCCACTCTTGAAGTTGATGTGTTGATGTCCTTGATATATTCATCCATTTTTTACCTTATCAGTACAAGGGAGCTTCAAAGTGTTCACAGGAAAATTCCATCATCTTTTAATTTCATTTTCCCTGGGCTTTCTGCAGCCCCTCCTATGGATACATCAACATTTCATTGCTTAGGTTGAGAGATTTTCACATTGCCATAAAAGTTCCCAACACGATTGCTGAAGACAAAGCGGGTG
>NW_022103905.1:9339173-9340371 GCF_000313985.2 Echinops telfairi
CATTGTACATATAAAGAATTCTCAATGCATTCATGAATAAACGAAATAAATAAATATGTTTTGCATTTTTGTAGTTGGTAGATCATTTTGACTTGATCATTTTATAAGTAGCTCGCATGCCGAAAAAGCGTGAGCCCCCCTGCTGTAAACCTTTGTCGAAGCCGACCCTCTTCCTCCACCCAACACAGGGGTATTTCCCATGGGTGGCCATTGAAGTTCTTCCCACTTTCTGCAAACAAGTCCACAAACTCATCTCCCTGTGCACACGCAGCAGTCTCCCGGGTTTCAGACCTGGACTGCGCCTGCCGCGTCATCTACAGATGCTGCCAGTGTGGCTCTGCGGAGGCCGCACTCATTTGCACTCCCAGCGGCTGCCTCTAGCGCTCCCATGGTTCGACCCCCACCCCTCCAACCTTTTCATTTCCGCCAATCTGATAGGCAGGGAATGGTATCTTCTTTTAATTTGCATTTCCCTGATTAAGAGGGAGCCAGCAGTATTTTTTGGTGTTTATTGGACATTCAGGTTTTCCTTGCCTGTGAATTGCTTGCTGCTTTAATTTATTTGCTTTTTCCGTTTTTCCCCCTCATTTGGACGGTATGCGTTTTCCTTGTTCATGTGTAGAAGTTTAAAAAATACAGTACGGTGCTAATCCTCTGCTGATTGCAAAGTATAACTCTGAACTCCCAATCCGTAGCATGATCATTGATTTCCTTTACGGTTTGTAGATTTTGTATGTTGTTATTTTTTTTTCAAAAAAACCCTTTCCTAGTATGGGATGGTAAAAGAGTCTCATACAGTTCCCAGATGTTTTGAAGTTTTTCCTTTTCAACTCAGGGCTTTAACTCATCTGGAGTTTATTTGTGCCTGTTGTGTAAGAGAGGGCATCTTCCCATCTTCCTTTCCTCGCAATATATTCCGTGAATGGAATAGTTCCTCTTTCCCTGATTGGCTGTTAAGCCGTTTTGTACTACACTAGACCACTATATAGCACAGGTCTACTTCCAGGCTTTTTACTTTGTTACTTTTGTCTAGGCCTGTACCAACATGGGCTGTGATCTGCATGGTCAGCGGTTCAAAACCACCAGCAGCTCCTCAGGAGAGCGACTGGGCTTTCTACTCCTGCAAACTGTTCCAGTCTCAGAAACTCACAGGGGGTCCCTAGGACTCAACATCGACTTGATGGCAGTGGTTTAGGAG
>NW_022103905.1:9341618-9343698 GCF_000313985.2 Echinops telfairi
CAAGAAAGGCAAGGCTCACCAAGCCATCCATCTCTCCGCCCCTCAGTCAATCCCACCTGTGTTTATCAGCCAGGCTGGCACAATAAACTATCTCACCCCTATTGAAAGTATCACGATTTACCTCCAAAGTTTAAGTGTTAAGTTAAGCAATAATTTTAAAACTTATTTGCCTCACAATGATGGGGTTTATTGGAGAAGAAACAGTTTACATTTCAGGTTCAAGAATGACCCAGGGTACAGTTTTTCAATCAGGACCGCCTCTTCTCACCTGCGCCTCAACCTCTTTTGGCCCCTATGGCCCCTTGACTTCTGCCTTTTTCAGCAAGTGATACAAAGCTCGTTTAACTCTGCCAATTAAGTGCCCAGCAGCACTCAACTCTGCCAATGAGCCTGGAACCCAAGGCGATCTCTGCCTCCCTGGGTAGGTGTACCTAAGCCTGGAGCCACCCCACCTGCCAGCAGGCCTCCTGCTCAAAGGCACTCCGTCTTTTCCCTTTGTGGGCAGCATCTCCGGCCAGTCTCCGGTTCTATGGCTCTGCTGCCGCCATCCACTCTCTGCCACTACTTCTAGCAGGCTCCTGGACTGAGGGGGCTCAGCGTAGGGATCTTGGGTCCAACAGATGCACTCCACTCCTAGTTCTCCTTCCTTCCTTCCTTCCTTCACATAACATACAATTCAATTGTTCAATCATATTAAGAATTGTGCAGTCATCACCACAACCATTTTCAGGGAATTAATGGATATATAATATATATACATATATTCCCTTTTATTTGTGGATTTCAGGGAACTTTTCTTTGTGCATTATAACACACACAGGGAAAAACATGCAAAACAAAGGTGCACAGCCCTATCGGTCAGAACAACAGTATCCCAGGAAGCTCCCTGTGCAGGGGACCCTATCTTCTTTTCTTCTTCTCCCCCACACCCTCTTTCCTTCAACACCCTTCTCCCCTCTCTCCACCCCACTCCCCTTCCCAGCTCACCATAGCTTGCCAAGTGTGCTTCTTTGGGGTGTGGAAGCATTTTTCTTAGTTTTTTTCTTTTATAATAGGGATGTAATACAGTATTTGTCGTTGTGAGACTAGCTAACTTTGTTGTGGTGTGGGTGTTTTCCATTATATTTGGTAGTGTATTTATGCCTTGAGTTTCTCCCTATTCTTTCAGGGATGATCTTTATAGATTCTGGGGTTTATATTTATGTCTCTAATCTATTTTGAGTTCCTTTTTATACACAGTCTGGGGTATGTGTCCTGTTTCATGCTTTTGTAGATGGAGAAGCAATTTTTCCAGCACCGTTTGTTGAAAAGACTGGCTTTTCCCCATTTAATGTGTTTAAGACCCTTACCAAAAACCAGATGTTTGTCGGTGCTTGGCTTTATTTCTGGGTTGTCTGTTCCGATCCATTGGTCTCCATATCTATTGATGTACCAATACCAAGTTGCTTTGATTACTGTCGCTGTATCATAAGTTTTGAAAATGGGGAGTGAGAGATGGTCTACTTTGTTTTTGTTGTTGAGTAGTGTTTTATTTATCCTGGGTTTCTTTCCTTTCCATATAAAGTGGGTGATTAGTTTTTCCATTTGGATTTGGATCAGAATTGCATTGAATTTGTAAAGTGTTTTTGGAAATATTGACATTTTCACTATATTAAGTCTTTCTGTTTGTGAACCATTTATTTAAGTCCCTTTTGTTTTTTTGTAGCTGTGTTTTATAGTTTTTGTTGTATAAATCTTTTTGTGTCTCTTTTTATTTCTAAACATTTTATTTTTTGGGTGGTTATTATAAATGGTAATGTTTTTAAATTTCCTTTTTTCGAATAGTCCTCTTTCTTAATATATAAGAATACTATTTTTTTGGTATGTTGATCTAAGCAATATTTTTCTTAAAGTTTAAACTTAATTTTTTGGAACCGTTATTGCATTCCCAAAATAAGTCCTATGATGCATATGTATTTATCATACTGCTGAATTCCATAGTAAATATTGTTTAGCATTTTATAACTGTTTGATGAGAAAACTAGGCTGTAACTTCCCTCCAGTACTGTTCTTGCCCAATTTTGATGTTAGCCTCATAAAA
>NW_022103905.1:9347849-9360765 GCF_000313985.2 Echinops telfairi
GCATCCTGCTGGACATCATCGTGTTCAGTCCGCATCCTGCTCGACATCGTCGTGTTCAGTCCGCATCCTGCTCGACATCGTCGTGTTCAGTCCGCATCCTGCTCGACATCGTCGTGTTCAGTCCGCATCCTGCTGGACATCGTCGTGTTCAGTCCGCATCCTGCTCGACATCACCGTGGTCAGTCTGCCACCACTCTCCCGGGGAGATGCACTGTGAGACTCACAAAACGGGATCGTTTCCAATCTACATCATCACTCAACATATTGAAGGTGTCTTTTATGTCCATAAATGTACTACACCATCATTCAAATACCTGACATGTTGTTGGTCAGACTTACACAGTAGAACATACACTAATGCAGCCATTTCTACATGTACAGCTAATTGCCACTGACTGCATTCTTCAAGTTGGGCAACCATTCTCACTTTCGTTTTCAGAGCTCTTCCTCCGTCCTCAACAAAAACTCAGTGCCCCTCGATTTTCCATCTAATCTTTGATTTGCTGTTGTTCATTTGATTCCCCTTAGGTAGATCTCAAACTATTGTTTGCTTGTAAGAAGCCTTCAGGGGACTTTTTGGGTTTAAGGTTTAAAGCTGATCTCTGGCCAATAATTTCAGGGGTTCGTCCAGCCTCCATGGCTCCTGAAACTCTGGATTCCATGAGCATTTGAAATTCTGTTCTGCCTTTCCCTGCTTTTAATCAGGGCTCTTTTCTAGAACCTTTGATTTACATGGACGATAGGCAGACACCATTGAGTTATTTTGGTCTCATGGCAGAAGGGGAAGCCATGCATAGAGGCAGTTAGATCCATATGCCTTTTCCTCCTACTCCTGACTCTAAGGAGCCCTAATGGTGCAGTGGTTCAATGCTGAGTTGCTAAGCAGAAGGTGGGCGGTTTGAATCCGCTGGCTCTTCTAGGGGATTCAGATGTGGCAGTTTGCTTCCATAAAGATCTTCAACTTTGCCAACCCTATGGGGCACTTCTGCCCTGTCCTATAAGGTTGCTCTAAGTCAGAATCGACAGCAACGGGTTTCCTGGTTTTAATGTTCCTGGTCTCCAAACCGAGACCAACTGTTGTGTAATTGATGACCACCGGCAGACCTTTAAGAGCCCAGGCACTACACAACAAACTAGAAGAGGCTAGGCAGAAACACCAGCATGTTATTAGGCCAATTAACTCAGGTGTCCCATGAAATGTAAGTTAAGTAGAGGTTCAATTGAATGCACTCAAATGCACATGACTAAACCTCAAAGAACCAAATCTTTTAGTTGTAGCTCATCAACTACTTTTAGTTGTATCTAATCAGCTACTTTTTCTTGGTGGGGGGAGGGGGTAGTTGTAAATGTATCTATCACACAGCTTTCACCAATTCAGTTTCTTACAAGTGCACTACTTATACAGCATTAATAAGCTGCGTAACCTTAGCCTTAATGTGGTTTTTACATCATTTTGACAACAGTATAATATTCCACACCACAGATATGCCAGAGTTTCCTCTATCCATCCCCTTTAAATAGATTTTAAACAATTTCCAGTTTTGCTATGACAACATGAAGTGTCTGCAGAAAGTAATAAATAACCCAATACCACCATATATGATGAGAAGGGATTGTCTTAAAGGCGTCCCTTATTGGTACGCGAGATTCCCTTCTAATGATCCTTCCTAAGCCAGGAAGGGGCAGAGACCATGCCAGGGAGCTCCTCCGACAGGCTCACTGGCCCTGCCCAGCCCCACAGGCCTACCAGAGGTCTTCTTGTCCAACATCCGTCAAAGGACATAATGAAACCAGGAGCCAAAGAGCAGCTGCTCCGCCCCGCACAGACGGGGCTTTGTCTTAGCCCAACTGATTGATGATGGTCACCTGGGTAAGAACATTATCAGAAATCAAGTCTGTTTTCCCTGAGGGTGGTTTCCCGGCTCCCAACCGTGCCTGGGTTCTCCAACCCTGTCTGTGTCCAACAGACCTTGCCCTGGTGGAAGAGGCAAAGCTGTCCTTCTCGGTTCCAGCTGAAGGGATCCTCCAGTTCACAGAGCCCCTTGCCCACCTTCACCTTTCTTCCCAGGGAGGGTGGGCCTTCCCATACCAGGTGAGCGCTCTGCTTTCCATACCTGGTGCTGAATTCCTGGTGCCAGAGAATTGGTGTATCCCCAGAACGAGAGTAGAATATAGCTATGGAGACGTTAGTCAGTAGCTGTCCAGTAGATGAATGACCGCATGAATAACATTAGGGAGGTCTTTCTCATTCTGTGAGGTCCCGATCGGATCCATTTAGGATTTGAGCGTGGAACAAAGCTTGTCGTCAGAAAGTAGAGGTTGAATCGAATGCACTCAAATGTCTTCCTAACTTAGCGCAAGATCTCTACTTCTTGCCTTCCACACATCGAAACTTGGCCGGCTCACTAGGACTTTGCCTGCTTATCCCTGGACTTGCAGCATCAGCACCCAGGGGGGGTCAGATGTGCTTCTGTCCCCTTCCCACACACCCATTGTTTAATCATAGCAGGAGCCCTCTCTCCATGGCATCTGCACCCATGCCTCTTGCCACCCCCAGAGCCTCCCTATTCCCTCTCCTTCACACTCACAGGCTATTTTAATGCATGGGAGCTGTCGGGGATCAGAATAGCACAGGCCAGTCTGTCTCTCTGGGTGATCCTCTCTCCAGGCAGCTCCCAAACTGTGCTCCACCACAGGCGGCATTCCCAAGCCCAGGCTCAAGCCACCAGGCCGCCAGCAAGGATGCTGGCAGGACACCACATTTAGAGCCATGGATGAGTGCCAACCTGGTAATATTTGAAATTAGTAAATAGGTCAATGCAATGAAAAACACCAGGTTTTGCCCGTATTCAAAATTTCGAGTTTAGCGCAGCGGTTCTCAACCTTCCTAATGCCTCCACCCTTTCATACAGTTCCTCATGTGGTGGTGAGCCCCCCAACCATAAAATTATTTTTGTTGCTACTTCATCACTGTCATTTTGTTACGGTTATGAATCGGGCGACCCCTGTGACAGGGTTGTTTGACCCCCCAAAGGGGTCATGACCCACAGGTTGAGAATTGCTGGTCGAGAGACAATAAAATGGGCAATATAATGGAACCTAACTCCATCCCCTATTGAAAAAACGCGAACAACAGAAGACAGCCTAAGGCAGTGAGGGTCTCTAAGCTTAAAGGACGAGGAGGTTCTCTGGTTAGATGAGTAATAGCCATGTGTTGGCGCCCAGTTTAGCAAAGTTAAGACAGAAGGAAAAGAATGGACCACGTGCTGCAGCTAGAGAGGTCGGAGCACACGAGGCCCAGGAAGCCAGAAGGCACTCCGAGAGAGATGGTTTGGCAGACAGCACTCTGCCCGATGCAATGTTCTCCTTAATTTTTTAAAAAGTGGAATCTGAATGGTGTACAATGACATTTGGGGATTTCAGTCATTCTGAATGTGAACAGCAGGAAGGAGGCAGGCACGTGCAATGCACTGCTTCTGGGCCTGCTTGCGAACATTCTGTAGTAATCGACCTTGTTCCTTGACGGGAGGTCCGGCAGTTAGCAGGGTGGAGTGGCAGTGTGGAGGGAGGTGGTTTGCAGGAGGCTGGTGGGGCGCAGAGGGCCTGAGGGAGAGAGGTGGGTGCTGCACTGTGGGAAACAGAAGGATTCCTTGCAAGTTGTCTCCCCCAAATATATGCCAGACGTAGCTGCTTGAGAATGACTGTACACTTGGAGGTCATCAGAAGTGGACTGGGGGTCATTCTCCCTGAGAGGTATCAGCTGTCCAGACCAAGCAGACACCATTGTTTATCCCACAACAAGTAGGGCTCACTCCCTTCTGATAAGGATAGTAGTTGTCTGTTTCCTTGCAGGAGACACCAGACAGGTCAAACCCGCCCAAGGATGAACAAGATTATACTGCCATCATGAATCTAGGGTCCGCCCATCTTGTCACACGTATACCCCTAGACCTTCCCATTCCTATGGGCACACCCCTAGCTCATCCCCTTCCTGTTACGCTTATGCCTATCATAGATCCCCTTCCTACAATGTGTATGCCTATTGTACTGCCCCTTCCTGTGACGTGTGATTCTGTAATCATGTCCCCCTAAAGTGATATAATGGGTGCTTAGCAATAAAGAGAAGCTCTCTCTGGAGCCCGGGGAGCTCTCCCCTGTCCTTGGGCCAAGGGCTCTTCCTGATTCCCGGGGCCCTCTCTGGCTCTCGGGCCAGGAGAGACTCCGAGGCTGCTCCTGCTCTTGTAGCCGGGTTCCCCCATGAGGAACACAAAGTGGGGCTGAGGTGAGCAATGCTACCATGCATTATTGTATCTCTCATGCTCTCGATGACTTTAATATAATATATATATATATATATATACATCAACCGTACAATTGTGCATTACCGAACCCGTAGGTAGTAGTAGCGGTGGGGGCTGGCCCCCAACCCACCCCATAACTTAATACTACACCGCACTCACCTACAGGTCCCCCAGGTGGGGTTCCTAAACTCTGATGGGATACCTATCCTGAAGGAATCACTCTCAATCCAGGGAGATCCCCATTGACATCACTAGAGGCCAAGCTAGCTGTGGAGCTCTGATGTTACACACACACACACACACACACACACACACACACACACAATCCAGGGAGCTCCCCATTGATATCACTAGAGGCCAAGCTAGCTGTGGAGCTCTGATGTTTTACACACACCCACACATACACAGTCTCTCTGAGTCTTCTTGTTTAAACGATATTCTCCCCATATGTGCCTCTCGAAGGTGTTGTGTCCAAGCAAGATGGTACTTCACGGGGCATACAGAATGGTGCCCTCACCAGGGGCAGTAATCCTCTTCCTTCCACCTTGGGTCTCCTTGTCCTCAAATCATGCCACCAGAGGCAGCCACTCAAAGAGGCGGAGGACAATTGCCCTGTGGACCCAAGGTGCCAAGGCTGTGGCCACAGAGTCGCTGCTCAAATCGTGGGCAAGGGGAAGAGCCGGGCCACTGTCTAGCCACAGAGCCCGCAGCGGGCAGGAGGGAAAACCCGTTCCAGTCCGCCCTGCTGCTCACCCTGTCCTGGGAGCCAAGCCTCTCTGAGCCCTCTGCCTGGTAAATGAGCGAGCTGCTCTGTTGGATTCTGCTACCTTCTTTCGTAGCCTCGATTTAAATAGGAAGCCCTTGCAAATCAGAAATCGTTTTCCCCTTTAATCCCTGAGAAAACAGCAGTGAGTGCACACCAGACGTGTGCTGACGCAGCGGCGGCTGGATTATCAGTCTGCCTGTGCTCCCACACGGCCTCCCCTCCAGCCTGGCTTGGCTCTTGCCTGCTTTGAACTTGGTGCCACGGGCATCCTTGGTGCTGGGGAGCCTCCAGCTCTCCTCTTTGGTGGCTTCCCGCTGACATGCAAGCCCCTGGCCTGCCCGATTTCCTGGGGCCCTGGCCGCCTCCTGCTCACCACAGGCCCACTGACTGTCCCCGGCCTCTTCCTGCACTGGCCTTTGTGCCTGCAGAGCAAGCCGCAGACTGCCAGCCCCACCATGCCTGGCCCAGCGGGGACCTCAGCCGCTGTGCTGGGCAGCTCCACACGGGAAACCTCAAAGCCAGCAGCCCTGCTAGCGCCAGGGGGAAGGCAGCTCAGCCCCTCCCTGGTCTCACCCCATTTTGCTCTGGGTACCCCTTCTCCAGCTCCCAGCACCCGCTCTGCTACCCTCCGGCTGTCCAGAACAAGCTCCTCAAGATCCCGAGGGTCCACAGGTCTCCCCTCTCACCTATCGAGGCCTGTGGCTCACTGTTACTTTCCAGAGACGGGGCCTCGGCGGCTCCGTTCACTACGGTATTCCCTGGTGCACAGGCGCAGCTCAAGAATAAAACACACCAATAGTGACTAGCACAAAACCAATGATTGAGTGTAAAACGGACGATGCACTCCATAAACCTTCACCCAATTATCACAGCGAGAGACAGTCCTTTGATGGACAATGACTGAATTGCGGATCACTGAGAAGTATTAAACATGTACGCGTGAAAGCTTGAGTTATGTAGCAGTGTCGATACTGTGCTTTTTTGGGTTTCATTTGCAATCCTCCCCGTTTACTGCAATCACTGTCCTCTTTCCGTGACCCCATCTCTACTTCCAGTGCCCAAACCACCAGGCAGACAGCCTAGCACAAAACTAAACCACCAGGTCAGTTCTAGCCCTGCACGTGGGGCCTAGACTAAGGTGCCCAGATGCCCTGCTTTTGGCAGGGCAGTCCCGATTTTTGGCGTTTTAAAAAAGTCCCGATTTTTGGAAAGAATGCACGGCAAGCTAGGGAACGGTCTATTTGGTCCATATAGACCAAATTTTTAATCAAGAACCCCACCCCGGTCAATGGTGTTCTGCTTTAAATCTGGTCACCTTAGCCTAGACCCACATAAAGACCCCCAACAAGGAGGACCAGAAACTAGACAGCTGCTCCACCTGTGGAGCAGCTATGATGGGGCGTTGGGGCCGGTGGAGTTATCTCCGACCTGGGTGGGTACATAAGGAGGGAGGGGAGTGGCAGTGAGCAGCCTAGTTTAGTGAGTTCATAAATCCCACAGTGGGTTGTTTACAGCTCCTTTACACCTTGATCACCTCTGTCTGAAAGTACAGGTCCATCAGGACAGTATGTTATACTCCATATAATTATCAGGAATTGCAAAACTTGGCAACTTCCATGTGCTTGAGCAGCATGAGTGTTCCGTAATTGGATATGTTCCCACCTGGACTGAATGAATATTTTAATGTCTCAAATAATTAAAAAAAAATCCAAACAACAAAAAAAACCTTCACCCAATTCACCCTAACAAGATGGTGATTGGTCAGCCCAGGAAGTGATGTCATGGAAAAAGAGGGTGGGGGGTCCCGTCTCTGTGTCTGCAGGCTGAGGAGAGGAGAGCGGGAGGGTGGAGGGAGAAGCTGGAGGAGGGAATGGACAGGGGAGCTCTGGCTTTCATTTGGTCTTTCACTTCAAACCCAAGTGCAATGCCCTGACCACTCTCTGTCCCTCAGGACTGTTTGGAAACAGGGGAAGGTATTTTTGGTTTTCCCAGTGGTGTGTGTGTGTAGGCACACACATGTGTATGTGTGTGGGGAAGGGTCCTACAGGCTATTAGTAGGTGGGGCCAGCTAGGCTAATCATCTTGTAACACCTGGGCAGTGCCTCAGAGACACCAACTTCTCCCACCTGGGCTTACCTGACCTCCACGGGCAAGGGAGCTGCCCTTAGTTTCTGTTTTCCTGACCTACCTGCTCCTAGACTTCTTCCTCTACCCATGCCTTCTTAAGGTCTGCCTCTTCTTCTGTCCAGGCCTGCAGATTCTATTGAGGGTACTCAGGGCCCCTTCTCTCTAGTCACGTGCTCCTTGAGTGAGAGATGTCACCCCTTCCCCATGACTGACCCTTTCTACATACTCCCCTGGCCCAAGTCCCTCTCCCGAGGGCCACCTCCAGATTGATACCTGCCTGATGGACCATTCCACCTAGATTCCCACAGACCACGTGGGCAGCATCTCCAACACACTGCAGGCCCCCTTCCTCTATGACACGGGGCTCTGTTGTCTGCCCAGTGTCGAGGCCAGAATCAAGAGCTATGCTTGTTTTATTTCTCTCCGTCACCCCACATCTACTGGACATCAGACGGTGAATTCAGCCTCCTCTACACCTTCAAAAGCATCTGCCTTTCTCTGCTTCATCCACACCGCCTTATTACAGACGCTCAGTTTTCCTCTAATCACCTATAGCCCCTTACTGACTTCTCCACCCTGCTTTCGATCTGTTTTCCATGGTGCTGAAGGCAGGTCTTAATGATGCTAGAAGGCACCTTGACTGGCTTCCCCTAACCTTGTGACTCTTCAGCATGACGTCTCAGGGCACTGCCTTGATGACCCGTCTCCCGCTCTCCTGTCCATATCACCCTCTAGACTAGAAACTCTTGAGCTCAAGGTGCCAGGCTCTCTCATGCTGGCCCCTCGGTGCCTTTGCTGTAACCTGTGCCTGGATGCCACGCTGCCCCACCCCACTCCTCCTCACCCTCTAGACCTCTGCTGAGCGGGGTCACCTCCTGAAGGCCTTCTGACCTCTGGGTGAGTTCTCTCAGCAAACGTTTTTTCCTCTCGTATATTCTGATCACCAGGCAGTCTAATGACCCTTTTGGACATGCATCTCGATTTTTGGGTCAAACCTCAGCAGCTATGTTGGTATGATTAGCTATCCTTCCCAGCTGAGTCACACACTGTTCCAGGGCTCCCATGACTGCATTTCCTTTCTTGCTTTTCCCAGGAGCCAGACACTGCCTCGTCTCCCATCCAGAACTCCCGTCATCTCATGTTCTGAGGACGTGTTATCAGGAGGGACCAGTCGCTGGAGAAGGGCATCATGCTGAAGCAGAGGGTCAGAGAAAACGAGGTACACCCTCAATGGGATGGGCTGGATACCATGACGACAATGGACTCAAATACAGTAACCACCGAGAGGATGGCTCAGGCCTGGGCAGTGTCTCAATCTGTACTTGTACGGAAGGTCGGTCACTATGAATCAGCAATGGCCGGATTGAACCTAACAGCATGAAGACTAGCTCACTCCCAAAGAAGAGTGTAATGTTCTTCTTAAGAGGTTCAAGCACAGCTAATAATAATAAGGCTTCGGGCCACGCCCCCTGCCCCTTAGAGACCCCTATGGGAGTTCTCAGTTCTCTGACTCAGATCTGGGATCTATCATTCACTTCTCCTGTCTGTATCCTATTTCTTGGCTCTTTGTTGCCCTAAGTCAGGTGGGCACACCATCTGGCACCAATTAAAAAAATAAAACTCATTGCCATCAAATCACTGCTAACTCACAGTGACCCTAGAGGACAGGATAGCACTGCCCCGGTGGGTTTCTGAGAACGTAACTTTCTGGCAGGAGAAAGCCAATCTTTCTCCTGAGGAGCAGCTGGTGGTTTCAAACTACTGACCTTTTGGTTAGCAGCCCAACATGTACCCAGTACGCCACGAGAGCTCCATTTCCCATAGGAGGCAGCAAACGATCTTAAAGAGCCAGTGTATTGGGCCAAAGGTAAAACAGAGGATATTAGGTGGCACTTATTAAAAGCCAGCCGCCAAGGGTTGGTTCTGACCCGGAGTAACCCCATGTGTGCCTATGTCAAATTGTGCTCCATTCTCATTGATTTTTCTAAATTAGACCCCCACCTCTTTCTTCCAAGGCACCTCAGGGTCGACTCAGTTAGCTGGGTCCCACCTTTCCGTTAGCTTCCAAATGACTTAACCATTTGTGTTACCCAGGAGCTCCATATTCTTGCGTAGTCACTGAAAAATGCAGACACCATTCTTGAACATGTGGACCATAGAAAACAGGCTGCATTTGGCCCGGGGGTGCAATTTTTCCACCCTACATCTAGCAGCAGCCTGAGAAAAGGGAATTAGTAAAATATGGAATGCAATAAACTTAGGTTTTATGCATCTTAAAATCTGTTTCCCTCGAGGTTACAGCCTCGGAGGCCCTCTACAGAGAGTTGCTCTGAGTTCGAATTGACTCGATGGTGGTGGATTTAAGGTGACGAGGGGTGCCCCAAAAGGCTGAAGCAGGCATGACTGGCAAACAGGCAGTCGATTAGGCAACTCTCAAGAGAACAGGGCCCATCCTACAATCCTGCCCTTTTCACTGTCCCTGTCACCTGACCTGATCTTCTTTTATTCAAACAACAAGTTACTGGAAACTGGGTAGAGGTTTACAAGCAAATACATTTTCCATGCAAGAATTCATACCCAGTTTGTTTCATGTCATTGATTGCACTACCCACAACGTAACATGACTCACCCACTTCCTGTTTCCTTTCCCTTTCTCTTTCATTCCTAACCCTTCCTGCCTTCTCAACTTTGCCCTTGAGCAAAGACTGCTTTGTTGATTTCAAATGGTTGACGGTTCTAAAAAGCACACCGGTCCCGAGTCTTATTGCACTCCTTATAGAACTGTCTCTTGTTTGGCTGAAAATTGAGAGGGCATCTGAAGGTTGTCTATAGCCTCCAGTTAGCTTTTTTTTTTAACTTAATGTTTTGTTCCATATTTTTCTCCCAGTTTATTCAGGATGTTTCAGAGTTGTCAGTAGTGGTGGCCGGGCACCATCTAGTTCTTCTGGTCTTAGGGTTATAGCTGACATTTGTGAGGACTATTAGTACATTGGGATCATTATTTCCAAGTGTCCTTGATTTCTTCACTCTGTTTTTTTGCTCTGAACAGGGAGAGACTAATATGTGCACTCTTACATGGCCACTCACAAGCTTCTATGACACTACCATTCTGATCTATGTGCACATATTTATAGGCTTAGTACTAAGATAGCAGATGGACATTAGGCCTCCACTCAAGTCCTTCATCAATGCAAAAACACTTTGTTCTATTAAACTGGCATTCCATGATGCTCACCTCCTCGACATGATCACTGAAGACAAAGCGGGTGCATAAGCAAATGTGGTGAAGAAAGCTGATGGTGCCCGGCTATCAAAAGACATAGCATCTGGGGTCTTAAAGGCTTAAAGGTAAACAAGCAGCCATCTAGCTGAGAAGCAACAAAGCCCACATGGAAGAAGCACACCAGCCTGTATGATCATGAGGTGTCGAAGGGATCAGGGGTCAGGCAGCAAAGAACAAAATAAAATCATATCATTGTGAATGAGGGGGGAGTGCAGAGTGGAGACCCAAAGCCCATCTGTAGGCAACTGGACATCCCCTTATAAAGGGCTGTGGGGAGGAGACAAGCCAGTCAGGGTGCAGTGTAGCAACAAAGAAACATACAACTTTCCTCTAGTTCTTGAATGCTTCCTCCCCCTCTCCCCACTATCATGATCCCAATTCTACCTTACAAATTTGGCTAGACCAGAGGACCTACACTGGTACAGATGGGAACTAGAAACACAGGGAATTCAGGACAGATGATCCCTTCAGGACCAGTGGTGAGAGTGGCGATACTAAGAGGGTGGAGGGAAAGTGGGGTAGAAAGGAGGAACCCATTACAAGGATCTATATATAACCTCCTCCTTGGGGGATGGACAACAGTAAAGTGGATTAAGGGAGATGTCGGACAGTGTAAGATATGACAAAATAATAATAATTTATAAATTATCAAGGATTCATGAGGGAGAGAGGGTGGGGACGGAGGGGGTAAAATGAGGAGCTTGATACCAAGGGCTCAAGTAGAAAGCAAGTGTTTTGAGAATGATAATGGCAACAAATGTACAAATGTGCTTGACATACAATGGATGTATGTTGGATTGTGATAAGAGTTGTATGAGCCCCCAATAAAATGATTTAAAAAAAAGAATAATATTCACACTGTTGTACAGTCATCACCACTACCTATTTCTAGAACGTCTTCATCCTCCCAGACAGAACATCTGTAGTCACCAATCACTTCCCATTTCCCCTCCCCCACGTCCCTGGTAACCGCTGTCCTACTTTCGGTCTTCAGACATTTGCCTGGGCTAGAGATCTCGTGGAAATGGAACATAGAATGGTTGTCCTTCTGTGTCTGACTTACGTCACTCAGCACAATGCTTTCAAAGTTTGTCCACGTTGACGTAAGCACTAGGATTTCATTCTTTTCCTTGGCGGAACACCATTTCTAGTTCAATGTATGGATATACCCCACCTGGTCCATTCATTTACTGAGGGACCCTCGAGTCGCCTCCGCCTGTTGGCTAGAGTGACGAATGATGTGGTGAACGTGAGTTACAAGCCAACTGAGTGCCCTGCTCTCACTACTTTGGGGTATATACCTGGGTGTGGCATCGTGGGATCCTACGGGAGAGCTAGGCTTAACTTTTCGAGGACCCAACAAACTTCATCGGAAGGAGCCACACCATTTTTAATGCACACGGTGAAGGTTCCAGTGTTCCTGCGTTCTCGTCCTCGACCACACTTGTTCTCTCCGGTTCAGTCATTTGATAAGAGCCATTCTCTAGTGGGTGTGACTCGTATCTCACTGCGGTTTTGATTTGCAGTCCTGAATGACTCCCGGCGCGGAGCACCTTTTCAGGTGCTTCTTGGCACGTCTCCTTGGCAGAAATGTGTCTTCACTTCTTTGCCCATTAAAAAAAACCAGACGGTCTGTCCTTTTGTTGAGTCATGCTTTTATGAATGAGTCCTTCTTTGTCTCATAGCGACCCTACAGGGCAGGGCAGAACTGCCCGTGGTTTTCAACACTGGAACTCTTTACAGGCGTAGAAAACCTCATCTTTCTCCCGAGGATTGACTGGTGGTTTCAAACTGTTGACTCCATGGTTAGGGGCATCCGGAGGCATTGACCACTGCACCACCAGGGCCTCAATGAGTTGTAATGGCCTCGATGGCAGTGAGGTCAGTTTATTTCTTCCTCCAGTTGTCAAAGTCACACAGATACAAAATCCATGTGTAAATGAAAAGAATGGACATAAAACGGACTCATATTTGCAATGGGACATGAGGGATAGAAGAAGTCACGGGAGGAATGAGCGTCCGGGATACCAGCTGTCTACCTAGCAAGGGTACATTTCGAGACACCCCAAATAGCTGAGTCCACCTCATCAGTTCTCTGAAGTCTCCCCGAAGGCCCGTAGCCTGGATGGCTCCCGCTCCAGCGCCCTTGGCCAGCTCCTTAGCTTAAAATGGACAAACTCATTGCACTTCACTTCAGTGATTCACCAGGGCCAGCCGGGCTGGGGAGCGCAGAGGGGAGTGCCCGGGCAATGGTGAGCTGGAAGAGAGCTGCAGAGAGAAGCCTCAGCTATACCCTCACCGAGGGCCGGGTTGCTTCCAGTACCATGCCCTGCTAAAGTCTCACAGTCATTGAGGGGCAATCTGGACAAGTGCAAAGAAGAAAGTTAAACTTGCTGGTAAATGTACCATCTGATTAATGCGGCTCATTCCCCCCGCCCA
>NW_022103905.1:9363336-9372032 GCF_000313985.2 Echinops telfairi
GGCAACATATGTACAGATGTGCTAGACACATTGGATACATGTATGGACGGTGATAAGAGGTGTAAGAGCCTCCAATAAAATGATAAAAAATAAATAAATAACCTAACAAATGTCTCGACTATTAAAAGAAACAGTAACAGCTTTCTAAGAGCTCCAAGGAGGGCTCTCCTCACTGGGAAAGGGAAGGCACTACAGGGGCCAGTCCTGGGGGGTTCTGAGCCTGGGTTGGGGACAGTCCTGGGGGTTGTGAGCCTGGGCTGGGGACAGTCCTGGGGGTTGTGAGCCTGGGCTGGGGACAGTCCTGAGCAGTCTGAGCCTGGGTGGAGGGACTCAGTAGGAGGAACCATAGGAGAGAAACGGGGAGCAGAGGCACTATCAGAACACAGTGGAAGGTGCCAGAAGGGAAAAGGGCAGGGGTCCTGGTGCTGTCCCAGCACCCAGAATACCCCTTGAGGCCCAGTGGCACTGGACAGGGCAGATGGACCTTTTTTGATGATTGTGCACACTTGGGGGAGAGAAGAGAGGAGCTGGCCTCCCCTTCTAGTTCTGACTCTGCTTAGCAATACTGCGCCACGTTATAAACCATATCCCCAGGTGGACACTTCAGAAAGGGGGTGGGGGGCGAGGGTCTTGCTGGCTTACACCTTCCCCCCTCCCCTCCATGAAAGTCCTCTCATTTCCCATTGCTTTGGGGCTCATACTTTTCCTTTGGGAAAAGCCCATCTATTCTTTGGGCTCAGTGGAACACTCCCTTTGAACTCTTTCACATGCTCTAGAGCAGGGCTTCTCAAACTACGGCCTGCCGGGTGTTTTTGCCGCATTTTGTTTTTTTAGTTCAAAATAAGATATATGCAGTGTGCATAGAAATTTGTTCATAGTTTTTTTTTTAAAACTATAGTCCGGCCTTCCAATGGGTCTGAGGGACAGTGAACTGTCCCCATTTAAAAAGTTTGAGGACCCCTGTTCTAGAGAGAGCTTCCAGAGTGAGCTCACATTCCTTGGTTCATAACACACTGTTCCTAAGAGTGATCACCGAGAGACCGAGTGGGCTGGACACTCAGATGCGGCTGGTCCAGCGAGGCTTCACTTGGCAGCCGCAGCTGCATCTGTGAATTTTCTCTTCCCCTGGTATCCCGTGGACTTTGTACTTGATTCCATGCTGCATGTTGGGGCGGGGAGGGGGAGGCTAAAGACCTGGCTTCATTGCACTCTGAGAGATACACATCCCTTCCCCCGTTTTCCGCCCCTCCTCGCTCCTCTAGGGGCCTGCCACACTCCTGTCCCAGAGGATGCCTGATGCTGTGGGGTCTTGCAGCATCTTCTCTCCGTAGCAGGAGCCTTGTGGTGACCCTTGCTTACTTTTCCTCTCATCACTCGCCCCTTGCTCCGTGGGCCATGCCAGCCAAGCCTGGCCCGAGTGTTAGTGGTCATGTCTGCAGCAGAAAGAGGGCTCTCTGGAGATGTAATTAAGATGCCCGATGGCATCTACCAGTCTCCCTGGTACAGGAGCAGACTCTGGCTTCCCATCCTCTGATGAGCTCGCCGGCCTTGAACAAGTCCCTTAGCTTCTCTGTGCCTGGGTTTCCTGCTCTGTACAAGGTTACTGATAGCACCTAGCCCAGAAGGCTGTTACCGCATTAAATACTTCCTAGTTAGCGGAGTCTCTGAGGCACATAGTTGTTGCTTCTGTTAGCTGCTGTCAGCTGGTCCCTGAAACTCATGGCTAGCCCCGTACCAGCCCATGATGAGTTGTGGCTCCCACTGCTGCGATTCATTGGGTTTCCACTGGATGACTTTGGGGAGTAGATCACCAGGCCTTTCTTCCTAGCCTGCCTCACTCTAAAGGCTCTACTAAAACCTGTCTCGTAGCATAGCCACACACAAGTGCCGCTGGCCGGAGTGGTGGTGGCTGCTCAGGACTGCAGTGGCCAGCACTTGAACCCAGATCTCCCACACAGTGGAAGTGATAGCACTATTATTTTTCATATTAGATCCACCACATCAGTGCAGACTCTCCAGGGCTTCGGGGACTGAGCATCTCTGTGGGAGCTGACAGCCTCATCTTTGCCCAGGTGGCCCGGAGCTGCCGGCCTTGCAGTTGGCATTCCAATGCCTTAGCCCACATGGGGCTGGATTCTGGCTGGACAAAGGCCATCTTTACAGTTTCTGATATTATTTACGACTCGCCATATTTGCCACAGCTTTTTCAACTCCAGTTCCTCCTGCCCACCCCAGTCTCCTCTCCCCATCCCACCACTTCCACCCCAAGGCTTCGCCTCCCGTGAAACTGATGCCCCCACCAGAACTGGGGGGGCTCCCCGGGGCCCCTGTGGCTAAAATCTGCCTCTCAGAGGCGACGGCAGTTTCGCAGAAAGCATATTCCATTTTGGAAAACTGATCCCAGAAGCTGTGTTTGTTTTTGAAACAGTTTAGAGCAAGATTTGGACACAACCAAAGCGTCTCCTTTTTCCCTCTAAGAACGGAGTTACAACATACTGGTTTCCATTAGGGTGTGGCCAGCACTTTCTGGGCCGCCAAGCTTTCCATTTGACAGTCTGCAAATGCGCAGATTTTCCATGGATGGCCTCAAATTTATTTGCAGGCAAGGATGTTTAGAAACCGAACATGAACGTGAAATTGCTCTAAATCAGCCTCAGAATCTGACCATTAAGTTGCCTAAAAAGAGCATTTTCTCTGACACACACACGTTTTCTCCACATGCCTTAATGTGTGTGTGTGTGTGTGTGTGTGTGGTTAGTCACTCTTCTTGTCTGTATATGTTCCCTTGCATTGGGCTGTTAGGGGAATTATTTTTAAATTCTCCTTTTCATTTCGGTGCAGCCACAGAACACGGCCCAAACACCCACCTACACAAGCTTTTTACATACAGTTGGAAGCCAAGTGGCTGCAAAACAACGCAAAACAACTTAATCGTGTCTTTATAGGCCCCGACACGCGCATTCCAACAGGAGCCAGTAGTGATGCTGGAGTAACACGAACCAGGTCGAGAAAGCTGCGAATGGGAAGTGCGGCTTTAATTTACTTTTGCTGACAAACGGAAAAGCAGGTGCCCTATTTCTTTAAGAGAAAAACAACGTAGGGGATAGAGCTGTGGATGTACACCCTCGTACCCATTCTCTCTCCAGCCCCAGACACATACATGGGGCTACAACAGCGGCAGTGACATCCAGCTCGGCTTCTGGGTAAGACGGCCCTCTTCTCTCAGCGCTTTAGGGGCTCCTGTGCCACCAGCCTGGCCACATCTTCTGTTTCCCTCTAGCTGAGCCCTCTTTCTTCTCTTCCCATTCAAATCTTCCCACCCCTTCAAGGGTCCTCCATGGCGTCTTTCCTCCAGAGCTCAAGGCAACAGGTTTCCCCATGCTCCAAATCCTACTTGATGCACTGCTGGTGCCACTCTGCCCCCTGGCTAGGTCTCCTGCACAGCTGCTGCATGGGTCTAACCCAGTTTCCCAAAGTGGACGATGCCGCCCCCTGGTGGGGAGTTCCGGAACAACCATGGGAGCTGCAAAAACAGATGCCTACACTTTATCCTGGATTGACGGCTAGAGCACAAAGGTCTCTCATTGCCAAGGGAACGCTCAGTAATTTATTATTATTATTATTATTAATCATTAATTTCTGATAAGGGGATAGTAGGCCAAATAAGTTTGGTCTAAATCATCTTAAAGAGGCCTAGATAGAGTTTTACAGCTCCACAACTGTCCCCTGAACTCTGCATAGTAGACCAGGCCCCTGTCTCTAATAAAACATCCCTAATGACTTCTGCAGTCACCTGTCGGGCTTGCTGTAGCAAAGGACCAGATTTCTTCTCTGGAATGAAGGGCTTACTCCACCCACTGTTGGGTGTGCTCCCTGCAGACAGCCCTTCGCTGAAGGGAACAGCCTCGCCCAAGGCCACACCTCAGGATGCCTGATCCCCGTGGGAGTTATGGAAACTTGACCTCCTTCCCCAACTAAGAGCAGTTCTGAAGTGCCATCCTGGCACGTGAGCTCTGTGGGGCTGGTTGGGGCTGTAGTTGCATCTACAACACACACGTCAGCTTCTCTCTCTGCCTAGTCTAGGTTAGCTTCCCTTCCCTTCCCCAGATGTGGATCCCAAGGGCAATTTCCAATAAGCCTTCTGCATACTAAGCTCCAGCCCAGAGTCTACTTCCTCAAGAACCAGCCTACAACTCCCTCCTTTCCTCTCTCCTACCCTCTCTCCCTCTATCCATCTAACAACCTACTATGGTGTTTAGGGGATATGGGGGCGGATGTGTGTGTGTGTGCTGATACAGAGGAAGAAGACCCAAATCTTGCTCTCAGGGATCTAGTTGGGTGAAGGAGATGAGATGGGCACAGGAGTAACTATAGTTTGCACAGAGTCGAAAATGATTGGTATCAAGGAGGAACACAGCGGAGAAGGAGCAGTGTGGAATCCCAGGGCCGGGTGGCATCAGAAGCCTTCTTCACACAATGCCTCGGGCCAGGGCCACTGTGTAGGTGATCGCCCTCCCCAACAAGATGACATTTCGGAGGACAGGACAGACTCTGTCCTCACCTCCCTTTGCAAGGCACCCACCTCCAACCCCCATCCGTCCTAACAGAGCAGGAAGCACAAGAAATCTTAGAATTGTGCCCCAATTAAAATTTAAAACCTGCCAAGGGGAAGTTTCGGCAGCTCTGTATTACACGGCAGGTTCCTGGCTCCCACTCTGGCCTTTTTGGTGCAAAGTTCTCCGGAGCCTCCTTAAGACGCTCCTTCATTTATTATGTCCATAAAATCTCGGGAACATGAAAACGCACAAGGCAAGATCTTTATCCTCAAAGCAGCCACAACTCACTGTGTGGAAGGAAGTGGCAGACACCCACCGGTCCAACAAACAGGAATGAAAAGTAGGGCTCTGACTAATAGCCAAATGATGTGCGACACCCCCTGCCCCCCCCCCCCCCACACCAGGCAGTCCCTACTGTCGGGTGGCCGGCCCATCAAACTGCCTGTTGACAAAGTATACTGAACAGCCTCCCCCCCACCCCAGTCAAGGTGAGAGGAACAGGACAGGAGAGTCAACAAACTTCACAAGTTAACAGCCCCTCAAGTCAGTGTGCTGAAGGGGGTGTCTGTTGAAAGGGGACAGTAGCCTGTAGCCAAAAAGCTCTGTTGGGAAGTGCCTGGAGGGAAAGAAGAGAGGAGCGTGGTGCAGGGGGTGGGGCAGGCTGGGGGGTGGGATCTCAGGCTGGGGGAGCCACCACCTGCCCTTCCTGCTTCTAGGGCATTTTCCCTGGGCCCTTCTGCCCTCACCCCAAGGCAACGTGCTGCAGCATTCATCCCACTCTCCCTCTCTCTTCCACTGCTTTTGTACAATCTGTTACCAACTTCTGTTGTTTGCTTCTGGGAAATGCCATTGGGAGCCTTCCTATCCTGCCCGCCTCAGCGTTGCACCCCCTCCGACAGGGTGACCCCAGGCCGGCAGTGGAGGCCTGGGGCCCAGGTCACCCCAGCCTGTCTCCAGGCTGGCCATGGCCTCGTTTGGGAACATCAGCTCCCATTCCGTTCAACCATCAACCATGGCTCTCTAGGCACCATCAGCTCCAAGTGTTTCAAGACCCTGTTACCATTCGGCATGTCTATACTGACCTAAGAGAGCCCTGGTCATGCGACAGTTTGGCACTCCGCTGCAAAACGACCGACTGGCAGGTCACACCCAGCCGCTGGCTCCCTGGGAGTGAGTGAACAGCTTAGAAAACCCTGTGGGGCAGTTGTACTCTGCGGCTGAGAGTTGAAATGGATTTGGTGACAGCTAACAAGAATAACACGACTGATGGAGTAGGCAGGGGTAGCTATGAGGTGTGGTTCTTGCTTTCCATGTGCGAAAACTGACCTGATTCCTGGCCACTCCGCCTCATCTGATGGTCAGGGGGAGGCTTACCTGGTGCTAGGACGCTGAACAGGTTTTGCGCGGCTTCCAGACTCAGAAGGGGCTCTGGTGGCATAAATGGGTTCCGCAGAAGGTCAGCAGTTCAAACTAGTCAGCTGCTCCTCTGATGGCTTAGAAACACCCTTAGGAGTCATAGGGGCAGCTCTCCTCTGGGCTACAAGTCACCATGAGCTAGTAACAACTTGATGGTAGTAAGTTAGTTGTTTATGTTTCCAGACTAAGATGAGCTAGAAAGGCCTGGCCATCTACTACCAAAAAACGAAGACATTGAAAATCCTCTGGATCGAAATGGTGCCGCTGTAACCAACCATGGAGATGTGCATGATTCAGTGCCTCGTAGCAGCACCAACAGAACTTTATTTCCCGTCTCTCCTGGTGTGTTCCAGGCCCTCAAGCGCCTTTCTGTTTATTTGTGCCTTTGCTCAAGCCGTGTCTGCCCCCCGGAAGGCCGTTCTTCCTCTTAGCCACAGATGAAAGCCTACCCATTCCTTGTTCTTCGGTCCATGTGGGCCAAGTTTAGCCCCTGGGGAAGGGACGGTAGGAAGGGCATTCATGATCAGGGGTCCCCTGTTTTCTCTGGTCTTTATGTCTGTAGAGGCCCCCTTATCACCGAGTGACAATGACAGGTGGCAATGCTTTTCTGCAGCAACTACCTCACTGTCCCATCAGCTCACCTGCCCTGACCCGGCTTGTTGTGAGTGGACGTGGCTCGTCTTCCCTCTGAGCTGGCTAAGACCATCTTGGTCTTCAAAGTCAGACAGGGCAAAAGCTGACATTGCTAATGATCTAGTCCCTGTTGCTTCTTAGGAAGGGCTCATCGCCGAGTAAGCACACCAAGCTCTATGCCTTCTGAGAGAGGCAGTCAAGTTAGGCCTGTGCAATGGACCCAGTGTCCACGAAAACCCTGCCTCCATGCTACTCATCGAAGGGACCCCAAACTCCAGGGAAGGCAGAGAAGAGGTGCAGAAACAACCACCAGCCCGTGTTTCCTTGAAGGGCCAGAAATACAGATTGAGATGAACCAGGGGGTTGCTCCGGGAAAGATCTGCACAGCCCGCAGTGGGGGGACATCTTCAGACACGTGTCTTGAGAGGGGTACGGTCAGGAATGAGGGGACACAGAGATCTCCTCACTCCTTGGCTGACGTGTGACTAGAAAGAAGACTGTACTGGGGAGAGAGGTGAGCTCCTCCTCGGTTTTCTGCTATCTCGCAGGGGAAGGCTCCCCAGTGTAGGGCAGGGGACGTAAGGGCGTATCCTCTGCTCATTTGAAGTGACTGAAAGAGAGGCCCTCTCCCATTACCAGGTTACAACTTGGAACTGGGTACCGAGTCTTCTGCTTTTTATCACATTCCCTAAAGCTGGAAGACGGGATGGTGGGAAGATGCAGGTTTGAATGTCCCTGTCTTTAAGTCTTGAGCTAGAAGATGGATCTGGGTGGGAAGAGGTCAAAAACAAACACAACTCCACATAGACACATGCATTATGTATATGCACACACAAGCCGGAGGAAAGAGAGTGAGGAGGAGTTGAACGTTCAGAAGAGGTCTCCCCAGGCAGTCTGAGCAAGGTGAGGCTAAGGGCCTTCTGATTGTGACAGGCATTTTATGGAGCACCGGGCTGCCTCATCTCATGGTGTTCACCCAATCAAGTGGTAACAAGAACACCTCATGTTTACTGCCTGACCAGTACACACCAGGAACATGTTTCATGTTATTCTATGTCATCTCCCTGACCTCCTTGTGGTCCTGCTGTTCTCCCTGAATTGAAGAGTGGGAAACTGAGCATTGTGGGGCTAAGTAACTTGCCCTGCAGATGGAGACTTAAACGTCGGTCTAATTCCATAGCCCAGGCTTCTACAGCTGTCCTGTGGCTTTCCCACACGTTTGCTGAGAAAAACAAAGCAGCCTTCCTAGTGGTGTCGTGGCAATTTTAGGGAAGGAGTAGGAGTCCCCCACTGGCACACTCTCCCCGGAGTAATGGAGACTCTAGAAGCGGGCAGGCCAGTATCAATATAAGATGAACCTTTCTACGCCAATGAAGACTTAAAGCCTCACACGCCAACCAGGGCAGTTCTACTCCATCCTATAGAGCCGCTACGACTCAGAATCTACTCGATGTCAGTGGGTGAGACGAGACAGTGGACTGCAGATGGCAAGGTAAACAGTTCAACACCACCAGCAGATCCAGGGGAGAAAGATGAGGTTTTCTACTCCGAGAAAGAAGTCTTGTCTTAGAAACCCACGGGGGATTGCTATGAGTCGGAATCCACTCTACAGCAGGGAGGTTGCTCATCTCTTTTCCGAGTTAAATGCACACAGACACACGTGGCTATATCCCAACAGGTCTCATTCACCCTGCGTCTTTCTCAGTTCCACAATCCATCACCTCCTCTGCTTGCATAGAGACAGGGCCCCCGATGAAGGACAAGTGTCCCGTACATACAGAGGTCCACCCCCATGGAGAAGCCCCGTCACCCAACCTGTACCTCACTGCTGCAACAAGAGCTGCCCCCTGATAGGGTGCAGCCCGGGCAGCGAGGCAACGGATTCGAATCCCGATTGGAGGCTTTAGGAGAACACTGAGTGAGATGGAATGACAGTTAGCAGAATGGCTTGCGACATCCAAAGAAATGTTCCACTGGTGAGATTCCAGCCCGCGGAGAAGGAAAAGAACAGTAAGGTGAAACAAATGGTGACAGCGCACAAGAGCTGGCTGTCCTACTTCTCATCTGACCAACCCAACACTGGCTGTCAGC
>NW_022103905.1:9374520-9385245 GCF_000313985.2 Echinops telfairi
GTCGGTCTCCGCAGCCGGAGCCTGGAGACAAAGACCCTTTGCTCTCGGTAGGAACGCAGTGGGGAATACAAAATGGTAACACTGGTGAGGGGCACAGGGCCGGGCCTGGCACAAAGGCAACCACACACAGTAGGTCGGGCCGTCTGGCGGGTTAGGCGGGCGGCGTGGGCGGCGCGGGCCGGGGACGCGGCGGCTGAGCTGGTTCTCTGTGCTGGGTGCGCCTGGCCAGACTCACCCTTCCAGTCCAGGAACTGTGCTGCCAACGCCCGCAGCCAACTTGAGGGGGCAGAGATGGATGTTTGAAACCTTCCGGCTGTCTAATAAACACAGAACGCAGAGTGCTAAACTTCCTCACCAGCCCCTTTCCTTAAAAATTTTTTTGGGTTACATTCACTTATTAATCTTAAAAAGAGACTAAATTAGGGGGAGAAATGCACGGAGCAAGAAGGGCTCTGGAGACTTTGTTGCTACGCCTCGATTATCCACGTAGCTTCACGGTGTCTGGAGTCCCAGGCTGGCTTCTCTGCACACAAAGTGCGTTTAGAAAGTGCCAACGAATGTTACTGACCTGAACAAAAACAGGGAGGGGCGAGCACGCCTTCGAAAAAAACGCCCTGCCCTGTGAGTGTCTCCTGGACGGATGCCTTTAATTGAAAAGACCCAGTGGTGCTCTATGGAAGTGAAAAATGGCAGCGAGTTGGCCGATTCATAGAGGTCACCCTATAGGAAGATGCTTCTATCCTCCTTGACAGGTGTGGACACTGAGCCCAGAGTAGGTAGGTCCCCTTCCTCATCATCAGGGAGTGGGCGAGTTGGGACTTGATGGGACCTGGACACAGTATCTCGTGGAGACCTGCTCTGAACTTCTAAAATGCAGGGTCTCTAGTGAGTTTCGGCTTCTTGGTTCCTAGGGGCTGCCTTTTGTGAAGGGGTACATGTCTCAGAAGGTTCTCTGGATGGCCACACGCATGAACTTCAGTGAGAAAGTTAGGTGGGTTTCCATGGAGTTGTCCGGAGCCCCTGTCTCGCTGTGTTGACAGGGGCTTAAGCTCCCTGGGTTTCCTCCTGTTGGCAGCTCTTTCCCAGGGTGGTGTAAGGAGTAAATGAAATAATGGGTGTGGAAACTGACCCGATGCTAGGTCCACAGTTAATGTTCGATAAATCTCAGCCACTATCGTGGAGAGAACTTTAGTTCTTGGATCTAATGGATCCCATTTAGACAAATCACATTTCCTGAAATGGGGGGTGGGGAAGGCAGTCAGGGCAAAATTGGGAGACGAGTTTGTGCATTGAGAGCATAGCCCCAGTGGCTCGCACACACGATAGCGTCCCAGAGCAGAGCTTATTGGATTGGAAGACATTCCACTTCCTCTAAAAGCTAGTATGGAACAACAGGAAACTTGCTCTGCTCTCTCGGACCTCCTTTCCTGGCAGTTGGATGGTGTTTTGCAACGGACAGGTGGTGTGGGCTGAAGGATGAGGGAGACAGAAACACCCCCGAGCAATAAAGGAAAATGGGGAAGTCCGTGCACTGGAACTTGGTCAACTGTGAGAAAAGTATCAGGGGCGCGCCTCTCGGATCCACTTCTGCCTTTCGGATCTCCTCCAGGGACTGGTGAGTTGTTTGCTAAACAAAACCTGTTACTTTATATACACTTATACCCAGCCACATAAGAAAGCCCTGGTGGCCTAGTGGGCGACACAGTGGACTGCTAACTACAAGGTCAGCAGTTCGAATCCACTAGCTACTCATCTGGAGAAAGATGCGTCTATCTGCTTTTGTAAAGATTTACGGCTTCAGAAGCCCACGGTGACAGTTTTGTCCACAAGGTCACTGTGCGTCAGAATGAACCAGGTGACAGTAAGCCTGTTGGAGTGTTTTTGTATTCACTTGGCTGCTAACCAAAACCCCCAAAGCTTGAAGCTACCTAGTGGCTCCATGGAAGGAAAAACCGAGGCTTGATTCCAGCCACGGCAACGACAGGAAGCCCCGTGGGGCAGCTGCTCTCTGCCATGTAGGGGTGAGGTCAACAGCACACCCCAAGAACAACATCATTGTTCAGTCATGACAGGTTTCACCCGAAAGGAAGAAGGCATGGAAAATCGACAATGACAATGAAATCGCCATCAAGTGACAGTGGAAAAAAAAAACAAAACGGAACGTGGAATTCAACAATGGAGAAGAGAGATCCAAGCAAAATAAAGTCCTCGTTCCAGTTTCCTATGCGATGCAATCTGTTGCCATGGGACAGCAAGACAAAGGGAAGTGATTGCTAGCATGCGTGTGTTCAATGAGGAGCACGCGTAGAACATGCCTGATCTGGCCTCCCCGATGGAGAAAAAATGTGGACGAGAAGGAAGCCCTTCAAGTCGTGGCCCACGATTAACACTTGATGAAATCCGAAGTTGGCAATCTCCTGCACAAATGAAATCCTACTGTATGTCTCAAAAAAGAAAAATAATCGGCAACAATCTCTCCTAGGGAAGAGAAAGGGCGAACGGATTTCTTCAGTAGTTCCTCTGTATATTTTTAGAAGAAGGCAATGACTTTACAGACTTGAATCTTGAGTCTGAGGGTTATCAACCACCTTCCTCAGTATTGCCACTACACCTTTTTCAGCCTGGCTGCTCTGCAGAACACACGAGTTTTTAATTCTTACTGCTCATTTCATAAGCTCAGCTCATGAAATTCTTTCTTTATTTTTTGTCTTTTAAAGGAATTGCTTGCCTTGTGGGAAAAGGATATCTATTTGTAAGGTGTCAAGAAACAGATAATAAAATAGATTCATTTCTGCTAACACAATAATACCCCTTTAATCCATGTCAGTGCTATGACTCATCTGCCTGTCTCTTGTGGGATGGAAAGGGAGCTGTCTGCAAACCTTCAGCTGCTGGGGGGAGGGAGGGAAGTCCTTCTCCAGCCCCCATAATGGCTGCTGCTCTGTTTTAAAAACTCACAGACTCTGAGCAGCCCTTTTCTCTGGGCTGAAGTGGCCCCTGATCCTGAGGGATGAACGATGGGCCAGGATGGCCTCTGTTTTTTGCTGGCTTCAAGCAAGTGTGTCTCCGGTGCCAAGGTGGCCTCCACGGAGTGTGTGTGTGTGGGTGGGGAAGGGGGGCTTGCCCTTCTTATTCCTTTCTTTTCCAGCAAAAATAAGCTTTTATTGTGTCCCCCCACCCCCCCCATTTCAGATGCATTGCACACCACTGAAGAGAAGTTTGGAAAACGCATGTAAGCCCAAAAGAAGAGAGCCATTTAAATCCATTCGTAATTCCATCCGTTGTGAGCCCTGCTAACCTGTCTTGGAAAAATGTCCGTTTGTGGACGGTGTTCTGTTTAGGAACTTTTCTTTTTCCCTTTAACTGCTGTCAACTCCGTTCCATCTATTCCTCAACCACGTGACTTTCTGTAGTGGCGCAGTATTACATTGCACGGGTGTACCACAGTGGATTTTAAAAATCCTCTTTTGTTGACCGTTTAGATGGGTTCCAATTTTCTGCCGCATTAGACAGTGTCTGGGAGCATTCACATGTCTAAATCCGGGCACACACCTTCAATTAATAGGCTCCTTTGTTCCTGGGAGTGAGAAAGAAGATAGAAGATGGCAACTGTCTAGATCCCAAGACTTTCAGGGATGTTTGTGAACACCATCCTTTCAGGTGAAGGGTGAGTTACTTGAATTCACTGTTGAGCTCATGAAGCAGTGCTTGAACCCAGCAGGGGTTGGTGGAATGGGAACTTTCCCTCCACCCGTTCTTTGTGGGCGCATTGTCCTCAGAGAAGCTCCCTCTAAGTCCTGACATTTTGTGGGAAACAGAGGGCAGGTAATGCTGACTACTTGGGCACCAGGCTGCCCCCAGGTCAGCTTCCTGTGTAGCTAATGCATTTAGAGTGCCGCTAAAAGCACTGACTCAGAGAACAAGTGAACCTGAGGCAATGGGAGGGGAAGAGAAAGAAGAGGGAGAAGAAAACTCAAGAGGCTCAAACTAGTGGTCCAGGGGTTATTTGTAAATATCTGACAAAGCAGCACCAGGACCGTCGGTCACCTCTACTGGGAGACTCTAGTTGTACTTGTTTTCTGGTCTCACCTGTGGCGTTCACTCTGGGGACTACAGGATGTGACTGGGATATGTAGGAGCTGCTCTTACAGGGATCCAGGTGACTCTGACGTAGGCACCCCTCGGTGACAGTTCAAGCTGGTCCTGAGGCCTGGCCATCCTCCTAGGGAAGACTTGGGTCAGATGGAAACTATATGGGCCGTGGTTGTCCCTGAGCTCACCCTGAGTCACCAGTTGAGTGCGAGGGCATGGGAAGGGTCAATGTATGCCCATCGGTGAGAAGACAGTGTCTTCTCAGGTTTATGCAGCAACTAGCATCTCACAGTGTGCAGGAGGACGGAAGCACACCCACAGACTGGATATGGGCAATGTTGTTGCTGTCCTTCCACAGAAGCAGAGGATTTCATATGTAAGAAATCCACGAGGTTTTTGTTACTTTCTAGCAAAAGTCTGGAATGGGTTTATAAATGTTTAAAGAAGAAATCAGTGATCAACCACAGCCAACAGGGGTTCTTTAAGATCGTGCCCTGCTGAAATAACCTTGTGAACTTCTTACACAGGTTCATTACGGGTAGGAGCAAGAACGTTTCATTCCACTTCAATGTAACTGAGGTAGTTAGTTTATTGTGCCAACCTGGCCAATAGACACACATGGGGTTAATTGAAGGGCAGAGGGATAAATGCCTCAGTCTCGCCTTTCTAGTTCTCGGGTCTCTTGCTCTCTGATGGTCGGACCAGGGTGCAGCTGCCTTAGCCAGTTCCCTGTTTCAGCTTGCAAGACTCACTTCCTGCAAGACAACCTTGAGGAGAAGCCACATGGACCTACTCTGATGTAGCCCTGGGTGCTGGAGCAGCCGTGTGGAGACCCTGCCAGCGCTGAGATGCTTACACATTCACTGATTCTGCTTTCCTCCTGCAGTCGGCGTCATTGTGTGTGTTTAGTGAGATGGAGGAGGACTTTGTGGATAGGTGTGGGACAAATGGGCTAATATTGGACTTGTGGGCTTGGGCAGCACTAGGTTGGGATGCTTTCTTGATGTGCACTTACCCTTTATATAAAACTCTCTCTTATACATAGGAGTTTCTGTGGATTTGTTTCTCTAAGGTACCCAGACTAACACAGTAACCAATGTTAGCTGAGCTCCCCAATTAGGTGCTCTGTATGCAGAGTGAGGGGAACTGACTGCCCCGGCTACTATCTGCTGTGGTTTAGGTTTTGAGGACATCTCGGACAATCCCCTTGCTGTTAGGTGGCTCTGTTGCTGATGGGGGCCACTCTACCCAGTCAGTCTTGACTTAGGCTCTAAGTTGACTTGGAGTCTCTAGTCGAGTGTCACAGAGCTCTCTATCCTTGGCACTAGTCTAATCTTTTGGCGGGGGAGGGCTCAGGGAGGGGATTAGTGGTTTAGATAAGGAATTAAATGGCTATATTTTCCAATTGTGTAGATGACCCTGGTAACACAGGTCAGGGAAGGCTTGCATCATACAGAAAAAAATATATGGGCCTTGGTTGTTCACGAGTCAACAGTGGGATATTTATGTGTGACTCCAACATGGCAAGGGACAGTCCTCTAGTATTTGAGCTGATCGCCCTACATTTGGGCATGATGGACATCTGGTGCACATGTTAAGGAACTCTGTTGGCATAGTGGATTATAAGTTGGGCTGCTAATCAGAAGATCAGTAGTTTGAACCCACCAATTGCCCTGAGGGAGAAAGATGAGGCTTTCTGCTCCTGTTAAGATTTACAGCTTACTCTGCCCTATAGGTTCCCTGTGAGTCAGAATTGACTCAATGGCAGTGAGTTTAAGTTTGGTGCCACATTTTAGGGAGAATACCAAGAATTTCACAGAGGGAACAAATAGAATTATGAAGGAGAGGAGGAAACCATTTGTATAAGGGCATTTGAGTGCTAGGCTGGGGAAGGAGAAAAACTCAGGTACAATAGAATGATACCAGGATAGAATATATAATGAGCTAAACTTTAGGTGGGTGCTGGACTGATAGAATTTCTAAGAAAGGAGAGTCCGGATCTATGACAATCCTGGCCTGCTTATCTCCAGACCTGTTCCTTGACATTTCCTACTCTGTGCATTTGCCAATCTCCTGTGCCAGCTGGTCTCTACCTGGATCCAGTCAATGGGAAGGACTGACTGAAGAGTAGAGGGGAGGGAGGAAATAAGTCAGGAGACTCCCAATCCTTCCTATCCCTAGCTCCCACCAGATAGACTCACTGTGGTTCCAACTTCCACCAGATGACTCTAGGTCCTGGGCTGTTATCATCCCCTCCTCCCTTGGGTCCCTCCAGCCCAGGGTGGTGGTAGCTGCCTGTGGTGGCTACTGGCTAGGTTGCTCCACTTTGGCTTCCCAGCTTTTCTATCACCTATTCGATCAGCTCCTTACATTGCATTCCTTCTTGTTAAAATATTTCAATATGGTTTTTGTTTCCCTGGTTGGACCCTTTTGATGCAGGCACACAGGGAGAAGAAAGAGTATTCTGGTGAAGAAAGAAGAATTTTCTCATGATTAGAGTTAGATGACCATGAACGACGAACCATGCTGTGGGAGGCGCAATTCCATGACTTTTAGGGTCCCGTTCAGCCTGTTTTCAATTGGTAGATGAAACTGAGACACAGAAGGGAAAAGGCATGGCCACATTTGGGAAGTGGCCGAATTAGGTCTAGAATTCAAATTTCCTAATCCCCAGACCAGCATTCTTTTCTTCTGATAATGGTTCTTTCATCCTGCCTATATCATTATTAACCATTCAACTGTGGGATATGTTCTTCTTCTGATTGATGCAAGAGAAAATGGAATCTCCTATTTTTTCCCCCTTTTGGTTGTATTTCTATGACAACCCAGTTCAATAATGCTTACTTGCTAATTATTTTACAGAACAAATACTGCTAGCCAAGTGTTGAATGGAACTTTTTTTCTTCTCCCTCCAAGCATTTTTCTACTTCGAAAAGCTAAGTACATGTGCCAATTTGGAAGGTTTCATTAGCATAAGTCTGATTTCAAAACTTGCATGGTGAATTGAAGGCTGTGGAGTGGGGAAGCCACCTCAAGGAACACATTATCTGAGTTTCAAAATAATGGGGTGGCTTGTCCGAAGTTAGTGACAGATCTGGGATCAGAACCTAGGTCTCCTATCAGAAACATTTACGGGCATTCTACTCTACTTCACGGCATCCGGTTTTCGTTTTGCATCCACCCTGCACTCCCAAATCTTTCTCCCTAGTATTAATCTTTCCCCTCTTTTCAATTCTTCTGTGCCACTGTCCTTTTGTCCTGTCTCTACTTGGACGGGAAATGACCAACAGAAGAATTTGTTGATCTTTCTTTTTAATTTTTAAAAAATGTCTGCATCTCATCAATGACTTCTCTCTCCTTTTAATCTTCCTAAGCTTCTTCTTTCCTTCCCTGCTGGACTATCAGACTTCCCATCCCTCATTAGTCAATACATCCCACATGTCTTCCCTTACCAAGGAGCATCATTTAATCAATATCAACCCTCTTTTCTGTGTTGAAAGCCAATCTATTTGGTTGAAGCCATCAATACTTCTAAGGGAAGACTCTTCCAAACACCAGATTTGATCCCTAGTTGTCATAAACCGTTGATCATTCTCTGAGGAAGGGCGAAAATGATGGCATGCCTTAGCAGGACTCCTGGACTCGGTTCCTTTACTTCCTTGGCTCACCAGACTGGAGATGTGAGCATCTTAGTACTTCAATCCGTATAGCAGTGATGGGTAATCCCCCCAAGGCCCCAAATATAAAATTTATTTGAGTTCAGACCATTAACACCAAATGGTCTGATGAGTTTCCAATGTCTCAACAGCTTTCTTCTTTGGCTGTCAGTATTAATCTTAGCTATTTTTCAGATCTTTCCAAGTTTGTATTATCTAGACATTCACGAGGGGATAGATTTATTGAAGCTCTTCCAGGACAACGTGATTATAATGCAATATTTGAGTCACAGTGACCTTGTTCAAATGAGCTACCCCTCCCCCAAGAGCAGACACATTGATAGCATATTTCCAGTTGGCTTAATTATGCTCCTCCATCCTTCCAAATTCAGCATTGCTTTTTTCCAATGTGGATTTCATCTTAATTGCATCATTGTCAAGCTTCCAGGAACTCAGTTCACCCTTCGCATTCTCTAACCCTTGCTTTAATTTCTCTTGGAGAAGTTGTCCCAGACAACAAGTGTACAGGACACCAGCCTTCTTGTGTGCAAGTTGATATTACAGCAAGAGGTAACAAACATGGGGGGTTGTGGGCAGGAGAGAGGGCAGCCTTAAGAAATGAGGCAACAGCTTCATCACGTTCTGGATAAATGTGGAGGGTGGGTCTGCAGTGCCGCCTCTCAGCAACAAACACTCATCTCTTTCTACCGTCTCCATGGTTCCTCTACGTGCCAGCGGTTTCCCAACTTCGCAGGCTCATCATCTTCAAACCATCTCTTATTTTTGTCTTCATTCCACTCTGGCATCTCAAGTCCTCTCGAATCCTAAAGTCTCTTGATTTTACCCTGTCCTTTCCTTCTCCACAGCCTCCCTTCTCTGGGCTCTTCTCTTTGACCTTGATGACTGTGTGAGTGTGTATGTGTTGAGGAATCTTGAGCTCCGGCTTGGGTGTAGCAGGCTTTGGGCAAGACTGGAGAAGAGGAGAGCAACCAACCAAGAAGGTCAGGGGATGCTGTAACAGCCATCAAGAATTCACTCCACCCGAAAGTGATGTTGATGTCCTAACTTTGGTCTACATGAACATGACCTCGAGTAGCATGGATGTCTCTGCTGTTCTGTTCTACTCCACATTACACCACAAGCTCTGAATGCATGGCAAAACGAGGAACTGGCCAGAGGCTAAGCAGCGATGTTGAGTCACTGGTGGTTCAAGGTAGGAATCTCGCCTTCTATATGGCAGACCTAGGTTTGGGTCCTTACCTGTGCACCTGCTGCCAGCCACCACCCATCTGTTAGTGGAGCCTTGTGCACAGCTGTAACAGGGTATAGGTTTTGGCAGAGCTTCCGTCTAAGACTGGGAAGAAAGATCGGATGTTGTACTTCCGAAAACCAGGCAATGGAAATCCTACGGATCACAACAGTCTGACTCCCAGCCAATCATGGGGGTGGTGCCAAGCAGGACAGGGCAGCATTTTGTTTCATTGTTCACTGCGTTGTCGTGCGTCGGGGGCCACATTGATGGTGGCTCGCAGCAGCTGTGATGGGCTTGTCAAGGCCAATCCAGCCTCTCATCCATCCCACTTTCACTCTCTCTGTGCTCCCTGCCCTGTCCCCACACTTAATCTTTTTGGTTCTCGGCTCCAGCCTTGGTTTGTGAACTCCTCACCTCTCCTGCCCCCACTTCAGGCCAGTCTCCTCCTTGCCAGCCAGATGCATTGCTGTAATGACTGGAGGTTTTGACTCTTTGGCTTGGCCTTCGTCTCTTCTTCCTGGAATCACCCTCCAGAATATCACACATGGCCACTTGTGGCTGGAATGCCCTAATGCTCCTGGAATTCACATCTTATGCTTGGCTTTGCCTCTGGAAGGCTAAGTGCTGGCTGGGTGATTTCGACCATGTTGGAGTGAAGACACCTGGGTTTTTGTCCTGGTTGTTCTTGAACTTGATAGATTTCCTTCAGTAAGTCAAGGGTTGATTCTTTGTTCCTTAGGGCTACTGTAACAAAAAGGAAAAATACTGCAGACGGTGACTTTAAGAATGGAATTTCATTTTCTCATGTTTATAGGGGCTGGAAGTCCTGCCAGGGTCTTGGCCCAGTCAATTCAGTCAGATTTCTCTCCTGGCTTCTGTTGCCTGCCAGCAATTCTTGGTGTCCCTTGGCAGGTAGATATGTTCCCACAAGATGTCTTCCCTGAGGGGGAGTCTGTTCTTTTGATGAGACCCTTCTCAGATGGGACCAAAGTGAGGATCCATGCTACTCAAGGTCATGTTCATATACACAAGCGTTAGTACATCAACATCACTTTTGGGAGGGACTGAAGTCTATCCACAACAAACTGTCTGCATCAGCCTTCTTCAGATGTCTCATTTGAGGGCTTGCATGCACCCCTCTTTCCTTCCAGCACATAGTTCTGTCCTGACCAAGCCCCGTTCCTCATAGATGGTGAGGGAGGGGCTCCGTCTTAGTTGCTCCTGGTGGGGTAGCTGGGTTCCCACCAGCCACTGACCACAGTTTCCCCTTTGCCTCTGAGTGTGGAAGCCAGGGCGCTGGGCTTGCCTCAGCTCCCACCTTTCTCCCACATGTTCCTTTTGGAATATTGTCCCCTTATCCTGCACACTGGCCTTTTCTGGCCAGTCCCCAGTACTTGAAGTTACATGAATAAATTACTTTTTCTCTCTGGAGGAGCTTGTTTAGCCCAACCTGCCATTTAGCAGACTCTGCTTCAAATATTAATTTAATTAGAGCTTTAAAAAACTTACTGCCAGATGCCTTGAAGTACCTTTAAAAAAAATGTTCATCAAAAGCCAGGAAGGAAGCAGAAAGTAAAGAGCCCTGAGTTATTACAAAAGGCGCCTTTTACTCAAACTTACACACATAAATCTAGTTTTCTTTCATTACACCTACATTCTGTGATGTGTGAGGCCGTGAGGAAGGTGTGGAGGGGCTACTCCAGGCAGGGACTTGTGCGCCACACA
>NW_022103905.1:9385659-9389571 GCF_000313985.2 Echinops telfairi
CCAAACCCAAACCAAACCAAACCAAACCCAAACCCAAACCCAAACCCAAACCCAACCCAACCCAACCTAACCCAAACCAAACCAACCCAAACCCAAACCCAAACCCAACCCAAATCAAACCCACTGCTGCTGAGTCCAGTCCAGCTCACAGCGCCCCTGTAGGCCAGAGGACAGCTGCCTGTGGAGCTTCCAAAACTGCGCATCTTCTTGGGGGCAGACAGTTGTGTCTTTCTCCCACGTCTGCCAGAGCGACTGGCAGGTTTGAAATGCTTTCGTTTCGCAGCCAAGCGCTTTAACCCCCGCACCAGCAGACCTCCTTGCTCCTTTGCACACACCTTTCCACCTGGTCTGATGGCTTCTTACTGCAAACATCTGTAGGCTTCTGGAGGTGCCGGAGCATTCAGAGAGGTTGCCGCAAAGATTGATGGACAGAATGTGGTGGAGACAATCCAGGTTTCTGTCCCTCATATGGGACAGCTCTACACAGTGCTCCGGGGTTCCCATGGGACGGAATCCTAGCTATCCTCAGTGGTAACTGTTCCGTAACCAGTTAGGGTGGAGTTGATTCCGGCTCCTGGTGCTCCCGAGAGTGTCAGGGTAGAACAGTGCTCCAGGGAGCTTTCAATGGCCCCTTTATCAGAACGAGGTGGCCCCGACTGTATTTCGCGGCAGCTCTGGGTGCACTTGTACCTCTAACTTGTCAGCAGCCAACCATATGAACCTGGTAGCTGTTTGCATTACCCAGGGACTCCAGGTGCTCTCTAGGGCACCTATGTCATCTTCTGTCCCCTTTCTGACTCATTGGGTGCTTCCAGGATCACCTCCCAAAGAGACCACCTCCTCTCGCATCCTCACTGCCCATCTGCCTGTGGGGTGACCCAAGATGTGTCACAAGAATGCAGAGCTGAAGGCTGCTGGAAAGGGAGGACACAGAAGAACTGGAACAGGACAAAGGCACGACCTAAACTGTCTTGGCACCCAGGGGTTACTTCCATTTAGCCGGTCCGTTGGGACCAGAGAGTGTGGCATCGTGCTGTGCACCCCGATGGCCGTGGCGATGGTATGGGGGTAGCGGTTTTCCATCTAAGGAGGCTGGAGAAAAGGATCCCATCTGCGTATCATTTCCCCATGAAAGAGTGGACGTAGGTTGCGAACCTGAAAGAAATAATTCTTCCACCCGCAGGAAGCTTCAGCGTCCTAGATGCCCTTCTCCCTTGACAGACAGAGTTGACTGAGTCGCATGTAGTCACTGCCCTGAAGCTTCAGAGCTCCTGGCCCCGGCAGTTTGGTTCCCTGAGTTTCGCATCCTTGGTGCTTTTTGCCGTCTGGTGATTTCATCCCTCCTCGAGCCTGCTTGCAGGGTAGGGTTCTTGTGGCAAAGTTTGCCTGCCTGCAGAAGCCCACTCTGCCTGTGACAGTGCTAACGGCCCTTTCTGAGCACCATGATCTCATCCTCGGGGGGATCTGCTCTGCATTCTGCATTCCGAAGTCCAATGCACTGAAAGTTGTACTTCTGTTTTGTTTCCAATCCAAATTGATTATTTTTTTTGCCGCAGTTTTCATCCAGATGTTTGATATCATGTAAACACAGCTGGAAAGTGTCCCTGAACTGCTTACAGATGTACACCAGTGAAACCCTTCCCAAATTACATATAATGATGCTCTGGGTGTATTTATATCTAATGTCAGAGTCTCTGGCTTGAGCCTTAGCTAGCAGACTCAGTTAGAAGGAAAGTGGAAAAATCCATGTGTGGGGGTGATTTGCCTACTTGGTTGAAGACTTTATAGACTTAGCAATAGTCAGAAATTGGTGCCTCTTTTTCTTTCCACTGAAGGCTTGCATGCCTGTAACTCTGGGGATCCAGTTTCTGTAGATCCATTTAACTATAGTCACTCTGCCTATAAAACCTGCTGTGCACTCATTTGGACCAAACCAAGACCTCTTCACAGGGTGTTTGGCACAAGAAAGACACCTTCCAAGCTCCTAAAGTCTGGTCAGTTCTTATCAAAAGCTTTGACTGCAGCACAGGGAACCGAGAAACCATGAGCAAAAAGCAAGGAACCCAAAGGGTATCTCAAATCATTTTGATCATTAAGAGTTTACCTGTGCTTCTGGTTATTATTGTAAGGTTATTATCCTTATGATTGATTTCCAAAAGGGTGTCGTCGGAGATGGTTTTATCTCCGGACCACATGCGTTTATGCATAATGACCTGGACACACGCCCTATGGAGAAATGGGACCTGGCAGACCTCTAGGGGGCAACGAATTTTTTTCTCTAAGCCCAGAGCAAAGAAGAGTGGAGAAAATCAAAGACGCCAGGAAGCTATTCCTCCAAAGGATCAACGGACCGCCTGAAGCCCAATCTCCAAGACCCTGTGACCAGAAGAAGTAGATGGTACCTGGCCACCATCGCTGGCCGCTCTGAAAGAGTTCACATTCAAAGGCCCTGGGAGGAACATGTGGAACCAAACTCAAATCCCACAAAAACAGACGGGGCTTGCTGGTCTGATAGAGACTGGTGACACCCCCCAGCTATGGCCCTTAGGCACCACTCAAGCCTGGAACGGAACTCACCCCTCACTCAACTTTCAGGTAATCAATAGGCCTCTCAGGTGAACAATAACACCAAGAGGTTCATACTCGTGAGAATAATCAACCGTCAGAAACAGGAGATGGAAAGGGGAGAGTTTGCCCAGGGATAAAGCTCAGCATGCAGGAAGAGGCAGAAAGGAAGGATGAAGGAACAGGTAGAGGTGGAAGAGCACACCTAGAGCGTTGGGATTGGAACCAGTGCCATGAAACAAAATGTGTATGGATCGCTGAGTGGACACTCAACCTTCTCTGCAAACTTTCATGCAGATCGTAGATTTAAATGGGAAAGAAGTGGGGTCTGGGGTATCCTGGCGTACCTGCTGCCTTCAAGTCGATCCTAACTCATCGTGGCCCTGGAGGGGCAGAGCAGAACGGATCCTGTGGGTTTCCGAGGTTGTAAAGGTTTATGGGAAGAGACAAGCTCCTCTTTCTCCTCTGGAAGGGCTAGTGGTTTTGAACCACTGACTTTGCAGTTAGTAACACTGCGCCCTCCTCCTCCCCGCAATGTGTAACCCTACAATGCCATGTCCTTGAGTACAGAATGTAGCACCCACAGTATGATGACTGATTTGGGATCTTATCAAGGGCAGCGTGGCAGGGATGCTGTTCACTTGGCGTATGACCAGGAGCTGCTGGGGTCCAGCCCCATGAAAGGTATCCTATCAGCGGTACACCAGTTCAGCCAGTCTGTTCAGACTGAGCAGAGGATCCTCCAGCTCCCGCTGTCCCGCAAAGCTTAACAGTTTCATCTCTGGCTCCTGGAAGTCAGTCATCATGTTGCCAGCTCTGTTGGCGGCCTCTTCCCAGGCCTGTGAGTTCTCCAAGGAAGAATGGGAATATCCGAAGGACCATACCGAGTAGAGCGTCGGATGAAGCCACCTCCCTTGGGTGGGAACAGGGGCAGAAACATCACAACCTGGAAAACAACTGGGAACCAACTCTAAGGGAAGCTCGCAGACTTTGGGGACCAATAAAGGACTAAAGACGTGTTTTACAAAGGAAAGTCCACTTCACTACTGATGGGCTTTTGGTGTCTACTCTGCCCTCCCCTTTATTCCCATTGATATGATTTTTTTGAGTTTTGTTTTGGGTCTTTGATGCCTGATACCTGATCCCATTGACACCTCATGATCACACAGACTGGTGGGCTTTGTTGTTTCTGAGCTAGATGGCCTCTTGTTTACCTTCAAGCCTTTAAGACCCCAGACACTGTATCTTTTGATAACCAGGCACCTTCAGCTTTCTTCACCATGTTAGCTTGTGCACCCATTTGCCATCATTGATCATGTCAGGGAAGGTGAACATCACTGAGTGCTG
>NW_022103905.1:9390063-9394294 GCF_000313985.2 Echinops telfairi
ACAAAACACACAACCTTTCTCTAGTTCTTTAATACTCCCCCCCATCCCCGCCCCACTATCATGACCCCAGTTCTAGCTTACAAATCTGGCTAGACTAAAACATGTACACTGGTACAGATAGGAACTTGTGACACAGGGAATCCAGAACAGATAAACCCCTCAGGACCAATAATGAGAACAGTGATACTAGGAGGGTAAGGGAAAGGTGGGTGGGGAGTAAGGGGGAACCGATCACAATAATTTATGTATGGTCCTCCACTCAGGGGGATGGGCAGCAGAAAAGTGGGTGAAAGGAGACAGTGGTTGGTGTAAGACATGAAAAAAATAGAGCATACTTTATAAATTATCAAGGGGACATGGAGGAGGGAGGGGAAAAATGAGGAGCTGATACCAAGGGCTCAAGTAGAAAAGAAAATGTTTTGAAAAATATGATGACAACCTATGTACAGATGTGTTTGACACAAGGGATAGATGTATGGATTGTGATAAGAGCTGTAAGAGCCCCCAATAAAATAATAAATTAAAAAAGGTGAAGAAGAAGAAGTAGTAGAAAAAGGGGTCTATATCTTCTCCTCCCAAATCCCAGTGACCCTGACTTGCTTAGATGCACCCACAGCAGCGGAAGAACCTGTGTCTTTTCTGACGCTAGGTCAGCAAGGTCCATCGTGCGGGCTTCTCTCTGGCTGTCTGGATGGCCACTTTTAGAGTCCTCAGTCTCCGTGGAAGAAGTCTGACCATTGAGGCTTCCATGCAGCGAGAAAGCCCTGACCACCTGTCTTTACAAAGCCCCAAACATGGATGGTCCCAGCCAAGCGCCAGCTTCAACCATCAGACATGAGAGGAACAACACCTCCAGATGCAAGGCCTTAAACATCAAAGAGCACAGGTAAGACATCGAGCGTGTGCCCTGTCTACCTGGCACGCACAGAAATATAATCAAAATAAATGAAAACAATTGTTTTAAGCGAGGTATTGTCCTTCCCCGCCCCCCAGGTTATGCACCGATTGTGACTGGAACAGCCAGACTTTTCATTGGTTTCTCCATCGCGTGAGAATCCACACCTGGGTTAAGCAGAGACCCACCTTGCTTGAATCTTCTCTTGCGCAGTTACAATGAGTTCCAGGAAATTCAGAGCCGATCCTGGGAAAAGACATGATCACGAGGCAGCAATATGGCTCAACAAGTACAAGGTTGGGTGGATGGACTGTCAGCCCTGTGCAGGGGCAGGTCTCCCCCAGCAGGAGGCTGCCAGGGCCAAGCAGGGAGCCCCCAGAAGGGAGAGAGGGCAAAGAAGAAGTGTGCCTTTGTGGTGTTCTCTGCAAGGTGGGGACTGTCTGGGTCAGAGGGCTCTCACAGCAGCAGAATTGGGGGTCCTAGTTAGGACAGTATCTGGGGTGAGCAGACATTTGGTGCAGTTGTACAGTGGATGTAAATCAAGCAGGCTCTTAAATGGTTATTAATCTCCAATCATCTGCTTATTTGGGCGATTTAAAAAATAATTGAATGGGCAAAAAATTGTCATTAGTTCCAGTGGGCTTTTGGGGGGTGGGGTGGGGGCACTCAGGAGCCCCCTTTTGCTGTACTGTCGACTTGGTTGTTCACAGCAACTCTCCCTCCGCACAGCAGGACACAGGCCCCCTGTCCCAGGCCATCCTCACAACCTTGCCTGAGATTTTGCCCATCATTGCTGCCACTGAGCCAATCCATCTTGAGGAGGGTCTTCCTCTTTCTCGCTGCCCCTCTCCTTTACCAAGCATGATGGCCTTTTCCAGGGATGGGTAACATGTCCAAAGTCCAAAGTACGTGAGATGAAGTCTCACCATCTTTGCTTCTAGGAAGCATTCTGGCTGTACTTCTTCCAAGAGAGATCCGTTTCTTCTCTTCGCAGCCCATGGCACTTTGAATATTTTTCACCGACACCATCATTCAAATGCATCGATGTTTCCTCCATCTTCCTTATTCGACGTCCAACTCTCAGATGCATAGGAGATGCCCTCAGGTGCAGATGATGCATATGATAGTAAAAATGCGATGGTTTGGAGCAGATGCACCTTGCTATAGAGAAGTAAATAACTGGGACCAAAGCACAAAGCCATTTTCATTTATTTACTTATTTATCTAATAGCAGCCCTCTCTTGGTGCCCTGGCTTGTACCATTGAATGGGTAGGAGGCAGCTCTTCTGCAGGGATATTGTTGAAGGTGAGGCCAATTTCACTTAGATCATCATGGGGGAAAAATGTGTTTCTTGTAAAGACTGAATCTTACCATTACTCAACTTTCCCTCTTTCCCGTGCCTTCTAGGAAGCTCAGGACCAACTCTGGGCCTAACTTATCTCTTCATATCCTGTGGAGTGCATGTGTGTGTGTATGTATTTCAAGGCCTCTCAATGAATTTTTGGAATAAGGTGGGTATGTATAAATAAATGGAAAAACAAATGCTCTTCAAATCACTTGAGTATTTGAGAGTATTACTAGACTGAGCTTATTCTGACATTGTGTTAGTCTGGATTGACTAGAGAAACAAACTCATAGATACTCATATGTGTAAAAGAAAGAGCTTTATATACAAGAGCAATTGAAATATTGAGAAAACATCCCAGCCCAATTCAGATCAAGTCTGAAAGTCTGATATTAGCCCATGTGTCTGATACCAATCTATACATTCTCCTTCAGACTCACAAAACACATGCAATGATGCCGAATGCAGGAAGATCCCAGGCCAGTGGGTGGAAAGTCTTGTGGATTCAGTGGTGGTGTAAGCATCTCAGCACTGGCATGGGTCTCCACGGGGCTCCTTCAACTCCAGGGCTCTAGTGTAGCGCCATGTGTCTTGTCTTCAGGAATACCAAGCAGAGCGTGAGTTTGTCCTGCCTCCAGTGAGCTATTTATTTCCTTTGCACCTCCAAATGAGGTCATCAAGCAGCGACCTGATTGACAGGCTAAACCCCACACCTTCACTCTTAATAGTCTCAAGTAGGCAACAGATTATGTAACTACCACAGACATACATATTTATTATGGCTAACATCAAAACATGCTCTACAGTCTTTAAAACACAAATATAAGAAACTAAAAGGGCTAGTCTGGATTCAGAAGAGAATGCGGAACAAGGGAAATCATTGCTGATGTCAGATGGATCTTGGTCGAAAGCAGAGACTACCAGAAAGATGTCTACTCATGCTTTATTGACTGTGCCAAGGCATATTTGACTGTGTGGATCATAACAAACTGTGGGTGAATTATGGAGAGATATATAAATTTGATCGCTATGGTGTGCATCGATGCCAACTTTGAGGCTCTGTAAGTTAGAATGCTTCCCTCAGGGCAGATGAAGCCACCCTGCGGATGCAGCCCTCCCATAGGGTGGGATTTTGCCTCCTTAATGGCTGTGACTGAGGTAGATTCAGTGGCTTGGGCTGCAAGAGCAGTCAGGGAAGGCCCGTTCCAGTAGAAGGGGCAGTGACACTGACCCACAAGGGACAGCCTCTTACCCAGTCACGCTTTCCACGCTCACACGCTCACGGACTGTCATTTCCCTGCTTCGTCACTTTCCGTGTTAACACTGCCGTGCCCCACCCACTTCTGGAAAACATCACAGTTGCTTCTAGGAGGCGCCCTGCAGAAACCACTTGGTTGCTGGCCACGGCTGTGGGTGAACGTCTGCTTGTGTCTGGGCACGGTCACACAGAGAGCCGCGTGTGACGCTCCAGCCCACATAGGGATGGCGACTGGTGAAATGTGCCCTGGGTGCCAGCATAAGTCACCACAGTGCATTCAGCCGAGGACTGGTCAGGCACCTCTCAGTGTTAGGGTCTTTGGGTGGACTTGGATGTTCCTGCCGTGGGTTTCATGCCCCTCTAGAGATCCCCTGTTTCCCAGGCCCGTTTCCAGGCGGTGATTTTAAGCACCAGAGAGAAAAACCCCAGACATGTGGGCAAGAACTCCAACCAAGCTTTACCCACAAGCTGTCGCGTATCTGTGTAATGCCACTAAAACCATGACTTCACTCGCTCCCAAAGTTCTTTAATGGTGTGCCTGTACAAATGAGCTCGTGGCTGCGATTAGAGCCAGCTCTCTAAGTAGGTATGAGGTAGCTAACTCAGGGGTATGATTTGGGTGAATCAAAGGGCTCAGCCCCTTCTCTCCTGCTGGCTATGGTGCCCAGGGTCCAACCACTACTGACTCATGCCACTGAATCAAAAGTAAAATTTCAATATACAGTGAACCCT
>NW_022103905.1:9394920-9398043 GCF_000313985.2 Echinops telfairi
TGACAGAGCATGCGCTGTTACGCAAAAACCGCGATAGAGTGAAGCCGCGGAAGTCGAAGCGCGAAGTGGCGAGGGTTCACTGTACAGGAGTCTCCTAATAAGGTACAAATCTCCCTGGCGGGTACTAGAAGCAGGCAGACGGAACTCCGAGGTGAGATGCTGCCTTTCCTGACCTTAGCCTCCCTGCCACTCCTAGGCCTCTAGTACTTAGTCCATAGGACCAGGGTCAGATGACCCAATAAGCAAGGAAAGCACAAGCGTATGTCTGCTTATTTACCAGTCTGTAGGGAACAGTTTTACATCATTCAAGATCCTGCTTCTAGGCCTGGCTGGCATCCGTCTCTCTCCCAGCCTCACCAGAGCTTCCGACAGAATCAAAGCCTCCTGTCAAATGGACAATCCCTGACAGGGACCAAGTGCCCAGTAAGCAAGGTAAACACGGCCGTACTGGCGCTTGCTTCCTAATCCATACGGAACAGTGTCACATGTTCTCTACCACAACAAAGGGGCAGTGAAACCCACATAAAATTGTTCACTGCAGGTTAGTAAGTAAGCCCAAGTAAGCTCTAGCTTACCTCTAATTCATCCCTGCCTGTGACTGACCTTCCAAAGCTGGTGTTTCCGACCCCGCCAGCTAAGGGCTGGGTTCAGAATGTTAGTGTCCTTCCCTCGGCGTTTGGCAGTTCATTCACTCAATCATTTCTTCATCCAGCTGATTGTTAGGAAGGATACTGGCGTCAACAAAGTCCCCACCCTCAAGGAGCTTACCTTCCCGGGCAGGAGATTATCTGTGAAAGGCTCCTCAAACAATTTGTTGATTCTCAAAGTTCTGCAGCAACTTGCCCACAGAAAGAGCTTTCAATTCCTATCAGACTCAGCCTTATAAGTCAGGATGAAGTAGCCAAGGTGCATGGTGCAGAGCAGCTGCGAGGGGACCATCCAGCCTGCGAGCTATATAGGGCCTACAGAACCACCAGAACCTGTTAACCTCACCCGACTCCCCAAAGAGAAGCAGTTCCGATCACCATGTCTGAAATGAAATGTCTGACCAGGAGGGCTCTTGAATGATGTCCTGAAAATCCAGAGGGCCCTTGGCAGGAAAGAGACTCCCAGCCCTTCGTCTTAAGCAAGCCACACAGCTCCACACCTTCGGTCTTAAGGACCACAAGCAGCCTCACCCAGAAAGGTGTGATGGCTTAAGAACCCCTGGTGGTGTGGCGGTGCGGCCCAGCTGCTGAGGGAGAGGTCCTGTACCCTCAGTGGCTCCATGGGAGAAAGATCTGGAATGTTCTGCTCCTGGAAAACTCACAGCCTGGGAAGCCCAGTGGGGCAGGTGTGCCCTGCCAAATGGGGTCCCTACAACCATCAACTCAACGGTACCTGACAGCAGCAGCAGCTGCAACAACTTCCTTCCACACAGCAGGCCAGGTGGGGTGAACTGGCCACTCTTCCATCGAAGGGTTGATGCAATCGGAATCTACTTAAAACATATACAGGGTCAGACGGGGATAACTGCTATGGAGGAAAACCAGGCCAGAGGAGAGGATTAGAGGGATAAATCCACATGCCCATGGCCATCAAGTTGATTCCAACTCATGGAGACGCTATAGGATAGAGTTGAGCTGCCTCTAAGGGCTCTGGAGAGTTCTGGGGTAGGGAAAGGCGTGGGTGGTCTTTTGGGCAGTCAGGAAGGTCCTGCCAAATTACGTAACACCTGGGCAGTCGCTGTAGGCAGTGATCGAGTCAGTGCTACAGAGAAGAGCTTCCCTGGCATAAGGGGCAGAGGGTGTAAAGGTCCGAGTGGGGAACATCCTTGGTGAGGTTGAGGAACAGTGAGGAGGCCCCAGGTCCAGGGGGAGGCCCAGGGACCATGTTAGGTGAAGAAGCCAGAGAGGTGCGTGGGCAGGAATGGTTAACCTCGACTCCCCAGTCTAAGTGCCTAGAAGGCTTAGAACAAACCTTGGTCGACATTTACCAAGCTGGGAGCTCTACCCAGAGCCCCCGCTTACCTGGATAAGGCTCTGGAGACTGCTGACCAACTCCCCCGGGGCTGCAATCCTTCTCTCTCATCAGTAGCCTACTCTAGGAGAGACTTCAACCCAAGCCCCTCTCTTGGATGGACTCAAGTAGCCTTCAATTGGCCACTTGTTAAAAACGACCAGGTGGGGAGCCAGCCGCCTGGTCAGTTAGTCCGTCTTAGCCCTAGGCCTCTCTGTTCCAGCTTCTACACAATCCCTATCATCCCTGTCCTCCCCCTAACCCTTCCCCAGAGGTTTGGCCTATTTGTAGGATGCACTGAAGGGCAAGGAGCTGGTGAGAAGGCTTATGGGATGACACCTTCCACCTCTTAATTTTGGTCAGGGCCTATCCTGGGTCAAACCTTTCCTGCCCCTGAGACTGAGCACTTGCTATGGCCCAAGGGGCTCTGGCAGTAGAGAAGTTATTTGTTGGGCTGCTAACTGCAAAGTCGGCTCTTTGAAACTACCAGCTGCTCCGCAGGACGAAGGCGGGGCTTGTTACTTCTGTCAAGAGCTCCAGTCTTGGAAGTTCACAGGGGCAGCTGTTCCTTGTTCTATAGAGTCGCTATGAGTTGGCATCACCTCCAGAGCAAGTGTGGTTTGGTTTGGCATGGACCAGATACTGTGCTTGACCTGTGTGGAGATGGCGCTTAATCTTCCCTCAGTTCCCAATAAGATATCCATTATTCGTTTTATCCCCACTTTACAGATGAAGAAACAGAGGCTCAGAAAGGGAAGCCATCTGCCCAAGGTCACTTTAGCTGGTAAGCTGTGAAGCTTATGTTGAAACCCAAATCTATCTTTCCCTTGGGCTGAGAACCCTCAGGTAGGCCACAAGGTCTCTCCCCAGAAAACAGGAGACTAATAAGAGTTTAATGTAGGTGAGATAGTTCATGTTTATTGTGCTAACTTGGCCAATAAACACATGGGTTAATTGAAGGGCAGAGAGATAAATGGCTCAGTGAGCCTCACCTTTCTAGTTCTTGGGTCTCTTGCTTTCTGATGGTCGGACCAGAGTGCAGTTGCCTTAGCCAGATCCCTAGTTCAGCTGAGAAGGCTCACTTCCTGCAAGATATCCCTGAGGAGAAGCCACATGGACCTACCC
>NW_022103905.1:9399446-9401176 GCF_000313985.2 Echinops telfairi
TTGGGATGCTTTTTTAATGCACACTTACCCTTTATATAAATCTCTCTCTTACACATATGAGTTTCTGTGGATTTCTTTCTCTAAAGTACCCAGACTGACACAGGAGGCTCCACATGTGGGGAGAGGTTCTGGCTTGAGTCCTGTAGCAGGGGAGGCTCTGTGGCTCCAGGCACTGTGAGGACTGCTGGGTGCATACCGCCTGCATGGTTCGCCCAGTGGCAATGACAATCCTGGAAGTTCGCCCACCCTCGGCGGCGCCTTGATATCAGCATCCCAAACAGGGCTGCTCTTTCTCTCTCTCTGGCTCAGAGAAGCCTGGTTCCAAAGGAAAACGATCCCGCCTTTGTAGCGTTGTCCCCATTGTATGAATGTTCACGTTGCTGGGCTCATGCCTGGCTTCCCACATCAAACATTTACCGAGTGCCTTCTGGGTACCAGGAACTGGGGACACAAAGCGGTGTACAGCCTGGTCTCTGCTGCCACGGGTCACCCAGCACAACGGACCAAAGGCCTTCTGGAGCTGGCTCCCCTGTGTGCCTGCTTTCTGAAGGACAAGCCGTGCACCTGCCCACCCCCCATTCACACCCACGGTTCTTAGTGAGCACGCACTAGGTGTGAGGGGCAGTCTCAGAGCTGAGGAGACCCTCTCAGCCTTCAGCAGCCAACTAGATTGGGGTGGGGGTGGGGTGTTCGGGCAAGCCCCCGGAAGACTCTATTCAAAGGCAGAGCCGTGGCCTCTTCTTGCTGAACTCTGTCATTTAGAAAGAAAACACAACTATGGTGAAATAAACACAATCAATCCTATTTCAACAAATTAAGTCTAAAATGAAAATGTAAAGGACATAAAAAATTCTTTCCGATTGCATTTAAAATGTCAATTTTTTTCCCTCCGCTGAACTGGTGATCTGGAAAAACATCTACATTTATCTCCCCTGATTCTCCAAGCTATTTCCAGGAGATTAGGGAGTGCCCGTGCAATTGTTTAAATCTGGTTTTGTGTTTTTTCCTCCCAGTTTCCAGATGTGAACATCACAGGGTAAGTCACGACCCATTATTCAGGAGTAATGACAAAAATATAGGCGGGGGCACCGCCCCCCCCCTTGGTTTTTTGGGCCCATCTCACTGGCCTTGCAGGGAGCGCTGGGAAGCTTCCGACATGCAGGAGGGACTCCAGCTCTCTCGAGCCTCACACAGAGCAATTTGGAAGGTGCCAGCAAGCCCTGTCTGCCATGCAGTGAGGCCCCAATGCCTGACCCAGTGCCTGTAACCCCCACCCCCGCTGGGGCTCATTCCCTTTGATGAAGCGTGGGAGGTCAGAGGAGTACACGGGTCCCCATTTCTACAAGTGACCATGCTTATGCTGCGCTAAAGAGACATGCCTGGAAGCAGGCCACCCAGATGAGCACTCGGGCTCTCCCATTCCTTGGGTCTAGGGCCAAAGACATCCCCCGGACCCCATCCAACTTGCCTCCACGGCCTGCAGAAGCCCAGGAGTATGACAGCCTTGGGGTCCCCTCACTCCCTGGCTCCTGCATGCCCCTTTCTACCACGTGTCTCATAGCCAGCCCATGCGGAACTTGGCTGCTTTCCAGGAGACACCCCCACCCCCCCCACCTGTCATGGCCAGTGTCCCGTGAGCTTTGCGGACACTCCTGAAGATTTTGCGGGTGACTGCAGGAGAGTTCTCTCCATCAGCATACTCATTCATCCCTTTGTCCTCTCCTCTCCAT
>NW_022103905.1:9401276-9404467 GCF_000313985.2 Echinops telfairi
CCACAGCAAGGCTGTCCCAGCCTCCCCATGAATCAGACTCCTCCCCCTGGCTCCTGAAAGCCTCCTTCATCCACCTGCGGCTCAAGCCTGAGACCGGCGGTATCTTCAGCTCCTCCCTCTCCTGGCCCTTACTGCGCTCAGGATCTCTGTTCCTCCAGCCTGGGCGTGGCTGTTGTTAGGTACCCTTGAGTCAGTTCCGACCCATAGCGACCCTGTGTACAACGCTACCCCGTACTGCGCCATCCTCCCAATTGTTCGTATGCTTGAACCCATTGTGTAGCCACGGTGTCCATCCATCTCACGGAGGATCTCCCTCCTTGTCGCTGCCCCTCTCTCTACTTTACCGAGCATGACGTCCATCTCCAGGGTCTGTCTCTCTCGACAATATGTTTAGAGTATATGTAAGAATAAGTCTCACCGTCTTTGCCTGTAAGGAGCGCCCCAGCTGTACTTCGTCTCAGACAGACCTGTTGGCCCTTTTGGCAGTCCCTGGTATTTTCCTTATTCTTCTCCAGCACCATAACCCAGTACATTGATTCTGCTTTGCTCTTCCTTATTCACCGTCCAACTTTCACATGAATATGAGGCAGCGGGGCATAGAATGGCTTGGGTCAGGCACACCCTGTCCTCAAAGTAACATCGTTGCTTGTCAATTGTCTAGGTCTTTTACAGTAGATTTACCTAGTGCAACTCATCATTTGATCTCTTCCAGGAGCATTGGCTGTGGATCCAAGCAAGACAAAATCTTTGATAGCTTCTATTTCTTCTCCATTTGCCATGATGTTCCCTATCAGTACAGCTGGGAGGATTTTGGTCATCTGTACATGGAGTTGCAATCCCTACTGAAGGTGCCAGGGCTTGATCTTTATCAGCAAGTGTTTCCAGTCCTTCTCGGTTTCAACAACAAGGTGGTGTCATCTGCATATCACAGGTTGTCAATAAGCCTTCCTCCAATCCTGATACCACATTCTTCTTCCTCTAAGCCAGCTTCTCTGATGATTTGCTCAGTACTCAGATTGAACAAGTGTGATGAGAGGATACAACGCTGACATGCACCTTTCCTGGTTTTCAACCATGCAGCCTGCCCTTGTTCTGTTTGCACAACTGCCTCTTGATCCAGGCACACGTTTCTCATGAGCACAATGAAGTGTTCTGGGATTCTTGTTCATCTCAAGGCCATCCGTAGTTTGTTAGGATCCACACTGGCTACAGAATTTCAATGTAGGAGGGCCGTGTTATAGTAGTTTTCCAGGATTGCCGTAACTAAATATCACAACGTGGGTGGCTTGTAGGAATGAACATGTATTGTCATGGGAGTCAGAATTCTGGGTGCTGGAAGAGCCACGTTCGCTTCACAGTTCTAGCAAGAAAGAACCCTTCACCTATCTCCCGGCTTCTGGTAGCCCCCGACTTTCCTTGGTTTCCAGCGGCAGTGGAACTCTGTCCTCACATGTCCGTGCTCCCTGCGTCTCTTCTCTCTCAGAGGGATGCCACTCCGATTGGATCAAGCCCTACCCTATTGTCGTTGACCCCATGTTTACTGATAATACCCTCAAAGACCCGGTATCCAAACAACATCCCCTTTCCAGGTACCAAGGGTTAGGCTGCCACCGTGTCTTTTGGGGGCCCACACTTCCATCCCTGGCAGAAATAACCTGCTGGCAGAATGGTGGTCCGTTGGGGGAGGGAGGGGTGTTTGAGGCTGGGAGTTTATTTCCTAGCTGCGGATGGATAGCAAACACTGTCTTCGATCTGATGATCTGTTCCTTCAGAGTAATCTTTAGTAAATTGGTAGAGATTACGGTCCCACCTCGTAGATGACCACAGTGGTCTCCCACCTGGACTGCCGGCTCTTCCATCTTCCTGATGATTTTCCCTACAGCCCTCCACGCGGGCTCTTTGAAAGGTGGAGCTGCTCGTGCTGTACCCCGGTGCCTCGTGGTCCTTCGGCTAAAAACACAGATCCGCCTAGCATCGGTTCCCCCTCTCCCAGATTCATGCTGTCTGTTCCAGCCTCGCGATCCTGGTCCATCACCTTGCATATTTATCGGCACCTGCTGCTACCTCTCCAGGTGCCCTCTCCAGATAGTGCAGTGGGTTACACGTCTGGGCTGCAAACCACAAGGGCAGCGATTCAAAAGAAGAGGGCTTCTGCTCTCCTAGACAGTGACAGGGGCAGTTCTACTCTGTCCTATGGGCCCGCGTGAGTCAGTATCCACTCAAGAGCAGCCGGGATGGCTTGGCTATCTCTCCCTGGGATGTGCTATGGCTCTGTGCCACCTGCTGGGCCCCTCTACGTCTCAGTTTAACTCCCCTGTTCAGGCCTCACTTCCTCTGCGATGTCTCCTGCCGTCCTGGGTTGCTTGACAGTGTGCTGGCCTGGGGTATTTTTATGTCCTCTCTGGATACCCACATGGAGGAGCTGCTGGGATAGAGGCTCAAGGTCAATCCAGAAGCACCACAGAGGACAGATCTGGTCGCCTACTTCCAAAAGCAGCTACAAACTCAATGGAGTGCAGAGCTACGGTGATGCATATGTGGGAGGTCACCAGCCGTTGGAATCGACCCGACCACAGCGGGTTGACCCAGATGGAGGGCTTCCTGGGCCAGCTCTGGTCTGTCCTGAGAAGCCATTTTGCCTGCTTTTGTTTGCCCAGTGTCTCTCAGAAGCCAGGCAGGCACCTCACGGTGCCTAGTCAACACGTACTGCAGACAGACATGAATGGACGAATGAACGAGGAAGGGTGTCAAAGGCATGCTCGCCGATGTTAAAGGAGACACCGCACCCAGGCTGCACATAACCCTGACTCGAGGCTTGAGGGTCAGAAATCCTGTAAGTGCCCAGCAACCACTGAAGAGAATTCTCATGGAAGAGAAGTTCTCCCCACCGCGCCTCCCTTTTTCTCTCTGTACCTGCCCCCCTCACTCCCACCTTCCTCTGAAGGCTTGAATTAGGGACAATGCGCAGACAGTTCAGAGAAACAGGCTTCTTCCCCTGGGAGGGAGAACTTTCTAGCAGAGCAGTCTGGAAGAGGGGCAAGAGCTCTGTGGCCGAGACATCCCGCCCGGCATCCTGAGCTGTTGGAGCAGGGGACCAGACCCAGAGCGGAGGCAGAGGGTGGACCTGCTGTCCTTCAGGTTTCCCCTGCTCCCCGAGAAGCTGTGAAATGATTTCTTTTTTTTTTTTTTTT
>NW_022103905.1:9404567-9414653 GCF_000313985.2 Echinops telfairi
TTTTTTTTTTTTTTTTAAATCCTTTTTCCTTTTGATGCCTTGATTTAAAATAGGTGTAGGGATGCGGCAAACTCAAATATCAGAAATCTCAGGAAAATTATGTTGCTAGGAAACTAAAAAAAGATTTGGCACTCTTCCAGGAGGAATTTCCATCCTGTCACCAGACATTGTTCCTGAGGCCTGGCCGAGTCAAATTCCTTCTCTGCGACCCAAACGTCTCTGGGGTGGGCGCTTTGCCCCAGTGGCCAAGGCACACCGTTTCTGAGCCTCAAAAGCCACTTGACCGCTTCCTTTCCACTCTTCTAGGCATGAAATACCACAACAGAGGGTTTTCAAGCTTGCTCCTTATTCCAGGCAAAGTGCCCATCTGTCGTGGACCTTTGGGGCTCTGTGGAGAAAATACATCCACTGTTCAGCTCAGGCTTTCTCTGCCTGGGTCTCTTGTTGCAGGCAAGACGGGGACTGGCCTGTGCACTGTAGGGCCGTTAGCCGCGTCCTAGGACTCGGTCAACGGGATGCCAGGTATGTCTTCTTAGCTGTTCCAAGCAGAAGTGACTCAAGAGACATGCCAATGTTCCCGGTGGTGGTGGTTTGTGTGTGTGTGTGGGGGGGGGGGGGGCGCGGACAAAATCACCCCTGGTTGAGAACCACTGCTCTACATAAGAAGCGTGAAAACCAGCCAGCCGTCTAGGTGTTGAATTGGTCCAAGTAATTAATCAGATGGCACCCGAGACCCAGCTTTTCTAATGATGACGGGCAAGAAGACCGCTCTGTCGCATGGGGCTGCCGTGAGTTGGAGCCACCTCAGTGACACCCAATAGCAACAATAACTTGAGTTTTAGAGGCAGGACCTTAGCGTGACGGTTAAGACTGAGAACCTACAAGCCAAATGTCTTGGGTTCAAATCCTGGGTCTTCAGTCTCCAAGTTACTAACCTCTGTAAACTTTAGTTTCTTCATCTATGAGATGAAGACTTTGATCATACTCACCCTATTGGGTAGTTGAACGGATTCAATGAAATAAAGTTTGCATAAATGAAATAAAGTTTGCAAAGTGTTTACTAGAGTGTCTGACATTTAACGAGTCCACAACTCATGAAGCTTATGACTGTTTGGGACAAAACAAAAACTTTACCAGACTGAAACAAACAAACAAATCCCCAAAGTATTCTTTGGCAAATAACTTAAACAACCAGCATGCAGTTTATATATGTACATACTAACTGCGTTAGCAAACCACCTTGACGTTGAAGTGGCTGAACACATTGAGAGCTATTTTTCACCCACGCAAGTAGTCCAACACTGGTGTTTCTGGTGGGCTGCACTTCTGAGCAGCTCCGCTTCTAGCCGGCACTTTTCAACGTCTATCTTGGGGGCCTGCCTTCTCTAGGATCTTGGTGTCCTCTCTATTGAGCCTTTTAAGAAACATCTTTCCACGTATATTCTCATGCTTTCTATCCTTTCATTATTTTAATAGCTGCATGTAATTCTATTTTGGATGTGATAAAGCTACGCATCTAAACATCAGTTTCTAAAATAGCCTGATTTTTCATGTTTCAAGGGCTAAATGGAGTTAAATGACCTCAGCAGTAGAGACACAGATAGAAGAGAGCTTTGCTGTCAGCCCCGAAGACATTTTCATTGTTCATATGTTTTCCAGTAATGGTTCCTTTAGGAGCTGTCCGTTTTCCTTTTTATGTCTAAACAGTATTTGCAGAATCACCCTCAGAGCCATTGTTTCCTATGAGACGCAGTTACTTTATTTTCAAAGGACAACTAGACTGCCTCCTGAGCTGAGGCACTGAGACAAACTCAGCATCACATATGTGGCATTCCTGCCCAAAGGGGCTAATCTGAGTTCAAAGACAAACCCAAACGGGGGACAGTCATCCTCGCACCCTGCCTGTCAGTCTCAAATTATGTCTCAACCAAAATTTAAAAATAGAGATCTAACATGGAAAAATATCGGTGAAAGGACCGAGGTAAACCCTTTAATTTTTTTGTGACGCTCAGAAGACCTGGACATAGTAGCTTTACATGTTTACTTGGAATGGATTGATTCATGACTCATTAATATTCAGGGGGGCAAATTTAGCTTTCTTTGTTTGTGCTACTGATTACTCACTCATTGTCATGCCCAGCGGTCATGACGCTGTGCACCATCTCTCAGCTCACTACTCTCTCCCACACGTGGCCTTCTCTCATCGATTAGTCCATCCGTTCACATCACAACCCCCTCTGTATGCGACCACCGTATTACATGTATCTCTTTAGGGTCCCCAAAGCCAGGAGGGTCTTAGCAAAGAATCAAGATCTCAGTGTCAGATTCATTGCTGGAGCCATTTTCCCAAACCCCACTTTGCCCTCATCACCCCACCATACTCATGATAGAATAAAATCCACTTAGACTCGAGAATGTTTAGTATCTTCCCCGCCGCCCCCCCCACGTGAATTCTAGATTTTGTTCCTGTTGCGGTGCTTTCAAGCTGTAACTCCAGATGGAGACTGTCCACATCAGGAAACCAGTGTCTTCACACATCAGCCTTTGCTCCTTGCCTTCTCCTCAGAGAGTTTATATTTGTCTGAGGGATTTCTGAGATTTTGTGACGCAGGGAGACTGGAGGGGAGAAGCTGAAAGGGGCGGGGGAGACTTTGCCAGAAAATTGAAGCTGACTCGTATAATGAAGAGTTGAGAAAGAGGGGGGGGGGAAAGAGAGAGACGTGGGGGTGCAAATGAGAAAATGGCAAATAAGAGGCTCTGGGGTTTATGACTTTGAGCAGGTGGTGCAAACGGTCTGCTAAGCTCCAGGTGCGCAGTTTGAACCTGTGCAGCAGTGTTTTGAAGAGAAGGCAGCACACTGCTTTTGTTCAGACTACAGCCAAGAAAACCCCATGGGTCACTTCTATTTTGTAAAATGCTGGGCACCACAAGCGACCCAACGGCAAGCAAGAACAACGACAATGGATTGGAGAGCCTGAAGGAAAAGTTGAATTCTATTTTTGCTTATTTTGCCTATGCCTTTAAGTTATCACTCCGTATTGAAACGATATGCTTGGACCTGGAATTTTTAAGGGTCGTTACTGTTTCTGGTAGCGGCTGTGGTGACCTCATGCACAATGGAAAAGAAGTGCTACCTCGTTGTGTGCCATCCCTGTGATTGGTTGTGGACCCAACCATTGTTCTAAGGGTTAGCTTTTTCATAACCCTTCAGTAGCTACCTCCTGCTTATAATTCGTAAGTTCTCTAATCTTGTCATTCCAGCCACCTACATCAGCCCTAGTCTACGCTGTTCTACCCTAGTATGAACTGCCTTTCTAGCGTAACTGACAGACCCATGGTCCTCCATCTATGCTGAGCAGTGGACACACTTTGTGGTTCTGTTCTAAGTCAGTCTGCATCTTGAAAACACATTTCCCCGGGGGTCCTAGGCCCCAAGTGTTTCTCACTCTTGTTTGCTTAAGGATCTTCTCGCCTCCTATTTGCATTTCTCGTGCTACCACCGCTGCTGCTTCTGCTTCCAAACACAATTTCTTTCTTTTTTTCTTGTTTTTGAGGATGTGCACAGCAGAGCAACCACCAGTCCAACAATTTCCACATGTACAATGAATTCAAGGACACTGATTACATCCCTTGAGTTGTATAATCATCCTCACCCTCCTCCACTAACATAAACTCACTGCCTTCTCCTCGTCTTCAGAGTTGCTGCTGTTAATTTCATCTCACATTGAAAGATCCTAATAAGGTTTCAAGATTATTTCAGGGCAATAGTTTCACGGGTTCAGTCTCCATGGTTCCAACAAATCTGGTTCCCATGGTAATAGGAAATTTTGTTACGCATCTCTCCCCGTTTGATCGTAATTCTTCTGTAGAATTGCTGATCGACGTGTTCAATTATTGTAGACATTTTTCTGAAAGCCCTGGCTGACTGAGAACACCAGCCGATGCTTCTAGTCGCATGACAAAGAAGGCTGTGGTTTATGGAGGCAATGAGCCACACATTCTTTTTCTTACTCCTCTTCCTAACTCTCTTCTTCATCAATTGCTCCAAGAAAAATAGAGACCAACTGTTGTATCTTGGATGGTTCTTGGCAACGTTTAAGATTCCAGACATTACACAACAAACCAAGAGGCAGAACAGATGTACTAAACAGAGTAATAGGCCAGTTAACTGGGATGTCCCATGAAACCATGAACCTAACACTCTAAACCAAGGAACCAAATCCCATCCGACATTTGGCTGCACATAAGCAGTCTCAGCAGCTATTCTTTCTTCTGGTTGTAGATAAATCTGTCACACAACTTTTGCCAATTCAACTTTTATTTTAACCGGTGTACAACTTATTGAAAGCCTGTGCAGCCCTACCCTTAATCGATGTTTTGATTGTTTCAATCACTGTAAGCTGAAACTCCACAAGCATCAACTCCCCACTTCCACCCAACTTCCCCCTCCTGCTAGCCATGACTAAACTTTGGTCGCTATACATTTGCCTGTTCTTACCTTTTTGTATAAGTGAGGTCATACACTATTTGTCCTCTTGTGATTGGTTTATTTCACTCAGCATCTGTGTTCCAGCTTCAATCACATTGTAGACTTCATTTCTCTTGATGGCTGAATCGTTTTCCCTTATGTGCGTACCACATTTTGTTTATCTCTTAATGTGCTGATGGGCATTTAGGCATTTTTTCACCTTTTGGAAATTGTGACTATTGCTCCAGTGAACAATAGTGTGCACGTCTTTGCTTTCAGTCTTTGGAGGAATATGCCTAGGAATAGGATTGCTGGGTCACATAGAGGGATCCAGTCCAAAGAAAGATGCCCCAACAGGATGCACAAATTATAGAATACCACACTGCTATCACATGCAAGTAAAATCTTGGTGAAGATCATCCAGCATCAGTTGCAGCAGTACATCAACAGGGAGCTACCAGAAGTTCAGACCGGATTCAGCAAAGGACATGGAACAAGGGATATTGTTGCTGATACCCCTTGCTGAGCAAGGATCTCTTTGCTGATGGATCTTGGCTGAAAACAGAGATACCAGGAAGATGCTTACCTGTGTTTCATCGACTAGGCAGAGGTCTTTGGCTGTGTGGATCCTAACGATCTACGGCTAGCCTTGAGAAGCATGGGAATTCCAGAACACTTCATTGTGCTTATGAAGAACCTGTTCATGGCTCAAGAGGCAGTTGTGCAAACAGAGCAAGGGAATTCTGCATGGTTTAAAATCAAGAAAAGTGTGCATCAGGGATGTAATCTCTCCCCATACTCATTCAATCTGTATTCTGAGAAAATGATCAGAGGAGCTGGATTATATGAAGAAGAGTGTGGCATCAGGATTGGAGGAAGGCTTATTAACAACCCGTGATGTGCAGATGACACAACCTTGCTGCTGAAAGCGAGGAAGACACGAAGTATTTGCTGATGAAGATTCTGAGGAAGATGAAGGATTGCAGCATTCAGTATGGATTACAACCCGATGTAAAGAAGGCCACAATTCTCACAACTGAACCAACAGGTGACATCAGGATAAATGGAGAAAAGGTTGAAGTTGTCAAGGATTTTGTCTTCCTTGGACCCACAATCAATGCTCACGGAAGCAGCAGTCAAGAGATGAAATGATGTCTTGCATTGGGTAAATCTGCTGCACAAGAAAGACCTCTTCAAAGTGTTGAAAAGCAAGGAGGTTACTTCGAGGACTAAGATGCACCCACTCACGTCATATTTCCCTTAGCTTATGTGCATGTGAAAGTTGGGCATGGAATAAGGAAGACCAAAGAAGGGTCGATGCATTTGAACTATGATTATTGGCAAAGAATATTGAAAGTACCGTGGACTGCCAAAAGGACAAACCCATCTGTCTTGGAAGAAGTAAGGCCAGAATGCTCCTTAGAGGCAAGGATGCTGAGACTTGGCCTCACATACTTTGGAGGTGTTGTCAGGAGACACTAGTCCCTCAAGAAAGACACCAGGTTTGGTAAAGTGGAGGGTGGGCGGGGGGTCGGGGAGGGGAGGGAGAGGAAGGCCCTCAAGGAGATGGATTGACACAGTAGCTACAACAATGGGCTCAAACATAAGAACAATTGTGAGGATGACCCGGAGCAGGTGGTGTTTGGATCTGTTGTACACAGTGTAGCTATGAGATGGAACCAACGCCACAGGACCTAACAACAGCATACGTTTTGAGGGACTAGTCTCTGGGGAAAGAAATTACGTTTCATAAAGTAGAGGATCCGCAAGAAAAAAGGAAAACCCTTTGTCAAGTGAATTGACACTGCAGCTGCCACCATGGCTCAAACAGTAACAATATTGAGGGTGGTGTGAGACGGGGCAATGTGTTGTACCGTTGTCCATACAGTGACTATGAGACAACTAACCAGACAGCACCTAAAAGCAACCACCTGGCAGTTCCATTTTTAGATCTTTGAGGGACTATCGCTATGTTCTCACAACGGCTGAACCTTTTTGCATGTCCAGCCATAGACATCTTTACCTGTGTTTGTTATTTTCTACCGCGGTTGGGTTTTTATCTTTTGCTTTCTAAAACTCTAAGCCATCCTCGTGTGAGTGACACGGTATCCACTCATGGTTTTGACTTTCATTTTTCTGATAGGTCATGATGCGGAGCCTCCTTTCATGTGTTCGGTTGCCATTTGAAGATCCTCGTTGGTGAAATGCCCATTCGAGTTCTTGGACTGTTCTACACTCCCTTCTTCTTCCTTTGCCACATGTTACTGACTTCTCAGCTGAGTGGTGAGCTCCATGACAAAAGGAGTGCCTCTCTTTCAGTGCCCAGTTCAGTGCCCGACCCTTGTAGGCTGCAGGACTATACGAGGAGTGCCTGCCTGTACCATCGGATTAAACCACAGCTGTCTGGGCTCTACACACTGACTTTGGCCTCCAGAGGCTCTACGAGCTTCAGTTCTCCCTGCCCCAAGAGACCTCGTGAACCGCGCTGTAGGTCTTTCAAACCCCATGAGTTGTTTTTAAATAATGTTAGGAGCAGATTATAGTCCTCCTCACCTCCGGAATTGGGTCACTCACTGGTGCTTTGCTCATTTTAGGGTTACAGATTTTTCCTTTAAGACGATCATGCATCTCCTCTCCCTGGGATATGATGACCCCAAGCAATGGGACCTCAAACAAAGGCCCTGTATTATAAGGCAACGATGTGTTCCTGCCCCTATTTTCATTCTCTATTTTTTAAAAGTAGTTTTATTGGCACATGCTTCACGTATCATACGATTCAAGAGTCCAATCATCTTCCTGAGAACTGTGCAATCATCCCCACGATCAATGTGAGGGCCTTTTCTCCTTTCTTGTTCTCGTTGTCGTTGGCTCCTCATTTCCCCTCAACCTCCCCTGCCGTGCCCCTCAGAAATTGTTAATCCAGTCACTGTCTGCAGATTTACTTCCCCTGGATTTCTTATATAGAAAAAACACAAAACAAAGACAAAAGAAACGAAAATCCCAACCACAAGCAAAACCTCAATAGTAAAGAAGGCAGAAAATATTAAAATGAGTCAAAAGGGAGATCAAATGATAAAGTGTCACATTTTCACCCAACGCCATCTGCCATAATTCACTTTGCAGTGCGCCTGTCTGATAGCAAAGCTATTCACGCTCCTTGTCAATGGTCAGAGAGGAGTCACCAGTGGATTCTTCCGCATGGGGACGCTGCAAATGGATGTTGAGTTCAGTCCTGATTTAAAAATGTTTTTTCTTTATGAACACACTTAAAATATTCAGTAATCTCTATTTTAAAGATAACATTTTGCAGCAACCTTCAAATACACCAGGAGCCTTGGTGGCACAGTGGTTACGTGCTGTGCTGCTCACTGCAAGGTCGGTAGTTTGAAAACACCAGCCGCTCCTCGGGAGAATGATGGAGCTTTCTTTCTACTCCTGTCGAGAATTACAGAAACTTCAAGCGTCTTCTAACTGCGTTCACGTTAGTCAAAGAAAGATCTTATTCTATCTTTGTAGATCTCCACACCATTCATGCCATCACCATCTTTCTTCCCACAGGCTTCTCATAGAATATCGAAGCAAAGACACCAATTCCCGACGGAGCTAACTTTGACGTTGGGTGTACCCGGGTAGACCTGTGCTCCAGAGGGTTCCCGATGACGGAGTTTTCAGAGGTAGGTCGGTAGGCCTTTCTTCAGGGATGTATATGGGCGGTCTCAAGCCTGTAACCTGTCAGTGAACAGTCCCGCTTGCCAATGGGTTGCACCCACTCAGGAACTCCCAAGGAAAGACAGAAAGCGTTCTCTCCAGGGTGCCTGTGCTGCAAGTGTTACAGGACCGTCGGCCGAGGCCCTTTCCAAGCTGGGATGCTTGCAGGGAATGGATTCCTCCCCACTTTCCTGATGCTTCGAGGAGAAGCCTCCTCACGCAGACACTTCTATCACCTCCTAGCTCGGTGCCTGACACCCCATGAGCTTCTCCTTCTCCTTCTCTGTAAAGCAGGCACACCGCCTACCTCCCGAGTGTGGAAGTCGGGACGAGGTAGCAAATAATCAGACCGGAAAGTGCCTGGCATCGTGCTTGGTGTATTAACACCAACACATACCTAAAGACAAACAAACAAAGAAAACGCCCCCCCGTGCCCCAAATCACAGCCATTGAGTCAATTGCAACTCATAGTTGAGTGCAGAAGTGCTCCTATGGGCTTTCGAGGCTGTACAGCTTTCTGGGAGCAGCAAGCCTCTGGTCTCTGTCCGAAGAGCAGCTGGTGGGTTTGAACCACTGACCCTGCCGTAACCCAGAACCTACCATGCCCCAAGGCTCCTGCTTCATGTAGACCTCACTGACATCCAGCCAATTTTGACTCAGTGACTCTATAGGACACAGTAGAACTGGCCCCGTGGGTTTCTGAGACTGCAACTGTTGATAGGAGTCAAAACCCTCATCTTTCTTCTGAGGAGCTGCTGGTGGTTTTGAACTGCTAGCCTTAAGGTTAGCAGGCCCGAGGGTAAGGCTTTTAAGAGACGTGGAGTCCTTTCCTGCCTCCCCACCCCCCTGAACAGTACCTTAGAGCAGTGGCCCTCCATCTGGAGTACAGTAGAGTCTGAGTTCTTGGTCTCTGGGTAAAAAACATGAGAGAGCCTGACTCGCTGGGTCTCAGTCCCAGGAACCTGCCTTTTGAATTTCCAACACGGGTGGTTGGCAGCCCACCCTCTGAGAGACGCCGTTGGGGGATCATTCGGCAGATAGAGCAGGCAGGGGTCTGAATCCCCTCATTCAACACCCCCCTCTACTTTACTGATAGAGCTGAGGTGATTGACCCAAGGCCACCCAGAGAGGCAGCAGCGGTGGGGCTAAAAAGAGGAGCTCAGGTCCACGGACTCCAGGGTGACTTGGCTCCCCCTCCGGCCACCTCCTCCGTTTCAGGAAGCAGTGCCTTTCTTGGCTTGGGCTGAGGTTGCCCTGAGCAACTCCTTGGCAATGACTTCTCCTTACAGTCTTCTTAGTCAAAAGCTTTTCTGGAAACGGCTTTTGTTGTTGTTGTTACGGTTACGCCTATACAGCAATGTATACATCCTTTTCATCGTCCTGTGGGAAACAACTTCAGATTCGGGAAAATGCCCTCCATTCTTTGTGTCCTTATAGTGGATACTTTTGCTGGCTTGTGCATGTTCCTTCTGGCATCCTTCTTAATTGGAGGTGGGACTTCAAACCAGGCAATCCTGATTCGACCCCCTGCTTCGGACTTACATTTCCATCTCAGCTATACCTAATCCAACCCTGTATTTTAACAAGATCTTGGGGATTGTACAATTCCCCTGGATATGCCTGAATGATTGAACTATTCAATAATATGATATGTGTATGATGTGCCAATAAAACTGCTGGGGGGAAATGAGAAATCAATTGGAGATCTTGTAAAACTGTAGATTCCGATTCCATGTCGCTGGGGTACTCAAAAATCAAAACACAAAACCCCTCATTGCCATCGAGTGAATTCCAACTCATCGGGACCCCGCAGGGCAGGAGAGAACTGCTCCTGTGGGTTTCTAAGACTTTGACTCTTTATGGGAGTAGAACGCCTGTCCTTCTCCCACCAACCTTGTGGTTAGCAAGCC
>NW_022103905.1:9414985-9421284 GCF_000313985.2 Echinops telfairi
TGCATCACCAGCTCCCCACCCTTCCGAAGCAAGCCCCGTCCTGACATCCTTGTGCATCTTTACAGCGCTATTACCCAAGTGTGCGTCCCGACTGTGTAAGGGACTTGTCTCTATTGCAACGGTTTGTGCTTTTCCCCTTTTAGAATACACGTCTAGCTCCTTTCTTCGGCAACAAGAAGTCCAGTCCTCAAGGACGCTGGGGGTGAAGGATTAAGAATGTCTCATAAGGAGCACTTCGCTTTATCCCACAAAACACAGACAATCGTCTCAGGGTAACAATAAGGACATCACCAACAATAATGATCATTCCTGACGGTATTCAAGGGGTTGAGTGTGTGCACATTTCCCAAGGTTCCTCCTTCCAGGTTTCATTTCGAAATAGTCTGTCCAATGGTTACCTTGGCAGGTGGCATAGTCAGATGGCACACGCTCTTCCCGTCACAGGTGGATTTCCCAGGGCTCTGAAACTGAGACGGAAAAAATTTTTTTTTAGATCTTCACCGCCACCAAGTTGATTCTGATGGTGCAGAACTGCCCTCATGGGTTGGTGACCCTGGCAATCTTGATGGGAGTCGGCAGTCTCCTCCTCCTTCTCCTGTGGTTTCAAACTGCTGACCTACAGGTTAGCAGCCCAACGTGTAACCACGACGCTACATTTTTTTTTCTTTCAGCAAAAGAACAGTCTGTTGTGATAGTCCAGTCACTGTTGTATACAATATTCAGCTTTGATAGAGTCCCAGCGTGTCCCTTAGCATCAGCAATGGAGGAAATAGCTCAGCAGGCAGCGATCACCATTCTCAGGGATCTGCGAGGTCTTCTTGACGTTCTGAATAACTTCAGTAACAGGACAGGGACAGGTCACACATCAGCTTCCCTCCTTTCTTCTGGGCCTTGCTGGCTGAAGAGAAACCCACCTATCTCCTTTGCCTGGGAAAATCTAAACAAACAGCCCCTCCCTTCGGGGTGTCATTAACCTGGAAAAGGAATTATGATTAAGCTTTTGCGGTTTCTTCCTGTCCTTCCTGTCCATCTTTCTCCAAACATGGGTGTGTCCTTCTAAAGGGAGTCCATCAGCTTTACTCTCAGCCCCGCTTGGTGGTCCACGTGGAGAGAGGGCGAAGGGAAGGGGGACAAGGGGAAAGGGAACAGGGGAGCGAGGATGGGACAGGAGAGGGGGATCCGACAAGAGGTCCACACCACATGTTCAAAGTGCCTGCTGTCGAGTTTCCGTGGTGGGTCTTGGGATTCCGTGCTTCTAAAAAGCTCTCACAAGACCCTTTTGGGCAGAACATAGTAGCTGCTTTTGTCTGTCCTAACTTGTGGAAACCCATGCACAGCAGAACAAAGCATGGCCTGCCCCTCCGCCAGCCCCACAGAGTGAACCATGGGCCTTTCACTGGTCATGGCTTGCTAGCCACAGGTCAGCCGTTAGAACTTACCAGCCGCTCCTGGGAGAATGAGAGGCTTTATACTCCCAGTCTCGGAAGCCCAGAGGGGCAGGTTCTACCCTGTGCTACCGGGTAGAGCTGAATCGGAGTTGACTTCGTGGCAATGAGTTTGGGGTTTGGTTTTGGTTGGTTTCCAGAGATAGATGGCCAAGCCTGTCTTCCCATTCCCCTGGTCTGGAAGCTCCACAGACACTTGTTCAGCACCGGAAGCCCAACCCAAATCTCCTGTTCGCCAGTCAGTTCCGACTCGCAGTGACCCAGAGAACAGAGTGGATAGCCACGGCCACTCCACGGCCACGGGCCTCTGTGGAAGCAGCTGGCCACTGCTTTCTCCAGCCATCTCCAGATGGCTTCCCACCGCCGGCGTTGAGTTAACCACTGAGCCACGAGGGCGCATTTTCAGCAGCATCCCAAGAAAGCCCACTGCCAAAGATTCAAACCCGACTCATAGCAACTCTATATAAGCTTTCCGAGGCTGTAAATCTTTGCAGGAACCAGTAGCCTCATCTTTCTCCCTGGGAGCTGCTGGTGGGGTTGAGCCTCCAGCCTTGTGGTCAGCAGTCCAACACCTGCCTACCTGCCAGCACCCAAACCTTTCTTAGTCACATTTTCAAAACTAGCAACCCCCCAAACCTCTCCAACCCATCAGTGTAAAGCCCCCCTCACTCACCCCTGCTTCCTGCTGTCCTCCTTCTAGTTGCCCTGCCTCTGGTTTCTCTGGTCTTGAAATTTCCGTTCAGAAGGTCACTTATTCTGGCCACGCAGGAGGGCCGTTGCTGACAATGGAACCACATGGGAGGTGGGCATTGTACCAATGAACCAAGAGAAGATAGGAAGAAGAATAAGTGGAAAGTGAAGCTCTTTAAAATCTTAGTAGTGAAGCTCTTTTAAAATCTAGAAAAATCAATTCCATAATGGTAACTTGGGAGAAATAGTCATAACACATGTGATGGGGTCTGTGAGGGACATTGGGGTACCACTAGCTGCAGCAGCTTATAAAATCATCACTCTATATGGCTAGAATGGAAACAAAACTCAGGGGAGGTTGGGCAGGCAGTTCTCTTCCATGTGGAGGTTCAGGGACCCAGACTCTTGGCGCGTTGAGTACCCCCATCTTTAACCCATGGTCTCCAAGGTTGTTGCGAAAGGGAGGGATCCAGTGGGACTCATATAGAACAGGACCGGAAGTGGCACATATCATTTGTACATAGACTTCAGTTCATGACTAGGCTTACGTACAATTTCCCATCACCTAAGCACAAAGGAGGCTGGCCGTACGTAGGAGGAAGAAGAAAGAGTGTAGGACAATCACCAGCCTATCTCTACAACAAAGGAATAATGCCTGACAAATTGATAACCAAAAGGCAAACATCCGATTTAAAATGGGCAAAGGATGGGAACAGAGCTCTCACAGAAGCACAGATCCAAATGTCTAATGAACATTGAAAGATGCTCAAGAGCCCCGGTAGACAGAGGATGGCCAGAACCCGAAGTAACAGCGGGCTCTCTCTTTCCCCCCATCTGATTGACAAGACCCAAAAGAGATGTGACATCTACCCCTGGTGGAAAGCAGGAGAGGGCACGCTGCTGAACTGCTAGGAGAAATGTGGACAGCTACTGTGATTTGGAAAGCAATCTGGCATTAGCAATTACAATGACAAATACACAGCCTCTCAACCCAGGAATCCCATGCCAGGGACTCTCTCTCATAGAAACCAACGCTGTGCACATGCATCGATCCAGGATTCCTGGTGACACAATGGTTAAGGGCTTGATTGCTCACTGCAAGGTTGGTGGACTGACGCCATCAGCCACTCCATGGGAGAAAAGATCTGCCCCCATGGGGATTCCAGAAAGAACTGGAAGCCCTCTGGGGCATTCCTACTCAGACGTATATGGTTGCTCTGCGTGGGAATAGCTTTTCAAGACAGATATGGGACCTAAGACCTTTAGTGTGCTCTTGGCTCAGGGACAGACAGAGGAGCAAACACTCTGTGCCAACAGAGGAAGAATGGGGTCCCCTGAGACCAAAGGAGAAGAGTGGGCATGGAGACCCAAGGCACATGACCTAGGCTTGACTAACCCGAGTCTCCCAAGGATGTTTTATTTGCATTTGTTTTGAAAGTTGGGAAATCTCATGTAAATTTTTAGATGTCTAGCTTCTCTTCTGCACAGCCCCAGAATTCCCCCGGAGCAATTGTACTTGGCCCGGCAGGTCTGCTTGAGTTAGAACGGATTTCTTCTTTTAGAAGAAATCAGTAACCATGCCCCCTGCTCCCTTTCTCACTTGACATTGTCTGTCCAAAAGAACCTCTGGCGGAAATGTTGCTTATTTAATGGGTCTCTCTTCTCCCCTTGGATGTCATGTTAACCCAGAAGACCAGGTTAACTCAGACTAGGTCCAAAGCCAAGATGAACCTAGCACCATACTGTGTCCATCTCCAGAAATTTCAGGGCTGTAGGAACTCTGCAGGGCATGTAGTCAGAGCTCCTCACTTCCAATATGGAAGCAGAGACCAAAAGGGACTCAACGGTCTCCCTCAGGCCACACAGCCACGATAGCAGACAGGGCTGCCAGGAAGAGTACTTGAACTTCCTGAGGCCCGAAACCCAAACCAAACACCCTGCAATTGAGTCAGACCCCATAGGACAGAGCCGAAGAGTTCCTTTGGGTTTCTGAGACTGTAGCTGTTTATGGGGTAGAAAGCCTCATCTTTCCCCCCAGGAGCGGCTGCTGGTTTCAAACTGCTTACCTTTTGGTTAGCAGCCTAATGCATAATCCACTATGTCACCAACTCTCCTCTCTTAAAGCCTAGACCCCTGATTTCTCTAGGCAGATAAATAGTTTTACCTGTTATTGTTTTGGTTAAAAAAAGAAAGAAAAAGAAGAGTGTCAACTGGACACCCCCTTACAGAAGGAAGGGTCACGGGGAGGAGACGAGTCAGTCAGGGTGCAGTGTAGCAACGATGAAACATACAACTTTCCTCTAGTTCTTAAATGCTCCCCTCTCCCCCCACCTATCATGATCGCAATTCTACCCTACAAATCTGGCTAGACCAAAGGATGGACACTGGTACAGATAGGAACTGGAAACACAGGGAATCCAGGGTGGATGATCCCTTCAGGACCAGTAGTGAGAGTGGCGATACCAGGAGGGTGGGGTATAAAGGGGGAACCGATTACAGGGATCTACATATAACCTTCTCCCTGGGGGACGGACAACAGAAAAGTGGGTGAAGGGAGGCGTCGGACAGTGTAATACATGGCAAAATAATAATAATTTATAAATTATCAAGGGTTCATGATGGAGGGGGGAGAGGGAGGGAGGGGGTAAAATGAGGAGCTGATATCAAGGGCTCAAGTAGAAAGCAAATGTTTTGGGGATGATGATGGCAACAAATGTACAAATGTGCTTGACACAATGGGTGGATGTATGGATTGTGATAAGAATTGTATGAGCCCCGCCCCCTCAAAAAAAAAAAAGAGTGTCAGTTTGCCACCGAGGACTGGGGAAGTATTGTGTGCCACGTGATGTTTCCTCCATGTGCAGGCCCCTCTTTTCACACTGTCATAGGAATTATCAAAAGAGAAATCGGGGAAAGTGTTAGCCGTGTATTAGGGCTTCCAAACCGAGAAGCGCAGATGTCCACTGGCAAAGTTGAAATAAAATTGGAAGAAATTAAAACCTGTTTTGTTTTCCAGGCCCTGGTAATAAAAAATTCTTGCTGCAGATGAGCGCTGCAGCTCAGTCTCCTCCCCCTTATTACTAAACAAAAGCAGGATGCAACGGAAATAGAAGCGAATGCAGAAATCTGCCCCAATTCCTCCTTTGTGTACCAGTGTTTCTCTTGGTCAAAGCCCAGTATGGAGAGTCCGTGAGAATGGCTGGTTCTCTCTAGGCCCCCAGAGGACTAGTGTAGCGGTGAAGAAATGGTCTGTTGCCAAGAAGTGGTGTGGGATGGATCCAAGCACCCCTAAACTGGTTGGGGGAGTGATTAAGCTTAAAAGCCTTGACAGATGCGCAACATGAGAAGAAGCTCTGTTCTACTGGCCAAGGCGGTGGCCTTCAAAGCCAGAGTCCAGGGTTCAAATCTTGGCTCTGTCATTGACTAGTGGTGCCGTTTGGGGCAAGATACTTAGCTTGTGTGGTGCCTCCATTTCCTTATTGCCTTATCTGTGAAACCGGGGTGATGATGCGGGCATCAGCCCCCAGGTGCATGTGGATGACTCGGAAGAGTTAGGCCCAGTGTCCGACTCGATAACTTGTTCGCTGGACTGCATGGCAGGAAAGGAGGGTACCGAGGAGACTGGGGAGTCAGGTGAGTTTGAGAGCATTGCTAAGGACTTGGGGTTGTTTTGTTGAGAGTCACATTCGAAGGAGGGGTGGAGTGCTCATGCCTCAGAGGCTAGGCTCGGCCGGCTGCTGGTCCTCATGGAATATCCACCTAGCTGCACCTTGGGCCCAGAGACACGCCCAAGTTGTCAGGCTCAGAAGTGGGACCTCATTAGAGCAACTAGAGGTCGAGGAGGCACTCGGGTGCAGGCTACAAAGTGTGCGTTAGGGTGAGAGTCACCAAGGCCCTTGTTTCACACACACCTCGAAGCGCCATGGGCCTTGTTGCGGTCATTTAATTTTTCTGGCCCTCCGTTTCTCCATTTGTACTTCAGGGATAAGGAAACCTTTACTGGGATGTTCTGATGGTTAAAGATCATAGATGATGAAAGTTTGGGATAGATAGGCACCTTCTAAACCATTGCTGTTCAGCAGAGGATTGAACAGACTCGTGAAATGCATAAACGCCAGAACTATAAGCTAGGTTATGAATTATTTTTAAGCCTCTGAGGATGAC
>NW_022103905.1:9423675-9424892 GCF_000313985.2 Echinops telfairi
CCATGCTGGCTCCCCTGTGATGTCGGTGGCAGACATGGTGAATGAAGAGCAGGGATGAGAGGAGGAAGGCATGAAGAAAGGAAGACTGGAGGGCAATGGAACTTACATTTGATGTCACACAGGAAATTTTTGACGGATTTTGCGGGGAACTAGGGATTAGACCACTTGTCTCTTATTTTGCCCTACGGTGGTGGCGTGTGTGTTGCTGTGATGTTGGAAGCTATGTCGCTGGTGTTTCAAATACCAGAGGGATCATCCAAAGTGAGTGGGTTTCAGCAGAACTTGCAGACGAGATGAAGAAACAGGTTGTTGATTTTGGAAGAATTAGCCGCTGAAAATCTTATGGACAACATTGAAACATTGTCAGATACTGGAGGCCTAATGAATAGAAGCAAAACATTGTCTGAGGTGGTACCAGAAGACGAGCCTCTCAGGTCAGAAGAGACTTAAATATGACGGAGGAAGAGCTGGCTCCTCACACAGAGTCAACCACAATGATGTGAACGGAGTAGAGCCTATGGGAATAAAGCCTTCAGGATGGGGCGCAACTCAAAAATGAGAAGAAACAGGTGCAAAAATCTACTAATAATTGTAACTTGGAATGCACTAAGTATGAATCTAGGAAAATTGGGAGTGTTGAAAATTAAATGGAACATATAAAGATCAGACTAGTATTGGTCATTTTGAATCAGAAAATCATATGGTTTACTCTGCTGGGAATGACAAAAACAAGAGCAGTGGTGGAGCATTCATTGCCAAACAGGACATTTCAAGATCTTAAAGTACACATGTCTTGAAGCACAGTGCTGTCTGTGATAGGATTCTCCTTTAACCTTTAAGTCAATCCAATTGATATAACTATGACTCAAATTTACGTACCAACCACTAAATCTAGTGATGAAGAACTTGAAGAATTTTATCACCAACTTGAGTCTGAAATTGCTCAAACATGCACTCAGGATGCATGGGCAATTATTGGCAATTGGAATGTCAAAATTGGAAACAAAGAGGAAGCAATAGAATTGGAAAATATGATCTGGGTTATAGAAACAAAGCCGGATATATCACGAAAGGATTTTGCAAGACCAATTACTTGCTCATAGCAAATACCTTTTTCACCAACACAAACAGTGACTATGAACATGAGTTTTTCCAGATAGGATTCACAAAAATAAAATTGAATATACCCATGGGAAGAGATGATGAATAAGATCAAT
>NW_022103905.1:9425780-9427259 GCF_000313985.2 Echinops telfairi
TTGTTCTTTTAGCAGTCCATGGTGCTTTCAATAGTCTTCTCCAGCACCACAGTTTAAATGCATCAGTTCTTCTTCACTCTTCCCTGTTCAACGTCCAAATTTTATATGCATATGATGCCATTGAAAACACCATATGTTCCAACTACTGTTCCTTCCTTTTGGTTTCCAACTTTGACATTCCAATCACCAGTAATTATCAATGCATCTTGATTGCATGCTTGATCAATTTCAGACTGAAGGTGGTGGTAAAATTCTTCAATCAGCGTGCTGAGCAAATAATTACAGAGCTGGGTTATATGAAGAAGAATTTGACATCAGGATTGAAGGACGGTTTATTAACAAACTGCAATATGCAGATGACGCAGCCTTGCTTGCTGAAAGTGAGGAGGACTTGAAGCACTTGCTGATGCAGATCAAGGATTGCAGCCTTCAGTATGGATTACAACTCAACATAAAGAAAACCAGAGTCCTCACAACTGGATCAATGGGTAACATGATGAAAAGATTGAAATGGAAAAAAATGTTGTCTTTCTTGGATCCACATCTATGCTTATGGACGCAGCAGACAAGAGATCAAAGGAAACATTACATTAGGTAAAGCTGCTGCACAAGACTTCTGTAAAGTGTTGAAAAGAAAGAATGTTCCTTTGAGGACAAAGGTGTACCTGGCCCAAGGTATGGTATTTTCAATTGCCTCATATGCATGTGGAACTTGGGCATTGAATAAGAAAGACCGAAGAAGAATGGATGAGTTTGAGTTGTGGTTCTGCTAAAGAGTATTGACGGTATCATGGAGTGTCTTGGGAGAAGTACAATTAAAATGCTCCTTAGAGGCCAGGATGGGGAGACATTGTCGCATGTACTTTGGACATGTTGTCAGGAGAGAGCGGTCTCTATGGCAGGACTATGGGTCAGTTTTGTGGCCAGGGTGGCAAGCTCCAGGTATATGGCAGTCACCCTGACCCTAAATTTACACAGGTCCTTGTAAATTTAGAGCTAGAGGTACGCTGGGAGTTAGTGGGAATGGAGGTACAGGTAGAGATCGGCTGAAGGCAGTCAAGGGAGAGAGGTAGTATGAAGGTCTGCAGGAAGCCCAGAGCTGGCCTAGCAGGTTTTCCAGGGGGGCTGGAAGTCCCTTGCTGCTGTCTCAACCAGGTTTCCTGGATTCTCCTGCCTGCTGCCTCTCCCCATCCAGGTCCCCGTACCCTCACCCCCAATCTCCCACAGGAACAGTAGCTTCTGCTTATTTTTGCCTTGTGAAAATGCAAGTACCGTTGACCCTTGAACCACACAGTTTTGAAACACTGTACGGTGCTAATCATCTCTGTGTGAACGGATCATCTCTCCAGTACATTTTGGATGGAAGTAAAAAAGATTGAGGTAGTTAGTTTATTGTGCCAACCTGGCCGATAAACACATGTGGGCTTAATTGAAGGGCGGAGGGATAAATGGTTCAGTGAGCCTCGCCTTTCTAGTTCT
>NW_022103905.1:9428248-9437999 GCF_000313985.2 Echinops telfairi
CACTCTGCAGACTTCGGGACAAGCCAGATGGCCAGGAGGCTCTTTGGTGACACCAACCACAGGAGTGAGTGGACATAGATGTCTTTTCTTGCATTACGAAATCACATGCCTCAGGTCTATGTCTGCTGTGACAGGACTCCAGAAAATCCAGACTGGGGGTGGGGTTGGGGCTGTGGGGGCATTGAGAGAGGGTTGGTCTTTGGTTCTCGTTTGGAGTGATGAGATTGGAACCCTTCTAGGTGCTAGCGTGGTGTAGTGGTTACCGCAAAGTCCACAGTTCGAAACCACTAGTGACTAGCCGCTCCACGGGAGAAAGACAGGGCTCCCTACTCCCGTAAAGAGTTAGAGTCTCAGAAGCTCACGGGGCAGATCCAACCTGCCTTCAGGGTCGCTCTGAGTCCAAATGGACTCAAATGGCAATGAATTTGGCTTCAGTTTCGGTGCTAGCTCTAGCCATCGTCCAGGTACTGGTTTCAGGAAGGTGCCAGGCTTCAGAAACTTGCGTGAGCCCCAATGAATACCCCTGGGAAAAAAATCTCTAACCACGTATTATTCAATCCTCTTACAATCCCTCTTTGTAACTCCAGTGTCTGTCACATAACATGAGTTTAATAATGCATGTTGCTGAATGAGGTTTGGGTAAAAGAGTGTTGGATCTTGCCCAGTAAATAAGCAGCGGGCAAGGCTGGATGGGGTGATTGTCCATTTTGTGAGTTAGCTTAGGCCAGAGCGTGCTTACCCCTCCAACAGGGAATGCTAGTTTTATTGATTTGCTTTCAGACACCTATAGGCAACGGCATAGGCCCAGCTCTGGGAGTTCAGGGCAGAGCGATGGCTATAAACTGTTGGTCTGACTGGGCCCTGGTCTGAGGAGTCTGTTGCAGCCCAGGCGCCACTGTCTGGAATCCAGACCTTGGGAATGGAGTGGCTGCTGCCATGGAACAGAGCCTTGGGGGATCTGGAAGACCTGTGGATGCGTCTCCAGAGATGCCACAAATCAGGGGAAGTGGTTGTTGAGGAGGACTGTGGAAACCCCCTGCCAAGGTCAAGGAGGGGACGCAAGCAGAAGCTGGCTCACTCTGCCTGCCGAATCTCTCTCAGAAAGAATAGACAAAGGCTGAAATCCCATTAGCCTCCAAAGACAAGAGGAAAAGAGTGCCATCAACGCTCTGCGTGAAATGGAAACCTAGGGCCGGAGGCTTTCAGATGCAAAGCCATCAGACCTTGACAGGGCTCCCTCCTCACTTGACGGTGTGCTGCTTAATGTCCACGCAGTTGGGGGTGCTCTTGTTATCGGCTTGTCACTGATGCCTGGCTTCATGCACACTCTCCATGCCTTCAGTCCCTGGAACTGGGCTAAAGCTTGCTTTAGGGACTGGCACATGAGCGGTTTGGGGAAATGGTCCATATGATCCTGAAACAATGCGTAGCCTATAGTGGTTGGGTTTAAATTCCTTTATGTGTTAATTAGCTCAACTTTGTTCATTGTGATGGGCCAATCTTTGGTATTGTGTGTGGTTATTTCCCCGTTTGTCCCATCCATTACCCTGCATTGTCTCAGTTTTCTTCTTAGTTCGTTCCTGCTTTGCTTCCTGTTTTTGAAGCTGGGTTATTAGGTACAAGCACATGTAGCAATGTTACATCTTCCTGGTGGATTGACTTTTTTAATCATTATGATTCCCCCCTTCTTTATCACTAGAAATGCCTCTTGTTTGTTTGGGAGAGTTTATTTCCTTCCTTTTCTTGACTTTCCTGTATCCTGATACTTAAAGTATGTCTTTTATAAACAGTAGGTAAGTCATTTCTATGACAATTTCTGCCCTTTGAATTGATGTTTGATGTAATTACTGATATGCTGGGTGTAATTATACTATTTTATTTTCCTTCTTGCTTGTCTTCTTTGGGATAAATCGCATCTTTAAAATTTTAAAAATTCCATTCATCTATTAGATGGTTTGTTGTAGACATTTTTTTTAATCTTACTAATGACCTGGAGATCACAGCAAACATCCTTGTGACTAGATTTTATTGCAACTTAGTATCTTTACTGCTCTCAGGACAAAGAAGATGCTTTAGAATACTTTATTTTACTCTACCCCCTCTCCACCCCTTCCCTGCATGTTGGTGCTATAGCTGTTTCTGTTTAAGCTCTTCGTTATTCTGATTCCTAGTGACCTCACAGGACAGAGTAGAACTGTCCCTGTGGTTTTCAGAGGACAGACATCTTTATGGGAATAGGGGGCCTCATCTTTCTTCCACAGAGCAGTTGGTGGTTTCAAACTGCTGACCGGATGGTTAACCGCACAACTTGTAACCCATCACACCACCTGGGTTCTTCTTGTTACATAACTCACTGAAAGCTCACTGCCGCCTCATCAGTCCTGACTCACAGTAACCCTGAGAAACAAACTCACTGCCATCGATCGAGATGATGTTGACTCACAGTGACTTCGGCAGACAGGGTAGAACTGCCTCTGTAAGTTTACGAGTTGACAACTGTTTATGGGAATAGAAAGCCTGTCTTTCTCCCATCGGAACCCATGTAGTCACTATTTATGCATTAACTATTTATTAGGTGTTTTGTTTCTTCTTGTATTTCCATGGCCCACCTGCAGTTATTTCTCTGAACTCATTGTAATATTTCTTCAAGCGGAATACAGAGTTACAGGCTGACAATCATGTTCTTTCACCCCTTCCAAGATGTCCTGGTTTTCATCATTTCTGCTGAAAAGTTGGTTGTTGCTCTGTTTCTGACCAAGATGGATTAACAGGGATTAAATTTACCCTTGTGTCTGAAACAAGTTTTAAAAAAACCCCAGACAAAATATGTAAAACAATGGTTTTCTAGACTTTGGATATCAGGCAAGAAAGGACAGTATCCATGAAACAGGAAACCAACTGAGTGCTTCTAGTGACTGCCCCAGCTTACTGCCAGGAGGGAATTTCCAGATTGCAGCTCAGGAAAACAGAGCCCAGGCAGAGGTGGCAGCATCTCTAAAAGAGATGGAGAAGTCTAGGAAGACCATGTAGGCTAGAGTCTAGATGGCAGAAAAGGGAGAGGAGAGAGGTAGAAAGAAGTAGTGTTGTGGCTCCTCCCGACAGACACTCATGTTCTGTTTCATGACCTGGCAATTTGTATCATAAATGTGCTCATCTTGAGAACTCCTTGATCCCAGTGTGACAGGTAGGTTTATTGTGCCAACCTGGCCAATAGGAATACGTGGGATTAATAAGGTCGCAGTTTGATTGGAGGACAGAGATAAATGGCTCGGCAAACCCTGTCCCTCTCTCTCTTGCTCTCTGGTGACTGGATTAGCATGCGGCTGCTTAAGCTAGTTCTCTGCCTCAACTTGTGAGCTACCTTACCTGTGGGATAGCCAACCTGTCGATTGTGTTGCCAAAGCTTGAGGTTCCTTTGAGATCTACTTCACCACGCTGCTGGTGTATACATTGCTTGAGCTTGAGGCCAAGTACATGTGATGTATATGCATTGGTCTTGGTCAATTATTCTTTAACAAACTATACAAACTGTTGTTTTAAAAAGAAAGTTGAGGCTGTCAGAGCCGTTATCTTGCATTGCTTGAGTTTGATATCCCATCAGGGCCTGCTTTGCTAAGCTCCTGAGCTGCTGACTGTTGGTGACCCACCCTGCTGTTTGCTGCCTGTGGCCAGACTGCCTGCATTGCCTGAGGGAACACTCAACTGTTTCCTTGACCTTGGACTCAGCAGCCCTTGTAAGTTGAAGGATTTCCAGTATATTAACTGTTCCACGGAAGTGAGTTGAACTGAGACTTCAGTACTGCTGTATGGACTAATTAGCTGTTATATTCCTTCACACTGTATCTATCTATCTATCTATCTATCTATCTATCTATCTATCTATCTATCTATCTATAAGTGTCCTGGTTTTGTTTCTCTAGAGCAGTGGTTCTCAACCTTCCAAATGCTGCTCCTGTTGCGGTGACCCCCACCCCCCCAACCATAAAATTATTTTCATTGCTACTTCATCACTGTCATTTTGCTATTGTTATGAATCAGGCAACCCCGTGAGAGGGTCATCTGACCCCCAAAGGGGTCGCGACCTGCAGGTTGAGCACCACTGCTCTAGAGGACCCTGTCTAACACAATGTGAAACGTGGACATTGAATAAGGAAGACGGAAACATTCAATCCATTTGAACGGTGATGCTGGAGAAGACTATGGAGAGTACCAGGGCCTGCTAAAACCTGTCTTGAGTGCGGTGTGGTGACAGTGCTCCTTCGAGGCCATCATGGCAAGACTGTCTTAAATACCACTTCCTGAAAAAGAACATTATTCTTGGTGAAGAAGAGGGGCAGTGAGAACGAGGAAGGACCGTGACAAGCTGGTTTGACACCATGGGGGCGACCATGGGCTGAAGGATAGGACCAACGGGGAGGGTAGCACAGGACCAGGCAGTGTTTTGTTCGTTGTCCGGAGGGCAGCCATTGGTCAGAACCAACTCAGTGGCATTTAGCAAGAACCACATCGTTTCTTTTACAATGAGGCAGCGATTTGGTAATAGAAAAATGTACAGGAACAAGGAAATAGCAGTTGGTCAAAAGTTTAATATTAGGACTAGTGTTTGGGGTCCCTCCCCACCCCTCAGGAACTACAAAGGAGCTCTGGAGTCGATGAGCTGACTAGATTTGATACCAACACTTGAATTGATCCAAGTAAATGTATTTCATTAGTTAACTAGGCACAGTGTTCCCAGAAAGTTGAAGAAAATGTCTGAATATTTCCCTTAATTGCTCACTAGTTTAATAAACTATTTTGAAGATTAATATTATAAACCTTTGGTGATGTATTATAAACACATGTGATGTGTATGCATTAGTCTTGGTCAATTATGCTTCTTTAACAAACTATAAAAATTATTGTTTTCAAAAGTCCTATTTGTTATGATGTTCTCACAATGTATAGACTCAGAAATACTAGAGAGGGTCTATATGAAGCAGAATTAGCTTTATGGCAGTGGGCTGGTCCTGCTTAAGAAAGCTTAAAAACACAACCTCAAAGGATTATGCTCTTTCCAAATACCTTGTGTCCCAGAACTTGGCTCAAATACATTTGTGGGAGTACTAGAATATCCTACTGCTGGTGGGTCGGTTGTGCCTCATGGTCACCTTGGGTACGCCAGAGTAAAACTCTGTTCCATCGGGCTTTCAAAGCTGTTACTTTTCAGAAGCGGATCACTAGGCCCTTCTGAGGTGCCTCTGGGTGAGTTAAGACTACTAAGCTTTTTGCAGGGACATAGGCTTAAGAAACCCTGGTGGTGTATTGATTGTGCATTGGGCTGTGAACGACAAGGTCAGCAGTTTGAAACAATCAGCCACCCCTCCAGAGAAAGACTGGCTTTTCTACTCCATAAAGAGTTACAGTCTTGGAAACTCACAGAGGCAGGTCTACCCTGTTCTACAGGGTTTCTAAGAGTCGGCATTGAATTTGAGTGTGATACATGTTTAAGAAACTTGAAGCAAGATTGAACATGATGAATAAAATAAACCAAAACAAACAATAACCCAACCAAAAAACAAAAAGCAAGCTCCCTGCCGTCCAGGCAATTCTGACTTAAATAGAAATTTAAAAAGAAAGAAAAGGCCCATATGAAAGTCTAGACAGAAAAACTATAATATCTGACATGAAAAATACTTTGAAAGGGAATATTAGTATCCTAGAAGAAAGATTAGTGAGCTTGAAGCTACAGCAATAAAAATTAGGCACAAATCCAAGAAGCTTAGCACACCCTCTTTTATGTTTCCTATGATGTAGGACCCATGTTTCCTGTAATGTAGGAAAGGTAAAGAAAACTACATCAATCATATTGTAACCCAATTGCTTTAACCAGTGATAGAGAAAGTCTTAAAAGCAAAGAAAAACATAAATAAATAACAACCATTTTCTCAATGGAAACAATGCAGGCCAGAAAATTGTGGAACAATATCTTTAAAGTATTGAATAAATTGTCAGCCTAGAATTAAATACCCAGCAACATATCATTCAAGGACAACAGTGACGTCTTTTTCAGACATACAAAAGAACACAGAAGAGTTTCTGCAGTTGAACTATGTGATGGCAAACACTACTGGAAGTACAACGGGGTACCGGAATAACACACAAACCTGTCTTGGAAGAAGGTCAGCCGGAATGCTCCTTAAAAGTGAGGATGGTAAACTTCATCTCACGTACTCTGAACATGCTGTCAGGAGGGACAAGCCCTTGCGAGAGGACATTGTTCTTGGTACAGCAGAAGGTCAACGAAACAGAGGAAGATTCTCAACCAGATGGACCGACACAGTGGCTGTAACAATGGCAAGGATGGCACAGGCCTGGGTGTGTGTCATTCTGCCGTGGCTAGGGGCACTGATTCCAAACAGACCCTGAGGTACCTAACAACAACTAAAGTTGAAAGGATTCGCCATCAGCAAACCAGCACTGTAAGAGATGTTAAAAGAAGCCCTCTATCAAGCAGAAGGAAAATTATACCAGATGAATTCTATATCTACCCAAAGAAACGAGAACATTTGAAATGGTTATTGTGGGGCTTATAACACATACAGAAATTAAAAGTATGACAATCGCACAAAGGCCTGGAGGGGAGAAATGGAAATATACTGTTATAAGACTCTTATTCTATAGATGAAGTGGTATAATATCTCTGGAAGGTAGATTATGATAAATTAAAGAAGTACACTATAAAACAACTACTAAGAAACACAATAAAAAGTTATAGTTAGTGAAGGAAAATGATAGCTATAATATAGATAACATATTATGGAATCATAAAACGAACAATCTCATTGTTTCCCCAGAGGGGAAAATATATTTTTTTATTTGACAGCTTTCAAGATTTTTCTCTTTGTCTTTGATTTTAAACAGTTTTACCATAATATACTCAGATGTGATTTTCTTAGAATTTATCTTGTTTAGAGTTCGAACGGCTTGCTGAATCAGTTACTTGTGGCTTTGAAAAATTCTGTCATTGTGCCTTCAAATATTCTTGTGCCTCATTCCCTTGTTCCTCTTCCATGTATGTAATGCCTTCAAGAATCATGGCGTCTCGTTGGGGAGTATCAAAGGTAGCAACTGTTTTATTTCAGAAATAGGTTTAACTGAATGTTACAGGGATGCAGAATAACAGTGAACTCAATAGTAGTGCTGATTTCTTTTTCAGGTAAAACTCTGGAGGCAGGCAGCTGTTACAGATTGGATTGCGTTCCTCCAAAATGTGTGTTGTAAATCCTAACCCTGGTAGTGGTGACAATTCCACTTGGGAGTGTGTTTTCTTTGCTATGCTAATGCGATAGCATCAGGGTAAGGCGTGTCTTAAGGCAGTCTCTTTTGAGATATAGGAGACCAAGCAAGCAAGCAAGTGAGGAGAGAGAGGAAGAAGGATGCCAAGCCACGTGAAGATCGCTCAGGAGCAGAAGCTCAGAAGAGACAAGGACTTTTCCTTCAGAGCTGACAGACAGAGGAAGCCTCCCCTCAGAGCCAGCACCCGGACTGTGAACGTCTAGCTAACGGTGAGAAAAATGAATTGCTGTTGGTGAAAGCGATCCATTTGTGCTGTTCCTGTTATCGCAGCTAGATAACGGAGACAGCAGCCCAGGCTTCATATAGTGGCTCTGCGAGGGGGGAATTGCTTCTCCATCCCTAGGGTGTTGCCCCATCTGCCTGACAGAGGATATAACCCTCTCTTCAAAGTTCCTCATAGAAGTTTCTTACCTTACTTTCTTACATAGCCTATTGACTGGAATTTGGTCATAGAGCCACACTTAACTGCAAGAGGCTGGGAAGTATCTTTATATTCTGGGAGGCCAAAATTTGGGCTAAAACTTAGAGATTCTACTGATATGACAAAAATCACTCAGTGGTACAAACAGGCCCAGCATTTGGCTACTAACCAACAGGCTGTAGATTTGAGTTCACCCAAAGGGAGCGCAGAAGAAAGGTCTAGAGATCCACTTCCCCAAAAATCACCCATTGAAAACCCTATGGAGTTTACAGGAGTTAAAGGCAACAGGGACAAGTATCCCTTGTCGAACAACCTGTTCACAGGGGTCGCCTAAGACCACTGGAAAACACATGTTTCTGATGGTCTTAGGAACCGAGACACCGCTCCTCTGTCCATTTCCAGGCGGGTCCACCCACACAGATACACCCACATACGGTCAGTACCCGGCGTGAAGACTGTTGCCCATGCTACACCATGCTTCCAGACAACATTTCATTGATGTGTAATTAGAAATAAATATTTCACAATATATAATTACATATTATTTTTGTGATTCATCACTATGATTTCATTATGTGCAATTTGTAACACTGAAAACACATCCTGCATATTGGATATTTACATGACGATTCATAACAGTCGCAAAATGACAGTGATGAAGTAGCAACGAAAATAATTTTATGGCTGGGGGTCACCACAACATGAGGAACTGTATTAAAGGGCAGCGGCATTAGGGAGGTTGAGAACCACTGCTGTGTAGGCAGGGGCTGTGGTGATTGGAGAACCAGGCTCCTTCTCTGGTGCCACTTCCCCAATTCACAACGGCCAGTGGCCTGCATGACTGGAGGGTGGGGCGGGGACAGTCGCACAAGTGATTTGCTTACCACAAACAACCTATTGTTGATTCACTGGTTTGTTTGCAGTGCTCCGATATTTTCCACAGCTCCCCAGTTCTGAGTCTCTCAAAGCTGAACATCATGCTAATAGTATTTCTTGTATTTGTGGGGAGGGTCAGTACAATGGACTGTTTGCACTTCCTTCTTCCCAGAATCCCCCCAAGTTCTCTTTTTACGTCTTACAAGACTTTTTAACAACTAATGACTTTCCACTCCATTTTTAATTCCACAATAGATCATTCTGAGACGGTTATTTCTTTATATCAGGGTGCTTATTATTACTCATATTTTCATTCATCCACCCATTTACCCATCGAGTTAATGGAGCACCTATGATTTGACCGAGATTGTGATGGACAGATGCTCCTATGGACTTGTATTCGAAGGTGGAGCTAGATCAACACAAAGTGAATGGCAAATTAAAATAATTTCAAATTGTGATAAGCACCTTGTAAAAACAAACAAGGAGTCAATGGAGAGATGAATGATCAGAGCCACTTACTTTCAAAAACATTTAGAAAATGATTTGCTTTTACTTGCTCAAAGTCCTTTGAAAGAGTAGCCTCCATCAATGGTATTTAAAAGAGATTGTATCTTCCAGTGTGCTTTCTGCTAACTGTTTTCTACTCGCTATGCATAACCCTGAATAGCTTCCCTCACTTTGTCTAATGCAATTTTGCTCATACATCTTTTGAGTCTGAGCACCCCATGCTCTGTCCCTGATGTGGTGGTGGAACTTTCCACTTGGCTTCTTTGGTGAAATGACTATTTTCTATTTAGAGTCTAAGTAGAAAGAACCTGTTTGACACATTGAACATTCATGACAGAAGACCTGATGATCTGTGGGAGGACATGAAGAATAATCTTCCTGAAGAAAGCAAACGGTCATTAAAAAGACAAGAAAGAAAGAAAAGATCTGAAACTTGCTCTTAATCATAGAGTAGCTAAGGCAAATGGAAGAAGAGACGAAGACAAAGAATTGAACAGAAAATGTCAAAGGGCAGCTCAAGAAGACAAAGACCTACAATTAGAAAAGCAAAAGGGTTTCTACACACCCAGCATATCTTACACTGAAAGAACTCAAAAAACATTCAAGCCT
>NW_022103905.1:9451145-9460152 GCF_000313985.2 Echinops telfairi
AGTTGTGTTCCCTCTAAGCAACTCTCCTGGGCTGGATTCTGCGGAGTCCCTCTGGTATGTGTGCTCAAATTCAATTTTCATATGAGCAGTTGATGGTCTATCCCACAGTTGGCTGAGGATGTTGATGATGTTCTCCATCCTCTCTTTCTACAGACGTGGTCTATTTGACTCCTGTGCACGTCACCTGGTGAAGTTCAAGTGTATAGCTGTCATTTGTGTTGTTGAAAAAGACATCTGCAATGGTCTGTTGGTCTTGTCAAATTTTATAACACTATCTCTGGCTTTGTTTCTATCGCCAAGACCATATTTCTCAGTTACAGATACGACTTCTTTGTTTCCAACTTTTGCATTCTAATCACCAGTAATTCCCAGTGCAGCTCTAGTACATGCTCGATTAATTTTGGACTGCAGAAGTTGGTAAAAGTCTTGCACTTCTTTGGCATTAGTGGTTACTGGGTAAATTTGAATAATAGTCATATTAACATATTTTTCTTGTAGGTTCATGGATATTATTTTAATAGTGACAGCATTGCACTTCAAAATTGCTTGAAATGTTTTTGGTGGAGTTTTTTGGACCATGAATACATCACCATTCATCTTCCATTTGTCATTCCTGGAACCCTGGTGGCGTAGTGGTTAAACAATGGGCTGCTAAGTGCAGGGTTAGCGATTGTGAACCACTAGTGGTCATCGGAGAAAGGGTTTTCTACTCCTGTAAACAGTTAAAGTCTCAGAAACTCACAGCGGTAGTTCTGCTTTGTCCTATAGGACTGCTATCAGTTGACATTGACTCTACGTTTGGAATAGTAGACCATAGGATTGTCTGATTTAAAATTGCCAATACTAATCCATTTCAGTTCCCTAATGCTTAGGATATCAATCTTTATGCATTCCATTCCATTTCATTTTTGACAACTTCCAATTTTCCTAGGTTCATGCTTTGTAAGTTTCATATTCCGATCATTAAGGGATTTTCATGTTTCTTCCTCTTTTGGATTATGATCCCTCGATAGTGAAGATCCTGAAAGATAAAGATTTATTTCATGCATGTCAATAAAGTGGGGGTGGGGGTGCTCCACTTCAGGGAGGCAGCTCTTCTCCGGTCATATTTTGAGTGCTGACCCACCTTAGGAGGGCTAGTGACGGAGGGGCTATGCATTGGACTGCCATCTGAAAGGCCAGCGAGTCCACCAGCCTCTCTGAGGGGGGCTTTCTACTACCACAAAACAGCAATAGTCTCTGAAACTCAAAGGGACAGTTCTATCCTGTCCATAGGGTCACTACGTGGCAGCATCAACTCAATGGCAGTGAGTTTGTTTATTTGTTTTTGATTTCCAATCTCAGGGGCTCATCGACACTCTGTCGGTCAATGGTCCAATACTATTCATAAGCTTTCCACTGGCTTTTAAAAAATGATCATTAAAGAGAAATTCCGAGCTTCTGTTAAAACTAGAGTTCATCAAAGGAACAAAACGGCCCAGGATCTGGCAGTACCTTGTCAGAACTCACCGAAGAAGGACAGTGAAAGAAAATGTTCACAGAGATTAAACTGAAGAAGGAAATTTTGATTGGTTGTCATTGACAAAGTCATTTACCTTAACAGACGTACGACGGTGCAAGACCACTTTAACATTGTCTTGCTGATCATGAATTTGAGTCACTTCCCAGTTCATTCTAAGGTGATTGGAAGGCCAGCTCATCCTGGGAGGGTGCCTGCAGGCTTCCCGAGGTATGCTGATGACCCAAGTTTTGACATTCAGCTCAGAATAAGCAGTAAAAAGCAAGATAAAAAGAGCGTCTGATGTGCATGTTTAGCAGAAGCCTCATGGTACTGCTCATTTACAAGCAGTCAATGGCCATGCCCGTCTTCCTAGTCTGTCTTAGTATCGTATGGAAGCCTGACTGAAGCCTGCCCATCAGGAATGAGCCTGCTAGCATTTGAAATACTGGTCACAGCTTCCAGTGCCATGTTCACATGCAAGCCACCACAGTTGGACACCCCTCCAGTAGAGGGGTGGCCCTTGCTACCATCTGCTCAGACCTGCTCCAGAGTCCTCCAATTACCAACCCTTTACATGTGGTTTCTCTGGGCTGTGGAGCTTTGGACTCTTTTTGCAAAAACAAGACCAACATGGTACTCCTATCAGAAATTCTGGTGTGTGAGATGATTTTAGGTTTTGTACCAACCCAACATGAGACAACTTGGAATCACAGGATGAGACAGTTATGCCTTTTAAAACCGTTTCCTGGTCTTTCCAGCTGTATCAAATTGACAGTTAGCTCGGTGGTAATGCTTGTCAAACCTCCCCAGTTTGAGAACATCTCTACAATCGCCAGACTCGCCTCCTTGTGCAGACAGCAATTTAGTTAGAACTCAAAAACGTGTTATTGTTTTCATTGTATTTATTTTCTATACTCACATTCTATTTGGGGCAAATGGTTCTTGTAGGAATTTAGAGATATAAAATTTCCCTTTAAAATGCATTTATTTTTAGAAAAATTGAGGCCATCAAAGCACAGATGACACTAGAATACCACCAAAATCATGCTGGTGATATTCCATTGATTGGAATTTGGGAAGCAGACATCACCGACATCAGAGCACAGCCCCTCTCAACTAGACTCCTTGCTGGTGAGGTAGTTCCGATTGGTGGAAGAGACTCTGTCTGGGTCAGGCAGAATTGAGCTCCCAGGGTTTTCATTGATTGATTTTTCAGAAGCAGATTACCAAACCTTACTTACAAGGCTCCTCTGGGTAGACTTCGCTTTTAGTTAGCAGCATTTGCCCCTTCCAGAGACTCCACTCCTTGCCTAGGGGGGATCCAACACCCCTGCTTCATTCCCTGGAGGTTCCTTTCCCCCCTGGTTCCACATGTAGCTCTCTTTGCTTCCCCAGACACCCATTAAAACTGACCTACTTCTTCTGGGAGCTCTTGTCTCTAAAGGACCCCATGTTGGGGGGAATCATGGTGCTAACCCCTTCTGACTTTTAGATAAAGGTCTGCATTTGATAAGGGAGGTACTGGGGTCGGGGGGCGCCTTGGGCTGCTAACCGCAAGAATGGAGGGTCAGTCCCACCAGTTGCTCCTCGAGCGATAAATGAAGCCCTCTGCTCCTGTGTAGATCCTCCCAGAAACCCTCCACAGGCCCCCTGGGACTTGGAATGGACGTAATGGCAATGGGGTTTGGTTGGTTGGTTGGTTGAGGGAAATAGATCTCATATGAGAGGAAGTGAGAAGAATCTAATTCTATGCTCAGATGGTGCTCACAGAATTTCTGATTTACCTAAACTTTAACTATGACTATGCAGAAGTCATAAGTAACTGTATCATGTTTGAAATTTGGGGCTATCTGCCAGGACCATCTTTGGAGAGAAAAGGGTTTTGGTAGTAGCGCCCTATGTCTCCTTCCAAATGGCACTACTTGGGTCAGCCATTCCCAGAGTCCTTCACCGGCCTCTTGTCCTCCAGGCATGGGGGGCGGGAGGGGATGTTGGCTGAGGGAGACAACCTGTGGGAACACAGCAGGGCCCTTCAAGAGTGCACCCCCCGCCCCGACATAGCAGCTTAATAGGTGAAACTAAACTACTAGAAGCCCATCAGTGGGTAAATGTCCCCTAGTTTCCCAATGGAGTACGAGGCAGCAGGGAGAATACAGAAAACACCAAGCACAAGACACCGTCTGGGTGCAACGCACAGTATAAGCTTAGGTGCAGGAGTTTCATATTGACAAAATCTAGATTTCTGGGCTCATGACCCAGACCAGGTGCCATTAGTTGTCCCTTTGAACTTTGCAGAAGCTGGTTACTTGGAACCACCTTCAGGGTCAATAACAACCTGGAAGCGGCTGAGCAGAGACTGCTTGGCCTGAGGCCTTGGGTTCCTTCGGAAAAACATCTGTGCAGCCAGCTGCACGAAGCAGGAACTCTGGGGTCTGACTTTCATTTTTCTCCCTGCCATCGAATCGATGCTGGCTCATAGCCACCCAATAAGACAGAGTAGAAACGCCCCTGATCTTCCCATACTGTAACTCTTTACGGGAGTAGAAAGCCTGGAGTGGCTGGTGGTTTTGAACTGCTGGTATTGTGGCTAGCAGCCCAATGCGAAACCACAACATCACCAGGGCTCCGGGGTCTGGCTACCCTGTTTTCCCAAAAGTAAGACATCTCCTGAAAATAAGACCTACTTACAGTTTTGCCTCTTGCTGAAATATAAGACCTCCCCCGAAAATAAGGCCCCCCAAGCTATCGTAATTCTGGACTCTGGACCAGAGCTGTGGGCGCCACCTCGCAGCTCGTTGTTGGTCGCAGTGCAGCCGGAGCAGACAGGAAGTGCAAGGTCTCTTTTAATAAAACAATAAACAATAAATGTGTACCATATTCTTCTTCATGGAAAAATAAGACATCCCCTGAAAATAAGACCTAGCACTTCTTTGGGAGCAAAAATTAATATAAGACACTCTCTTATTTTTTGGGAAACAGGGTAGACACAATGTTTTGGTGTGGTGCTTGTGCGTTGGGCTGCCATCCCCAAGGTCGACGGTTTGAAACCACCAGCAGCTCCCAGGGAGAAAGACTGGTTTCTACTCCGAAGAGCAGTTGGTCCCAGAAACCCACCGCGGCTCACATGGTGGTGCGTTCGTTCATCTTCATGGCGGCAGAGCACCAAGTCTTTCTCTGCACCCAGGGGCTGGCGAATAGGCACTCGTTTACCACCCTGGCTTGCTAACCCCCTGCCTTGAGCAAATGAACCGGCCTGGTGTGCTCACCGACAGACCCCCCTCTTTGCCCAGAAGAGACCGTTCGCCAGCATCAGGGCACCTCCTTCTGTGCTGTGTTTCCGCCTTGGTGGCGTCCCCCCACTGGGGTCTCAGAGGAGGGTTTCCTGGCGTGCGGAGCCCTTTGCCCCGCAGGGCGCGATGGCTGGGTGGACAGGCTCGTAGGCGGGAGGTCTGGGAAGCAGGGGCGCTCGGGAGGGTGAAGAGCAGGGAGCACCCCGTGCTGGGAGGAAGAAGAAACAACTGGCTCGGCTCGGCTTGGGGTGAGGGCTGCCAGGCCGAGGCAGCCAGGAGCGGGCGGGGCTGATGATGGGGTCCCAAAGGTGACCTTTCCCAGGGAAATGCTGTGCGCTCTGTGGTGTGATCCCTCTGTGGTGACCCCGCAGGCTGACGGCAAAACTGCAAAGATGCAAAAACGCTCCGGGATTGATGCGTTTCTGGCGACAGGCTCCAACATGTGCATGCTGATTCGGCAGCGCCTCCTTCCCTGATGGTCTGAGCATAGGTACATTTGCATCAGAGGGTCCCTCCCTCCTCCTCTGCTTTCCCCCCCTAAAATGCTGAGTCTGCAATGGGGACGGTAGGCATGCACGTGCGTGGAATCATTAGGCAATCACCTCGTTATCCTCGGAGCCAACTACACTCATCTGTATCGGGCACTGGGGGAGGGGAGGGAGCAGTTGCTTGCTTCAGGAGGCCCTGCCCCGCTGTTTGTGGGCACACAGGTCCACAAGAGCACTGTCCAGCCCTGGGTGAGCAGGAAGATCCCAGAGAAGTCCCAAGGCCTTAAACTTGAACATTAGCGGGAGCACAAGCAGGGAACCTCTGGGGGAGGCTGTAGGGGGACAGGACTGGCGGGGCGGGGCGTGGGGGCCACCTTGTACACGCAGGGTGTGCTAGAGGGTGGGAAATGAACCTGACAACAGAGCAGGCACCCTCCACTGCAGTGGAAGTTCTAGGTGTCCAATGGCGTGGGGCAGGTTGAGATAGCCCTATTAAAGTGAAAGATAAGTTATTGCATCTGGCCCCTCCGGCCACTGAAAAGGAGGGCCAGCACCCGTGGGATCTCTTTGGGTTTGGGAGGCAACATAACCCTCCCTTGGGTGTACTCTGCTAGCCAATCTATCGAGTGACTCGAAGCTCTACCAGCTTGGAGGGGGGCCCAGAACAGGAGGAGAATCTTCAGCCGATTTGGGCTGCCGTGCAAGCCACTCTGTCCCCTGGGCCAGGAGCTCCAGCTGGTCCAACGGTGCCTGAGGGGTCAGGGGCAGATAGAGATCCAGTTTGGAGTCTTTGGCAGACCCTTTTTGGCGAATCACAGTGCAGACCCTTAGGGTGTTAGAGCAAAGTTCTGCCATCCTCTGCAGACAGCGATTCCGCTTTTGAGAAACAGTGTTGGGCCTGTTGTGGGGCCTTAGTGGAGATTGAACACCTCATCTCCGACCACGGGAGTCACCATGAGACCTGCGCGGCCCCTCTGAACTGGGTGTCGTCTGACCCGCAGCATCCTAAAGTTAGATGTGCACAACAACACCCCACCCTTCAATGGAAATGGTATGTACCATATCAGGCGATGGCAGGGCCTGAAAGTACAAGCAAGCTGCAGGACAAGCGGCCCCGAAGCATGGTCTCTGCTCTTGTCACAGTACTGCCGGTCCTTCCAGGCCACGCCTGTGGTCTCATGGGGAGTTCCTTGTGATTAGCTGATCGAGGACCACAAAAGCCATACTTTGACTGCTGGTTCGGCACGATATGCAGGTACAACTCAAAAGTGGACAACAACAACACCACCAACAACAAAAACAACACTGTAGCCTTTCTAGGACCTCCTTGAAGGACAGTGGTGAATGGAAGTCCTCCTGATGGGCAGGGCTTGGAGCGGTAAACCTGGTTGTTCAGTTTATGTGCAAGGAGAACTGACCAAATGTGCAAAATCAATATACTGATTCATGGGCTATGGTCAGGGGCTTGGAAGGAGCATGATTGTAAAATCAGTGACAAGGTGGTATGGGGAGAGGTATGTGGATAGACCCTCTGAATGGGCCCAAAAGGTGAGGACATTTGTGTCTCATGTGAATGCTCACCAAAGGGTTACCTCTGCAGAGGAGGACTTTAATAATCAAGTGATTAGGATGACACACTCCGTGGAAACCAGTTGTCCTCTTTCCCCAGGCACTCCTGCCCTTGGCCAATGGGCACATGAACCAAGGAGCTATGGTGTCAGGGATGGAGATTATGTGTGGCTCAGCAACACGGACTCTGCTCAAGTCAAGGCTGGCTTGGCTACTGTCACTGCTGAGTGCCCCATCTGCTTATAGCAGAGACCAACCCAGAGTCTAAGATATGGGACCATTCCTTGAGGGGGGTCAACCGGCAGCCTGTTTGATTACATAGGACCACGTTCTTCATGGAAGGGGTAGCCTTTTGTTCTTACTGGAACAGGCACAAACTCTGGATACAGATTTGCTTTCTCTGCATGTAACACTTCTGCCAACATTACCATGCGTGGAATTACAGAATATCTCATCAACCAACATGGTATCCTGTACAGCAGCATCTCTGATCAAGGGACTCACTTCACAGCAAATGAAGGGCAGCACTGGGCCCATGGTCAAGGAATCCACTGGTCTTACCATGTCCCCTATCGTCCTGAAGCAGCTGGCTTGAAGAAGTGATAAAATGGACTCCTAAAGACACAATGATGGTGCCAGCTTGGTGGCAACATCTTGCATGGCTGAGGTAATGTTTTCCAGAAGGCTGTAAACTCTAAACCAGCATCTAATACATGGTGCTGTTTCTCCAATAGCCAGGAGTCATGGGCCCAGAAGCCAAGGGGTGGAAATGGGAGTGACACCACTCACTATTACTTCCAATGACTCACTCATCACATTTTTTGCTTCCTGTCCCTGGAACCCTCTACTTTTTGGATCCAAAGGTGGGGATTCTCACACCTGGAGGCACAGTACTGATTTCACTGAATGGGAAGTTAAGAATGCCTCCTGGCCATTTTGGACTCCTCATGCCTCTGGATCAACAGGCAAAGAAAGGCATTACTGTATTGAGTGGGGTGATTGATCCTGATTACCAAGGGGAGAGTGGATTACGATTGTGTAATGGTGGTAAAGAAGAATATGTCTGGAATCTAGAAGATTCCTTAGCTCATCTCTTAGCACTACCATGTCCTGTGATTAAAGTCAACAGTAAAGCACAGCACCCCAATTCTGACATGCCTAGTAATGCCCAGATTGCTCAGAGATGAAGGTTTGGCTTAACCTACCAGGCAAAGAACTACAACCAGCCGAGGTATTCCCTGACACCAAAGGAAATGTGGAATGGGTAGTGGAAGAAGGTAGTTCTACACACACCAGCTACATCCATGTGACCAGCTGCAGAAAGGAGTATGATTGTTATGCATAATACCTATTTGTATGCATGCGCCAAAGATGTTTGTTTTGTTCCCTTATAAAATATAAGATGAAATGGGGTTAGTGTGTTTTCAGTCATACCTGTTATTTGTTTCATGTTAGGCACACCTACGATTTTGCTATTATCTTTGTTTGGTGGTTACGTCTGGCTCAAGAGCTGTGTACAGGTGGAAAGTAGACAAGGGGTGGTCTGTGGTGGTCAGGGATTATGTCAACCAGCCACTCCTGGATCAAGGTATGGGTGGAGCCCAACTTATCAATCAGGTAGCAACCTGACACCTCTTTGGAGGTGGCTTTTTGAATAAGAGCGAGACTAAGCAGAGTTGAATCCTCTTGCCTCTTCTCCTTCTCCTGGAGGCATCTTGCCTCCATCCCCTGCCACACCGCCTGCTGATTCCAGGAGCTGACAGCAGAACCCCGATGGTGGACTCATTCAGCTAACTTTGTATTCATGACCTCTGCAGCCACCAGCCTGCGCCCCCTGTTCCTCCCACCCCCACTCCCTCTGCCTTATCACTTTGCTTCCTGTTCATCTGCTTCCACGAGTCAAGAAAAGCCTGACTTGAACCGGACTTACCTACTTCCCCCCCTGGGAAAGCCATAGCTCGACATGAATCTCTATTTTATATACAAACCCGTTTCATATACAAACATAGAAACGAACTGGTTTTGTTTCTCTAGAGAACCCAATCTAACACAGGGGTCACGTGGAGAAGTCGACGTGTCCCCGTGGGTGAGGGAGGGACACAGGGGATGTGATTCCATCATGTTAACAAAGTCACTGAGTTAGTGGTGGGGGGTGGGGT
>NW_022103905.1:9460252-9461746 GCF_000313985.2 Echinops telfairi
GAATCACGGGAAGAGCTGCTGCACTGCTCCAGGTCAGTTGCAATGGGGGTCCACATAAGGACATTGGGGATTGTGTGGAAGAGCAGCATCTGCTTCTCTGTTGACAAGGACTCCCTGTGTGCCTGGCACTGTGCTGAGACCTTTATACGCCCATTCCCCTTACTCAGTGCTCAGTAGAAGGGGTTGCTCCTTTAGCCATATTGCAGACGAGGAAACAGAGGTGTAAGAGGCGCAGAAACAAGCAGGTTAGTGGTGGAACCAGGATTTGGAGGCAGGTCTGCCTGACTTCAGGCCCTTCCCTGAACTCCTCTGCCACTCTGATCCATGCCGAATGCAGGCGTCTCAAGATTCCACTTCTTGATGAAGAAGGGATCCTCTTTAAGGGCCAGCAAAGTCAGACCCCTTTTGCTAAGGAGTAGCAGACCTGGGGGAAGTAGTCGGAGCTCTCTTCTAGTGCTTCTGCGATGTTACTGGACCAGTAACATCGTCTGGTCCAGCTTACTCATAGATCTACTTTACATGAAGTCGCTTCCTCTGATCAACTGGACCGGAAGCCACACCTGTTCTCCTCTGGTAGCCCACTGGGACCCACCCTTCAGAGGAAGCGAGATAGAGCTTAGCAGGGGAAGGGCAGATGAGGGAAGAGGTAAACGTGGTTGGTGTTAAGATGAAACCAAGTCTGCAAATAGTGTGTGGATGTCAATTTTCAAGGACAGAGGCATGGAGAATCCACCCTTGCCCTCTGTTGCATGCCCCCCCCCCCTCTCCCATTATACCCTCACCCACCCGAGGAACCCATAGCCTATGGGACACCGTAAAGGTCTGCCTAGAATTACATTTTTTTCAGAGATGAGATTTGGAGGTTTAGAGTCCAGCCTCCTGCTCTCTGGGCTTGGAAGTTCCCCAAGGGCACCAAGCCAACTGGGCAGACACAGTTTTGATGAGCTCTTTACTGATAACATTTATTGTGTTGCTATTGAGGTTTTCAAGTGAAGTTAGAAAAGTTACCAGCAAACCCATTTATTCCATGGGGATTGTATTACTTTCCTAGGGCTGCTCTAAGAGATTACCACAAGGGGATGGCTTCAAACAACAGAAATATATCCTCTCGCAGTTTGGGAAGCAAGCAGTCTGAATTCAGGCTGACCACAGAGCCACCCTCTCTCTGCAGGCTCCAGAGAGAGATCCTTGTCTCCTCCTACATTTGGTAGCTCCAGGCATTCGTTGGCATTCTCCACGTCTTTTTTCCCACAGGGCTGTATTCCATCTTGAGGAGCCATGGTGGCATAGGGGTCACGTGTTGGGCTGCTAACTTCAAGGTCAGCAGTTCAAAACCACCAACTGCTCTGTGGGAGAAAGCTGAGGTGTTCTACTCCTGTAAACAGTTCCAGTCTCAGAAACCCATGGGGGCAGTTCTATCCAGTCCTACAGTGTTGTGTCTTTATTTTATTTTTTAAATCATTTTATGATGGGCTCATACAACTCTTATCACAA
>NW_022103905.1:9464549-9490504 GCF_000313985.2 Echinops telfairi
TTGTCTTCAGCGGTTGTGTCGGGAAGGTGAGCATCATAGCATGCCAATTTAATAGAAGAAAGTATTCTTGCATTGAGGGAGTACTTGAGTGGAGGCTCAATGTCCTTCTGCTACCTTAATACTAAACCTATAAATATAGGCACATAGATCTATTCCTACAGTGTTGTTATGAGTTGGAATTGACTCGATAACAGGCAGTGAGTGAGTGTGTGACCTTCTGTGCCTCTTTTCTTTTTATAAGGACACCAATCAAACTGATTAGGGTCCACCGGACTACAATATGACTGCTTGTTAGCTAACAGCATCTGTAATGATCCTGTTTCTAAATAAGACCACAGTCACAGGTACTGAGAGTTAGGTCTTGAACCTATCTTTGTGGGGAACATAACTTAACCCACAACAGGGAATATTCCTGGAAATTCTTGCTTTTAAGCATATTGTCAATATCTTCTCACCTTAGGTCTTAGAGGAAGTTCTCAATTATTTTCATTTCCTTAGTTTATGAAAAAACTTTTTGCAACCCCCAGTCATCTCCCCCCACTTCTTGGATGAGAAGCTCTGCTTCTTAGTGGACTTGGATTGAGCAGGGGTTAAACCGAGAGAAGCAGAATTGTTTGTCGATGACTTGCTGCTTAGTGACTTGCTCGGACTTCAGCTTTCCAGATGCTTGGAAGCAAGGTTGAGCTATCATAAGAGACAGTGGACTTTCTACCCACCAAGCACGTCAGAAGGGTGTTGCCATGGTGAGTTGACTGTCTGCTTGGAGGGCTTGGGCAGACGTCCTTCTCCTTGTCTCAGCACCACTCATTCCACTTGAGCCAACAGAATGCGCCAAGGATGGACTCTAAGCTTTAACGTCGTGCTGGTGGAAATAAAAAATTGTTACTGCCAGATGGATTATCCATTCAAGGCATTCTCTACCTGTAGATCAGGTACACAGAAAGGCAGATGAGAATCTAAGTGTCTGGATGCGCCTAAGCCAGGAAAAAGGAGAGTCAATAATAGCTCATGGATTGCTTTTCACAGCTCTAGATTCCAAGGACTCCTACACCTCAGTTTTCAAGAGGAAGGGCTTTGCTAGTAGAACCGAAGATTTTGGTGCCTGTGACAAGGCGCCTTTCCCAGGAAAGTGCCGCATGAGTACATCCAATGACCACGCCTACACACCTTCCATGGCTGACTGGCTTCCTCCTGATCAATGTGGATTTCCTTGTGAGAAGTCATATTGGGGGGTTCTTGGGATTCACACTTATGGTGGAGAGAAGGAAGAAGCACTGGGTGTTGGGCCAAGTGGAGCTGCAACACAAGTCTCAGGTCTCTGGAGCTGGAAGGGTAGGAACCGCAGCGTTGTTCTCCCTCAAGGCAAGGCCTTGTCTTTGATGTCTTGCATCAACCAGTCACCGGATGTGGGCTCCCCATGGGACTAGACAGCTCAGATGAGAGTAAACCCAGGCTTTCAGAGGCTGCGACAGGCAGTGAGCAAGTAGGCTGATTCTTCTGGTGGCCCCCTTAGACTCAAGGACTCACCAGGGGTGAGCTTCATGACAGTCGGCACCCTTCCATCCACTCTTCCCGGGCTCTCCTTTCCTGAGGGCCAGACTTGGATTCTGACTGATGGCTCTCACGGTCTATCTCTATTTCGGCTCCACTTTCCCCTAATGAAATCCACACGCACACGTCCTATCTTGGTATTTGCATCTCCAGGAACCCAAACCCATGGAGGGCTCTTCGTTGAACATGTGTTGAAAGAAGGAATGAATGCTGAGTCATTGTTAGAACGTTATCGTTCCAGAGATTTTTGTCTATGTTGGTACTAGCCTAAGTTATGTGACAACGACATCGTAATAGCAATAGCATATATGCAAAGCAGCCCTAGGAATACAGGCGGTGCAGCGGGTCACATGTAGGGCTTTCTCGATAACGTCAAGGCCAGGAGTTGGACAGCACCAGCTTCCCTCTAATGGCATGATGAAGTTTTCTGTATTCCTATAAAGAAGCCCCAAGAGGCGGTTCTACTCTGCCCTGTAGTGTCGCTGTGAGTCAGAAATGACTGGATGGCAGTAATTTTTGGCTAAGGTCCCCTGGTGGCCATTCCTTGAGAGAAAGGGGATGCTCTCTGCTCCAGTAAACACGTACAGCCTGAGAAACCCTGCACAGGGTCATGAAGAATTGGAGTCAACTTGATGGCCGTGGCCTTGGTCACCGCTTTTTGGCCCTGAAAAATATATCTGGAAACTTCCTTATCAACGGGTTGGATAATTTCAGATCCCCTTAAGAAGCAGACGCTGAGGAAAGACTTCAAGTGAAATCTGTGGTGACTTCAGGAAGCACCCAGGGGAAGTGATTCAGAGAAGGAAGCCAGGGCGGGTGAGTCATTGAGCGTTAGCTCTGTGGGCAACCAGAGCTTGATCCTTCTGGGGAGCTCTGGGCAGCAGTGTGGAGCCTTCCTGTGCTTCTCTGCATCAGGGAGGGAGAGAGCAGAGGATTCTATCCACTGACTCCCGGTCTGTGGCTAGTTGAAGGCCACTTCTGGGATATTTACTCCCACTTACTTCCTGCCTGCTCCTAGTGCCGGCTGAACACGCTCCCTCAATCAGAAAAAGGCCTGCAGGCTGAGTCTCTGGGGTTCCCACCAGGCAGCCTTTGGCATCGAGGTAAGTGCCAAGGGGAGATGAGCCAAGCAGTGACTGCATCTGCTCTACCCATTAAAACAATAATAATAATAATACAATAAAACAGTGCCGCAGTCAAGGTCCTTGTGAATGCATTTCCGCCCCACTTGCGTTTGATGATGTTTTTTAGTGTAAATGCCGAACACTGGGAAGGTTGTAAGGGATCCAATTTAATTCCCTTTAACAATCACCAGCACCCGTGATCATGGAATCCCTGGTGTCCAGGAGCGTATTGACTAATAATAAAAATAACAGTAATCGGACCTGCCTTGGGGTGACGCTTCCCCCTCCACAAAGCACTTACTCCTTGCTTAGCTTGGGGCACCCACACCCCTCTGGGTCAGATACATCATTAACCCATGACATTGGGGAGGAAATGAGGCTCAGTCAGGAGAAGGGACTGTTTAGTGAGTGCAAGAGCTCAAGACTTAATTGAGGGCCTCTGACCTACAGTCCCTCGACCAATTCCCTAAGAGAAGTCACGCCACGTCTTGTAGCAGGTTACTAGATGCAGAGAGAGCTCCCTGTTGGGAAGGCTGGAAGGAGGACGGCACATTTGAGATGGGCCTTGATGGATAAGTAAGACCTTGGCAGGTGGAGCCGGGGGAAGGGCAGGACTTTCTTTTATTTTTGGTGTGTGTGTTGGGGGCAGGGTAGGACATTCTGGGACCAACCAATGGCGATGGAATAGAAAGAATAACTGAGGCACAATGTTCAGGGTCTTGGATCCGAGGTTAAAGAGGTCATGCTGTGGGAAATCGCAAGGAACTCTTAAGCTTCTCTTTGTGGGCGAGACAATGATAGGCATGGTTGTAGTCACTACGAAAGCAACAAGAACGTGTCCCTATTTCTCTTCCTCAGATTCATTTTGTCCTTTCAGATCGGGACACTCAGGAGGCAGCTTCAAATTCGTCACCCAGCCACATCTAGGTGGGAGTAAGGACTGGGACAAGGAAGACAAGCCAAAGCCCTCTCCAGCCCTCTTGGAACCTCGGTTGGGATCAAAGGGCAGTTAGAACTCTGCCATGGGAGCCTGCAGGAGAGTCACTCCTGGGGCCTTCTCTCAATAACTTGGCTACAGCTTACACAGTTCAGTGCATGTGGAGTTGGCGAGGAGGGCTGGCGCCCAGGCAAGCCCAGGACGTTGGGCGGTGAGCGCTGTGTGAAATGGGAGTCAGAAGGGGTTGTGTGACATTTCATTCATTGGAAATGTTATCATTAGTTTGCATAGCCTCGGGAGAGGTGATCAGTCCACGTGGCAGGGAAGAACTTCCATCCATCCATCTATCCATCCATCCATCCATCCATCCATCCATCCATCCATCCATCCATCAATCTATCCATCCATCCATCCAGCAATCCAGTGGCATTGTCAGAATCTAAGTAGGCACTGCCACCTGGCCATGTAGAAAGACTACCATCCTGAGCCATCTGAACCATATGCTGTTTCATGCCTCTGTGCCTGTCCTCCTGAGCTGTCCCATTGCTTTCTGCCCCACGCCCCCTATATCCTGTGATGCACTTCCTCTCATCTTTCCAGGTCCAATGAGAATGTCACCTTCGCTCGGAATCCTCTCTTGGTCACCCTACCCCTTCCACCCAACAGACTTGCTCCTGGTGTCCTCTCTGACTCCCAGGTGCTACACTGGCCTGGACAGCTATCTCCATCCACCCTCCTGGGTCTGCTTCTCTGTCGTCCTCACTCTGAGCTCCCACACAGGGAATCTCCGAGCCCAGTCAATACAGGCTCTGTGTGAGCGCTGAGTGCACTGGCACGCGGACTTGGAAGGCTTCAAGTCCAGAAGGGGAGGAGGGAAGTTAGCCTGAAGAGGAGGCATGGTAGGTTGAGCTGCCAAGTTCATGTCAAGAAGCCTGGTAAGGATGCTACTCATCCTTGGGGCAGCGGAGGGAACATCTATAAATACTCTCTCTCCTGATGCAATGGCCAGCAGTGCCTTCCTCTCTCACCCCATGGTCAGTGCTGACGGCCTGTGTGTGTATCATTTTAAATAGATGAATGTGAGGGTAGGAGCAAGATTCATTTGAAAATATATTTTAGAATATATTTGGAAAGCCACCCATGAAATGCACAAAGCAAAATTTTAAGACCCTTTCAAGTGCAAGGCGTTCTAATCAATTGTGGGCCAGCTTGCTGAGACTGTTTGGGTCTCTGGAGGGGGTCTGTCCCTCTGTCCCTGGGTCTGATGTGGTTGGGGGCTCCAATGGGGATGCCCACTAGCCATGGCCACCAGGTGGCGATAGAGGCTCACTGGCAGACCCCCTGAGTAGCCCTGCTTTTGAGACAAAGTCAATCACAAAAACCTTCATTGATCCCAACTCCTGGCGACCCCAGGAGTGTCTGAGCAGAACTGTGCTCCACGGGGTTTTCAGTAGCTGATGTTTGGGAAATAGAGCGCCAGGTTTTTCTTCTGAGGTGACCCTGAGTGGCCTGGAACCGCCAACCTTTCGGTTAGCAGCTGAGCATCTTAATCATTTGTCCTGAGACTCCTACAAAATCTGTCTCACTATATCCGCGCTTAGAGAAATAGAATCGTTGTTGTAGAAAACAATGGAAAACTCTATTACATGACCCACTCCCCTCAAGTGGATTCCAACTCTTAGTGACCCGATTAAACAACAACAACGACAACAACAACAAAACTCTCCAACTCACTGCCGTGAAGTAGATGCTGACTCACAGTGATCCTATAGGACAGAATAGAAGTGCCCTTGTGGGTTTGTGAGGCTGTCACTCTTGGCGGGAGTAGAAATCCCCCTCTTTCTCTCATGGATGGGCTGGCGGTTTTGAACTGCTGGCCTCGTGAATAGCAGCCCAACACGTAACCACCATGCTGCCAGGGTTCCTCTGTAGCATCCCTATAGCGACCCTTATATCAACCATGACAATTTCACTACAGTGGAAAAACTACTCAACTAGATATGCCAACAAGTGATCTTACCCATAAATCTAATGTTCATTTTCCTTTTCTCACCAGCCACCCTTCCACCTGCCTTTTCCTTTAAGGATCTATTACACAAGAAGATTTCTAACAGAGTTAGAAATGGGTCTGTGTGTCTTGCCTATGGTTTCGTGGGGTTTCTAGCAGTCTCTTCCTGAAGTTTGAAAGAAATAACATGGGTTATTTCTATCTTCCTACGTGCAGTGTCATACAAAATGGGCTTGGCAGGTTCTTTATCCACCATTTGAAGAAAATCGGAGAAGGCTGATAGACAAGAATTTAATTTTGTTTCTTCCTTTGGGTCTCAAGCCCAACACAAGCCCTGTAGAGCAGTGGTTCTCAATCTTCCTAGTGCTGCGACTCTTTAATACAGAGTTGATAGAGCAGCTGTCTCCCTGCTAAGGGTCCACTGCTAAGCAGTCTCCTTGGGGTCACAGGCGGTCCCTGCCTTCCAGCGTGGGACCTTGTGTGTCCTTGAACTTCTCTGAGCTCAATTTCCTCCCTTGAGGCATGAGGCTTATCAAAACACCGCCCTCCCAGGCTCATTTGAAGACTGCTTGAGAAGAAGGCAAGAGACACTCAGAACCTTGCAAACCACTGTCCAAATGGTGTAGATCGATGGAGCTCTTTGAACAAGAGGTTGCTCTTAGAGAGAACTTGTTTAGATCTGTTTGAAAAGCATGCTGGCTTTGGAAGATTCTTTCTGCAAAGGTGAACCACTGTGGAAGGTTTGATCAATGCTGTATTGTGCGGGCGAGGGGAACTCCCCCACTTTGGGCAGGAGTCTTGAGAGTGGGCCTCAGGCTGCTCCACCCCTTGTAGGAAGCTAGCTCAGTGCGTGGCATGCAGGCTGCCCAAGATCACTGGCACAAGTGCAGGGTCCATGTGGAAGAAGGAGGCCATGATGAAACCGACAGTTCCCTACAGCTGTTCGTGTCTGTACCCAAGCAGCGTTAAAATTCACACGTTAATATTCTACTTCTATCTCTGGTACAAAGTAGGCTAGGCAATGGATCCTATTATGCTGAAGTGAGACTCCCAAGCCTGGATATGACCTAGGGCTGATTCTACAGCATCGGTTCTCAACTTGTGGGTCACGACCCCTTTGGGGGTTGCCCGATTCATAACAGTAGCAAAATGACAGTGATGAGGTAGCAATGAAAATAATTTTATGGTTGGGGGGTCACCACAACATGAGGAATTGTATTAAAGAGTTGCAGCATTAGGAAGGTTGAGAACCACTGCTCTACAAGGCTTGTGTTGGGCTTGAGACCATTTTGACGCCCCTCAGAAGTCATGGCAATTGTTGTTGCTGCTGTTGTTGGGTGTTGTTGAGTTGGCTCTGACTCATCGGGACTCAGTGCACCACAGAATACAATACCTCCCCATCCTGCACCATTCTTACAACTGTTCCTATGTTTGAGCCCTGTGTTGCAGTCACTGTGGCAATCCATCTTGTCGAGGGCCTCCCTCCTTTTTGCTGCCCGTCCACTTGGGCCATGTTATCAGGAGAGACACTCCCTGGAAGAGGACATCATGCTGGGTAAATCTGTATTTTGCCCCCCTGCCTGCAGTTTCTGTCTTGTCACAGAGCTGGTAAAGTTAATACAAGCTGAAACAGTTCATGTATAGATATGATTTATACATATGTGATTTATTTATAAAGTAGGTAGGGAGAGAGAGAGAGAACTATTTGGAGTTGCTTTTGGTATGTAGCTTTCGAATTATTTCCCACCATGGTGGGTTGGTAATTGGTGTGAAAATGAAAGAAAATACTTTTCCCTCCACTAAGTGATATAAATATAGAGGATCTATGAATTCATTTAATTCTCTATAAACAGCAATTAGTTAGAAGACCTGGTAAGAGGAAAGAATCCATTTGCAGCAGATAAAATACATATCAAATAAATTTAATTACATTAATGGATTTATTTAGGAAAAGGATCTTTAACATAATACTAAAATTAAAAATGGCACTTTAATTGCATAGGAGAAGATAACAGAAGTCTTAAGCAATGGAATGGTCTATTATGTGTGAGCTTCCATACCTGTATAGAAACCTTGCTGTCATAAAGATAAGTTACTCTAGACATATACAAACACCCCCATAAATAATAGTGTTAAGCAAATAAACAGATTCCCAAATTCTAATGGAAGAGCAAATGAGCTTGGTCTTGCAGGAAAAAAAACAACCAAAAGAACCCCCTTGTGATGAAAAAGTAATGAAGAGGGCTTAGTCTTACACATATTAAATCATATTTAAATGACCAGTTAATTAAAATCGCCTAGAATGGACCCATAACTAGATCAATAATATAAACTAGGAAGTTAGACCAAATAATATTGATATTTAGTATATGATAAAAGGTGACATTAGTAGAGAAAAGATGGATTACCCAGTGGTTTTGAGACAACTGGTTCATAATATGAAATATAACAATTGTTTCTCTGACTTTCTTCTTATGGTAAAATAAATACCAGTTTAATCAAATATATAAATATAAATAATGAGATGATATAAAATGTATATAAAAATGAGAGATTTAATTAGTAATTTGAGGATGGGAAAGTCTCTTCCAAGACACAGATAGATGCTCATATGTACACATGCAAAATCTGATACATTCCATTACATGAAAACAACAAAAAATTGTGCATAAAAGGAGAACCCTTAGACACAATTAATATAAAATGGGGCAAACATCTATAACTTGTATGATTGGCAAAGGACTATTTTCTTTACTAAGCTTATTGTTCCATAATTATTCTCCATAAAGTTTAAAAATTAAACCTGCATATAAGTATTAAATGGAAAAATAAGAATAGTTATCAAATAGGGAAATGTTTCCTGCACAAACTATTCCAGAATATAGACACAGCAAACTCCCAATTCATTCTATGAAGCTAGCATAACCCTGGTATCAAAAACACACAAAGACCCCACAAAGATTCTCAACAAAATTCTGGCCAATAGAATCTAACAACCTATCAAATAATAATAGTTCACCATGACCAAGTGAAACTCACACCAGGGATGCAAAGATGGTTCAACATTAGGAAAACAATTAATCCCCCACATAAACAAGACAAAGAATAAGAACCAGATGATCATATTAGTAGATGCAGAAAAGGCATTTGACTAGGGTGAGGTATGGGTCCCGTTTCATTCAACACCCATTTCTAATAAAACCATTCAATAAAATTAGAAGGAAATTCTTCAAAATAACAAAGGCTATGTATGAAAATCCAATGGCCAACATCACGCTCAACAGGGAAAACCCAAAAACATTTCCTCTGAGAATGGGAACTCTTCAACCTATCACCCGTCTTATTCAACATTGTGCTCGAAGTCTTAGACAGAACCGTTAGACAACAGAAAGCAAGCAAAGGAATACAACCAGGCGAAGAAGTGAAACTCTATTTGCAGCTGATGTCAATTTCTAGAGAGAGACGCCAAGGACTCCCCAAAGAGGTTGTTAAAGCAGTTAAGAGATTGGGTAAAGTGGCAGCATACAAGATTAACAAACAGAAATCAATTGGACTTCTGTATACCAACCAAGAGAACTTCAAAAAGATACCAAGAAAACAACACCATTTACAAGAGCCACACAGAAGCTGGAGCACCTAGGCATAAACCTAACCAAAGAAACAAAAGACCTGCCCAGAGAAAACTACAGAACTCTATGACAAGAAACCAAGAAACCTACAGAAATGGAATAATGTTCCATGCTCACCCATAGGAAGACTTCAAATAGTGAAAATGCTGATACTACCTAAAGCAATCTATAAACACAATGCAATTCCAAACTAAATGTCAACGTCGTTCTTTAAATCCATGGGAAAATGACCAACTTCATATGGAAAGGGAAGGATAAGCCAAGAACTCCTCAAAAGGAACCAACCAGAAAGCCTTGTACTACTTCACCTCAAAACCTATTTTATAGCCACGGCAGTCAAAGCAGCCTGGTATTGTTATAATGGTAGATACCTAGACGAATGGAACAGGACAGAAAACTTAGGGGGAAAAGCTTCAATCTACAGGCAACAGATTTTTGACATAGGACCCAAAAATATTAAATGGGAGACGCCCTCTTCAGCAAATGGTGCTGGACAACTTGTTTCTCCCTTTGCAGAAGAATGATAGACCTATATCCCTATCGTTATATATTAATATATTTATGTATGCACATACCTAAGTTTATACCTCTATAAATGTCTTTTTCCTCCTAGTTCTTTCCTCATTTCCTTTTAATTTCCTCCCAGCTCACCATCATGTTCCACCTTCATTTGTCTCTCTGTACGTACTCCTTGCTACCTTGGACTGGATCGAACCCCACCAGGCGTTCTATGCCCTCTTAGCCATCGATGTTCCATCTGTTGCTGTTCCCTCGTCCCTGTGTTTGTTGACTCCCCTCCTTTTCCCCCACCTCCTCCTCTCCCCTGTACCTCCTGGAGCCATTGGTCCAACTGTTTTCTCCTCGGGATTGTTTATCCTGCTTATCTTAAATAGATAGACATGAAATATATATATATATATATACACACACACACACACATTATATTTTAGCCATATATATTGCCTATGAATAGTTCCAGGTCTGTTTCCTGACCTTTATGAAGGTTTTCCAATTGGGTCTGATGAACTGCCAAACCCTGCCCCCAAGTCCGGAGTCTATTTTCAGAATTCCCTGGAGACTGTTGCTTTGCTCCCATTGCTCCCTTGTGCTGCCTTCATGTTACGCTCTGGTGCATGTGGGGTTCATACTGGGCACAATTCCCACACAATGCCTCTGGTGCTGCCCCCGTAGATGTTTTTCTTTTAACGTGATTAGATGATTGCCACACTAGAAAAGCATAACTTTCCCAAAGATCAAGTTTTGTGCCCCAAACTAATGGATTCTGTGCTTCTGAAAATTTCTCCATTTGAAGTTTGAACTCCACCCCCCTCCTTCCTCTCTCTCCTTTTCCCTCTCCCCTCCTCTCCCCTTCTTCATAGCCATCAAAGTGCATTTTTTTTTCTGGTATGAAAACCATTTTTATTGATTTTTTGTGGTCTCATACAATATGGGGTTGACTGATTTACTCAGCATAATATTTTCCAAATCCATCCAAGTCATGAGGTGTTGGAATGTTGCAGGCTCATCCTTAGCAATGCATAGTATTCTATTGTATGTCTGAAGCAGTTTATTCATCCATTCCTCCACCGCAGGGCTGGAGCTCAGATTTTTTGAGGAAATGTAAATGTCAATAAGATACACTATGAAAAAAAGGGGTTGACTCCATACCTTGCTGCTAGGATTGTACATATGTGGAACGTGGTATGATGTCACTTCAAATAACCGGGAATAAAAATTCCATATGACCCAGCAATCCCTCTGTGGGGTATACATCCTATGGAAGTAAAAAATCATAACAGAAACAGACATAAGCATACCCATGTTCATTGCAGCACTGCTCACAATAGCAAGAAGTTGGAAACCACCCAAATGCCGACTTTAAGAAGAATGGATACAGAGACTCTAGTACATACACACAATGGAATACTGTGCAACATTAAGAAAGCAATGATGAACCACAAAGCACCTCATGACATAGCTAAACCCAGAAGACATCATGCTCACTGAAATTAGCCCGATCATAGAAGGACAAATATTAAATGAGACGACTGACAGAAAAAAAACAAAAAGATAGAGGCTTTCACACCAAAGGGAATAGATTTTGGTGATTGCCAAGTGGGAGAGGACAAGGCAGGAAAGAGAAATCAATGGGGTAGGCTGTTGATGGGTGTCCACTTGGGAGAAATGGAAGATTGTCGTCCGTAAGTAGGAGAAGAGAAATCAAGGATCGGGGAAAAGGTAAACTGTTAGGGGCTTTGATGAGTAGTTTAAACTGCTGGATACAAAGCTGGTGATCTGAAATGCAAACCCTCACCCAATTTACACTCAAAAATTGTGAAAAGTGAAATCAAATAAAATAAGGTTTGAAAAAAAAATCATCCGTGAATACTAAAATTATCGGAGGAAAATATGATGGTGAAACTAGGATATTTACATAGTCTGAAAATGATTGACCTATAAGATACTAAATCATTATCAAGCCCCAAATAGTAACTGGATTGGTCAAACCTGGCAGCCACCATTCTACGAGGGAGCCTAAGCTACCCACGGGGAAGACAACGGATGGTTGCCACGTGACAGCCATCATTTGCCAGATGTGTGAATAAACAAGCTTCACGTGATTCCAGCCTTTAGCTTTGGAGTTTTCCAGCCAAGGCCCAGACATCATAGAACAGAGACAAGCCATCCTGATGTCCCTCACCCACATTCTAGCCTTACAGAGCCCCTGTGCAGAGTAAATCGCTGCGTTACGGCTCTGAGTTTTCGAGTATTTGTTATGTAGCCACAGTAACAGGAGCAGATAGTGCTTGCCAGCTTTCCCCCTGCCAAGTTACCATTTCCTCCTCTGTAAGTAATAAATAATCTGTGGGGTAATACTTGGAAACTAGGTAAATAGTCTGCTCCCAAACATTCACTCTCCTCAAACTAGCATTCGCACCCGTTGATGCCTTTCCAACTCTTCCTCGAATAAAGAACTCTATAGTCTCTCCCTGCATGGGTATGTCTGAGGGTACACCAACGAGAATTACTATGAAATTTGAGAAACCTTTGCTAAATGAAAATATCAAAATGTGAAGTTGTTATTTTCCACATAGCCTCCAGTTAGGTCTCGACACTTCTGGAAGTGGTGTTTCTATCTCTCTACCCCTTCCCTGAAGGATTCTTGCTCTTTGATTTACACCATGTCAAAATGGCAATTTTGGCATCCCCAAGGGACTCAAATCATGCTAGTTTTCAATGTCCTTCGAGTCTGAAGAAACAAAGTCAGGGCTGTCCAGTGGATAGGTAAGATTTCCCAATGAAATGCTTGTACGACAGCCCTTGCTCATTCTTGGAAGAATGTACAGGTGCTTTGCTGTGATGGGGAAAATTTTTTTTCTCAGCACAACTTTCTTGGGCTTCTCCTCAGCAATACAGGTTCTCTTTATATGAAACTCCCAAGATCCTTCGGTGTCTTTTGAGAAAAACCTATCAAGATAACACCTTTGAAACCCAGCAGACCATCTTTATAACCTTCTGATCCAACCTCTCTGCCTTGAATGTAACTAGCCGATTCCCATGGAAGCTACTGTGTTAGTCCGGGTTGACTAGAGAAACAAATTCATAGACACTCCTGTGTCTAAGAAAGAGCATTATATAAAGAAACTGTACATTAAGAAAGTGTCCCAGTCCAGATCAAGTCCATAAGTCCGATATTAGCCCATATGTCCAATGCCAGTCTGTAAATTCCTCTACAGACTCACGCAACACATGCAATGATGCCAAATGCAGGAAGATCACAGGCCAGTGGGTTGACAGTCTTGTGGATCCAGTGGCGGTTAGAAGCATCTCAGCGCTGGTGTGGATTTCCAAGTGGCTCCTCCAGCTCCAGGGCTCTGGCTCCATCAGCATAGTTCCATGTGGCTTGTCAACAGGAACGTCAAGCAGAGAGAGTTTGTGTCCCGCCTCCAGGGAGGAGGACAAGAGTTCCAGGAATCCTCAGGAAAAGGCCATGCCCACACAGAGGCCTCATTGGCTATGACCTGATTGACAGGCTAGACTCCACCCCTTCACTCAAGTTGACAGTAGATTATGTAACTGCCACAGGTACCATTTTGATTGGAGGGGTTTTTAGGGAAGGTGTCCTATGTAGACTGCCTAAAGCAGAGGTCAGACATGCCTCCACCCTTACCTATTCTGACATCAACCATTCCTCCCATGACACCCTATTTTCTGTTGGGTTTAATCATCTGTTGCAATGGCCACACAGAACTCACAATTATAGGGATTTATGAGGGAAGTTAATAGGTTACTTACCACAAGCCAGGATCAGAAAAGGGTAAGGATCGTTGGTCCACCGAACACTTCTCTTTAGCCAGCAGCCAAGGCTCTCTCTCTGGTCTTTCACATCTCAGCTGTGTAGTCCCTTGGCATCTGCCTCTGTGGGCCAGGAAGCCAGCATGCTGTTCTGCCTCCCAGCCGCATAATCTGGGCACTGCTTCTCTGCACAGTTCCATGGGTTCCTGGCCTTGGCCTCCGGTCTCAGTGCAGCATGGCACAGCCTTTGCCACTTTAGGCAAGGAGTTTGAATGCGCTCCACCGGTGGCTCTTTGATAGTCCCGCCTTCTCACCTCTGCTTCTGAGAGGACTTACTTACGTGGCACCCAAAACTGGCCCATCCCCTCTACTAGTGCTTCACACACCCTATTTACATAGTCCTACGCAATTACTTGGTGGGGGTTCCAGAGATGTGCATAAAAGAGTCCCAGGAAGAAATCTTCCTTCACATAGAGATGAAGACAAGAGTATGAGAGAGTGAACTTGTCTGCAGTCACCCGCTGACGTCAGGGACACGTCCAAACGTATTTTGTTTTAAATAAGCCTATGTGTGTGTACACTGAACCCGCTTACCAATACCTTTTGATTTCCCCTCTTGGTATACATACTAATATGGGATATTGTTTTTGTTAGGTGCCATCAAAGGGCTCTAACACAGTGAACCTATGCACCACAGAACAAAACGCTGCCCTCGCCTTTGCTACTCTTGCAGAATGGACGAAGGGATTCTTGTTTCATTCAATGGCTTCTGATGCACTGTTCCTGGCCCTCACAGTTCCTATAGTGGGGGAGTAGGAGATTTTCCCGTCTGGATCCTGGGTCCTTTATAATTCTTCCAACTAGTTGGTAAATATCTTCTTACCTTCTGGTACAAAAGATGGTCCAGGCTCATCTTATCTTTCCTTTGCCCGTGTCCTAGAATCTGAGACTTTCCTCCCAAGGACCCCCAGTTGATTTTAGTGGAGAATGGTATTTAGAAACTTACACTTAAGTGCTACATGTGCTCACTGCTATACAGGTGGGCTTCCAGGCTTTCTCAGTGGACCACAGGAGATAACATAGCTATTTAAAACCATGAGTTTATACCACTATCTACAATTTTAAACCCAAACCTCAGCGACATTCTAGTCTCCCTCCACCCCTCTGCACATTTGTAACTTTTTTCTCTGACACTAAAAAACCTGGCTCCCATTTCTCTAAATATATGTATTCATTTGCTCAAGTCCATGGGACATAGGTGGTAATTTCAGGATTGCTAGCTCATGTCACTGAGAAAAGCAAATGATTTCTAGAGTTTAACATTTATTTTCAGGCAACATTTACATATAGTGAAATAGACAAATTATAATTTGATGCTTTGACAAATGAATGCAAAATAATACCTGTTAAGATGTAGAACATTTCCCCAATCCCATCCTAATCAACCCCCTGTGAAGGAAACCTTTTTCTGATGTTTTTTTTACAGCATAGATAAGTTTTAGCTTACATAGAACTTCAAATACATAAATTCATATAACAAATACACTTTTATGACTGAGTTCATTTACTCAGAATGATGTCCTTGAGATTTCATCTAGGTTTGACATATATTAGTAATTTCTTCTTATTTATTGCTGAGTAAATTTCCATATTGTAAATATATCATCGTGTATCTTTTTTTTTGAGAGGATAGGACAATTAGATTGTTCCCAACATTGATAAATAAAGCTGCCATGACTATTCTTATGAATAGACGATTGCATTTCTCTTCATTTATACCGAGGAGTAAATATCAAATTGGTTGTGCCATTTTGCACCTGCAATGTTTGAGCGTTCTGGTCGCTTCACCTCCTGACCAACACTTTGTCTTGTCAATCTTGTCCATTTTCGCCAGGCTAGAAGTTCCATTTTCCATTTCTCGGATGACCACTGACTTTGATCACTCCTCCCTCATCCCTAAGACTTGGGCTTTGACTTATCATCCTCTCGATCACATCCATTGGATCTAGTTGGAGTGGAAGTAGTTGTGTGGCTCTTAAGAGGTTCGCAATTAAGCTTGAAGAAGTGGATTGACAAGTTTAAGGATGCTCTTTACATTCCTAATTCAGATTAACATAAGCTTTTGTTAATGAGATGCAAATTTTGTAATTAATCACGTGCACACAATTTACTTGGGCTTGTTCTGTTTTGCAAAGCTGATTTCAATTATAGATATTTATAAAGAAAATGAGTATCTGGCATTGTTTACATGCTAACACTTCCAGAGCTTTTATGAAAATTACACAAATGGAGAGATGAATTTTCATAAAATTTTCTTAGCAGCCTTTTTTATTTTTAGAAACTAATACAAACTGTTCAAGGCTAGCATCAACATATTGCCAGACTGATAATTGTACTTGGTGTTTTCATAATACTTTTCTTTTGTTCATTCATTCAGTATGCTTACCGCATCCTCATAGGGTCGCATTGGCACTCAATACCTGGAGAAATATAAGCCTCAGAGAATTAAGCAACTTGCCCAAGGTCTCGCAGTAGGTAGTGGGGTAGGACCAAAAATGAATGAGTTGCTGTCAAAGCCTATGCCAATTTGGTGAGGGGATGTCTGGGCCTCCCTGTGAGCTCAATGTGTTCTTTGTCCCTCAAAGCAGCGCGTTTGCTTGCTTCGTTTGAACAGCACCATGGAACCACCCAGGAGTCCTGATCCAGCCAGGAGCAGGGCCATTGATGCTGATGCTCACTGTATGTGGTATGGACCCTGGAGCTTCCAGATGTCTCTGATGGCTTCCCTGGAGAGAGCGTTGATTCTTCAGCTGAACATCGGTGGGGGACAGCTTCTCTGCTGCTCTTCAGTGCAGAAACAATTGACGGGTGTGAGGCTGAAGGAAGTCCTGCTTTAGGCATCCCTGTGAGGGTGGGTGGGGCCTGGGGTGGAATAGTGTCCCAGTGAGAACACTATCCCTGAGCTCATCCTACAGGGCAGGATGCAATGCCTGAATGCTCTCCTACCTGGTTCTTTGGTCAGGTAATTCCTTTCCTTTCTTTCTTTTTGAAAATTGGGATTTGGCTTCAAGTTTATAGAGAAAGTTGGTTTTCCACTCAACACTTGGTGTACACTTTGTTTGGTGACATCGATTGTAATCCCCACAGTGGAACAGCACTCTGCCCACTTCCTCCCTGTGTTGACCAGTTCCCTTCCTCCTCCTTTCCTAGTCTTCCCTGCCGACTGAGTTTTGTCTCTGGGCAGAGGCTGCCCTTACGATCCTGTTCTAATGAGGCCCAACTCCCTTGTGTTGCTCTTCACTGTACGGGTCTAGCCGGTGCCTGCAGGTTCAGTTATGGAGCTGAATTCACTTCCTCGACTGAAGGGTGTCGCCAAGCTGTAGCTTTGAGGCTTGACTGTACATTTTTCTCTTTTCAGACCTCCTTTTTGATCCTTTTCCGAGTGGTCAGCAGTGATAACTGCACTCCATTCTGTTCTTTGGTTTCAGGTCAAGGAGGCTGGGATTCACTTGGTCCATGGTTCTTTTTGGACGAATTGTTTCCTTGTGTCTGTGATGTTCTTTTCTCTTCTTTGCCCTGGATTGGGGGGGGGGGGGCAATCATCGAAGGTCACTCACAAGACTTGGAATCGCACCATTGAAGGTCACTCACAAGACTTGGAAGACTATGGTTGCTTCTCATAAGAATAGGCCATAGAGCATTGTCTTTGTGGACTTGTGCTACGCCAAGTGGACAGGTTTCAGCAGAGCTTCCAGACGAACACACACCAGGAAGGAAGACCTGGAGACCTACTTGGAAACATTAGCCAATGCCAACCTATGGATCACAGCATAATACCATCTGCTACAGCGCCAGATGATGAGCACCCTAGGGTGAATGGGCTCGAGTATACCAATGGGGATGCAGAGAGAGCAGGGCTGGACACTACTGCATTCCGTCGTACCTGGAGTGATCAGGGGACAGAGTGGACTCGGGATAGCTGTACGCAACAGCAATTTCTTGCCCCAGAACGAGGCTTTGTACAGTGACATCGATGATTCAAAGAGGAGGATTTGAAAAAGGCCTCTGGTACTAGGGGTTTTCTTCTCCCGGACAAGGGCTGCATTAGAGTCTCCTCTGTGGTCTCAGGAAATCTGTCATCAATTGTGAATTGATCTGTGGATTGCTTGGGGCCAGTGCCAGCTTTCCTCTCTTCTTTTAGAAAACCCTCTGAGTCCAACGGGGCTGGATTTGCCACAGGGTGAGGATCCTGCAGAACGAGTGGTGGGCCATGTTCATCCTGGTCTTCTTAGAATGTCCCCAGTACCATCCATGACTCTTGTCGGGTGGCTGTGCACCGTCATCCAGTCGTAGTTTACATGGGACACCAACATAGAGCCTACTGCCCCCTCCTCCTCTAGTCACCAGAGATATGGCTGTTCTAGGGTACAGATAGAGGTTCCGTCTTGGGGTCAGTGTCTTGGGGTCAGGGCCAACCAAGTCTTCGATGGAGGCTTGCCTAGCAGCCAGTGTTCTCAAACAGGACTCCTGCTATTCAATCTGGGAGACATCTAGCAGATCTTCTCAGTAAGGGCTCAAGGACTCAGACCCAGGGAAAAACAAATCCTGGTACAATACGAGAAAAGGTGATGGGACAGGAATGCTTGACTTGCTTTTGGAATAGCCAAGGTCAGTCACAGTCCAGGAGTTAAACACCGGAGGAGAGGCCAAGTGGAGGGAACCAGAATCTAGTGAAGGTCATGATCTTCAGAGCCTGTTATGGATTGAGTTGTGTCCCCCAGAAACATGTATTTGAATCTATTTTAGCGTACAAAAGAGAACCCCAACTCAAATGCAACTGAAGGAGGACAGGTATTGTTAGGTAGGTTAGCAAAGGGCTGGGAATGTCCAGCATGCCCAGAGGGTCAAGCTAGGGGAACAAAGGAGTGGCGCACCGCACATGCTCAGGGTTCCCGCAGGTAGGCAGGGGTGGGCGTGAACTTGAATTGGTCCACCTAGACCAGGTGAATTCAATTCAGCCAATGGGGTCGATCAGGGGTCGTCCGCCACGCCTCCCTGTGGAATCCTTGAAAAGGCAGAAGCCCGGAGTGGAAGAGAGAGAACTTAGGCGCAGAGCTGTGGCGGAACTTTGGGATGCTTTGTGGGACGCTGAGCAGCTTCCAGCCAGGCAGCATGTCCGGGAGGAGCCCCTTGGGTGCCGTGTAAACCTGAAACTACTTCTAACCCTCATAAAACTCACTTCGATCACGAACCAGGCTTCAGCATGAATTCTTTCTCGCACGGAGCCAAGGACGGAGGTATAAACCTAACTCCAGAGAGATCTAACAATATTACGTCTGAAAAGGAACAAAGGCAACAGAACGACACAGACACATCGTCTGGGTGAGGGAGGCCACAAGCATGACAAGGTCAAAATGGTGTCTGAGGATTCGCAGTCAGGACACAAGTTAAATAAGGCACAGGGGCAAGGGAAACGGTCACACATTCATGACTGGTGGCAGATAAATACATCCCAGTTATAGGTGGCGCCACAGAAGCAGGTATAGGACCATGACTGGGACATGTACATTATGCTCTACAGAGGGGCTTACAAGATTCATCCAGGGCTTTCAGACCAAGGGAGTGAGAGCATGACTGAGAGGGCATAACTCATGACTATGGGACCCCCAGTGCATGCACCCCAATGTACAGATCTCCATCGAAGGCAAGCCACCAAAGCAGACTGGCCTTCCCTGGGCTGGTGAGATCGAGGTGGAGGTAATCCACATTCTACCTGAAGGTGAGACTTGGTTAATGATCAGAAGGAATTCAATGGACTCTTAATCTAGTGAAGATTTGTAAGTGGATTTTAGGTTTTCTCCCTCAACCATAGCCTTTTGCAAACTGAGTGCTCCGAATTTAAGCTCTAATACGAATCCTAGACTATAGACTGGTGGATAGGAGCCCTGGTGGCATAATGGGCTATGTGTACGAGGTTAGCAATTCAAAATCACCAGCTACTCCAGGAGAGAAAGATGAGGCTATCTATTCCTTTAAAAACTGACCACCTCAGAAACCCAGAGGAGCAGTTTACTCTGTCTTATAGTCACTATGAGTTGTAATCCATGTAATGTCAATGAGGCTTTAAAATTAAATTTTGTGTGCCCCTGGAGGTAATCCTGTAGGAAAAGAAGGTTTCCTTTGTTATGCTAAAAGAGCCCTATCAGTGTAGGGTGTGTCCTAAACCTAATCACTTCTGAGCACATAGAAACAGAGACCAACCAAACCCCCACCTTAGAGGTGATTCTGACGTTACAGAACAGACTAGAACTGCCTTTGTGTATTTCCACAACTGTAAACAGATAGTCTGATCTCCTTCAGAGTGGCTGGTGGGTTTGAACTGTAGACCTTATGGCTAAGGACAGAAACATATAAGATAGATGAATCTGTCACTAAAGAACCAAGGAACATAGGGCAGATACGGAAAGAGATAAAGACCTTCCCCTAGAGCTGGTGCCCCGAATTCTAACTTCTACTTCTTTGGCGCCCTGGGGGCATAGCAGTAACATTGGGCTGCTAACCGTAAGGTCAACAGTTCAAAATCACTAGCCAGACTTAGGGAGAAAGATGAGGCTTTCAACTCCCACAGAAGTACAGTCTCAGAAACCCCTGGGGGCGGCTTTATCTAGTCCAACACCTACAGGGTCTCTGTGAATAGGAAATGACTCCGTGGCAGAGTTTGGCGTTTGGAATCCCTTCCTCATAGGTGTTGGACTGCTAACTGCAAGGGTGTGGTTCAAAGCCACCTGCTGCTCCTGTGGAGAAAGACAAATCTACCTGTGCCCATCAACACATACAGTTTCAGAAACATATAGGGTCAATAAGAGTTGGAATCGACTAAAAGGCAGGGTGTTTTTTTTAAAGCTACCAGCTGTGGGGATTTCTATCATCACAGCACTAGCTAACTAAGACAGCTTCTGAAGGCACAGGATTGGAGCATTCCAGTGGAAGCTAAGAGAGATTTTAGGAAAATGTGTGGTGCACATTTGTCTAGTTTCTTCTCTCTCTGTCTCTGCCTCCCTCTTCCTTTGAGGAAAGGGACGGAAAGTTGACGGCAAAGTTATGTACATTTCAGCAGGGCTTGAATTCTTGATCATGTCCTCATGTTGGCTTGCTATAAACCAGAAAGAAAGGTGCAGCATTAGTACTCAGTGTGAGTGAGTCATGCTGGCTTGTCCTTTCTTAGGTGCCAGAAAGTAATTGGACAACATGTTTCAGAAGGCCGAGACCAGGCACCTCCTCTGGCTCTGGTTCTACCTTTAGGAATTTATCATAAGGAGATAACCAGAAATAGATCCCTAGATGTATGTACAAAAATGATCACTGCGGAACTTTTTTTGGGGGGATGCAGGGGGGGAGAGGGAGGAGCAAGTAGAACATAAATTCCTAAACAACGAGCACTACTAGGAAATTTCTTAAAAATTGGATACTCAAATTTAACATCTAATTTCAAGTCATTAATGTCAGATGGTTGGAAATTTAGATTGATTTATTTTATTTTTGGAAAGCATGAAAGAAAAAAGTTGGGGCCAGAAAAAAAACCAAGCCACTTGCTGTCAAGTCCATTCTACCTTAGGGCAATGCCATGTGTCAGAGTACAACTGAGCTCCATAGGGTTTTCAGTGGCTGATTTTTTGTAATCGCCAGATCTTTCTTCCACGAGCAGCGACAGAACATTGTCAGAGATGGTGTCATCAGATGAGCCCCTGAGGTTGGAAGGTACTCAAAATACGATTGAGGGTTGGGTGTCACGGCAAGAAGAGAGAGCAAAAGGATCATGCCTGCATCTACAGGGAGATACAATCAACCATGAGCTCACTCTAAGGCAGCACAGCTGTTAAGAGGAGAATCTATGGGAATGATTTTTAAAGCAGGATCATGTACTTGGACTTTACCTCTAATTTACCAAAGTGGAGGCTTTCCTACCGTGGAATACCAGCTTCCCAGATTCCTTCTGTAACAAGTTAGGGAATATAGTCCTCGTCCTATTTGCCCCCGTGTTCATTTCCCACAGAAAGCAAAAGGTAGAACTGCCCCATTGGGTTTCCGAGGCTGTCGTCTGTGTGGAGAAGATCAAGAGTCCTCTTCTCCCAGGGAGCCATTGGTGGGTTGGAGCCAGTGGATCAAATGGCTGGCCTTTTAGTTAGCAGGCAACCACTGCACCCCCAGGCTACTTGGGGGCAGTTCTACTCTGAAACATGGGCTAATCACGAGTGGAAATCACCTTGATGCATCTGACAACACCCAGGGCTCTTGGTAGAGAACTCCAGAGGGAGGATCTGGGCACCCTTTCACCCCACCCAAGCTCCCAACTAACTCTTCGTTAATCTCTCAGCACACATGTTGGGCATTTGTCCAATAGAGTTGATAAGTTTTCTAATCAGTCAGTATCTTCAAACACCAGGTGTTTGTCTTTTTCTTCTTTCTCCCCAGGTCATGTTGCCCTTGGCTTGCTCCCTGCTGCACCTGCACATTGTGCCTCAATCTAATGTAGTCTCATTTTCACATGTCTTATAAATCCTCCAGCATCCCCCAAGTTCTTTCTAATTTTAGCTGTTTTAATGAGTCGATTAATTTTCCCCAGAGCAGCTAGAGTCCACTTGCCTTTTCTTGGGCAGGCAACTTTATTGCATTTACTATTTATGGTGATTACACCCCAGATGGCATCAAGTTAGAGGTTGACCAGTAGACAATTGAAAAGGGAGTGCATTTTGCATGGTTGGAATGAAAATGTTTCTGCTTGGAAGAGAACTAAGGGAGTGGTGGTTTTATGACCACTTAGGCCATTAACAGGAGCCCTGGTGATGTAGTGTCAGAACCAGCCAAGTGCTCCCTGGGGGAAAGACATGGTGGTCTGCTTTTGTAGATGGGAAACCATATGGGGCTCTTCCGCTCAGGCCTATGGGCTTGCTGTGAGCCAGAACGCATTCGTCGGCAGTGGGTTTGTTTTCTATTTAGGACATTATGGACCACTTGGCTGCCAACCAAAAGTTGGGGTTTTTAATTTCACTCAGATGTGCCTCAGCTGATCAGCCTGGTGGTCTAGCTCTGAAAAACCAGCCATTGCAAACCCTCGGTCATACATGGGTCTCCATGAATTGCAATTGACCCCATAGCAACTGGTTAGGGATTGGCCCCGTTTTGTTAGCTATTACCTCTCCAACCCCTCCAACCACCACCTTCTCCTTTCTCACTCTGTGTCCATAGACTCTCTTCTCTACATTATCTTCTTGTGTAATCCTTTGAGCCAAATTTATCATTCTGTAGCTCCCTCCTTAAAGAATTATGTAAATCTCTCGACACATGCTCTTTACATATTTATATGAACATTCAATTTTTGGAAAAAAACATTTTGAAAATTATACTTGGACACCCCCAAATGTGACTGAGATTGAACTTCTGACCACTCTGGAGAGTCATCAAGGCTGATTTATTGATGTATTTGAATTAGAAAGGATAAAATGATGTAGAATTCTTGCTCCTGATTGAGGGGTTAAGGTTCACCTTTAAATTTGGAAAATTGCAGGGCAAACGAGCAACCTCCAGATGCCACTCGAGGAAAACATTTTTAGGTTCAGAAAACACAATAGCATTTGGACTGAGAGTGGACTCAGTAGTGCTTCACTGTGCAGCACATGCTGCCTAGCCATTCATTTATTCATGCAATTCAACTTAGTCAACTCACGTTTATTGGGCATCTATTTGTTGCCTGATGATGGGGGCTGGGCATACAGAAATAACTTTAGCCAAAATTCCTCTCCTCAAGAAGCCCTCAGAGCAGTGGGGGAGTTAGGTACATGGGGCATCAGTGATGTAAAACCAGTGGTCACTGCACTCAGGATTATATGTCAATTTAGCTAGAGTCTATGCCCATAAAGAGTTACAGTCTCAGAAATGCACAGGGGCAGGTCTACCCTGTCGTATAAGGTCGCTAGGAGCCTGAATCACCTTGAATGGCAATGAGTTTAGTTTTTGTTTCTTTGCTTGCTGGTGGTGCTGTAGCTGTTGGCAGTTCAAACTCACCAGCTGTTTCCCAAGAGAAAGGGGGGGCTGTCTGTTTCAGTAAAGATTTACTGCCTTGGATACCCCAGGTAGGGTCTCTATGAGTTGAAATCAACTCAATGGTAGTGAGTTGACTTGGATGATGCTTAGTTGTTTGGTCAAACACAAGCCTATATGCTTCTATGAAGGTATTTAGATATGAATACTATTTACAATGAATTGACTTTAAATATACTCAATTACTCTCCTTAATGTGGGTGCGCCTCATCCAATCAGTGGAAGAGGCAAAATACCAAGCTTTCCTGAAAAGAAAAAAGACTGTAGCATAGATCCACTGCCAAAGTTCTCAATCTTCCACCTGAGTCCTTCCCTATGAACTTTGCATTTGCCAGAGTTCATAATTTAATAAGCCAATTCCTTGACATAAGAGCGCTCTCTCTCTATATATGAATAGATCGATAAAACTATTGCTATGAGTTGATTCCTAACTGCCACATTTTTCTCCCATAGTGACTGGTGGGTTTGAACTGCTGACCTTGATATTGAGATTTAACTACGGTGTCACAGGGGCTTATGTCTATGCTCTATCTATCTATCTATCTATCTATCTATCTATCTATCTATCTATCTATCATCTATCTAGTTGGTTTTGTTTCTCTGGAAAGCCCTAACACAGGGACAAGAACATGGGAAATTATGGGGACATGGAAATGCCTGGTTCTTAACATACCCTGAGGGTTCCTAAGCTGAATCATATAGTATGAGTAGAATTTACCCAGATATGAAGGTGAGAGAAGACCACCCGGGCAGAAGAGCATGGGAAGTGATGGAAGGGAAGCAGCCAGGACTGGGGACATGTCTACAAGCAGTTCTGTGTCCCCAGAGTATCAAGTGTGAGGCAGAGGGCGGCCTGTGCTCCACCAAGCTCTTACGTTTGAGTGGTCCATTAGTCTTCTCCTTCATTACCACTTTGTGCACCTCAAGTGCTTCCCGTTTCTGTCCTGAGGACTTTCCTCCACTGTCCAAACAACAGTTAGGCAAGAGTACGCCCCTCTTTGAGGGGAGAAGCCCACTGCAGAATCAAAGATGAAGCAACAACAAGTTCTTATTTCTTACCTCCACCTGTCTAGGTAAAAGAAGAGATTTTAAGGACGCTTTGGAGCATGTTTTAGCTGCATACCCCAGGGCCCAGGGAGGACGACTGGATGAGGAATAACAGGAAGAAGTCTGAGGAATGTTGCCTTTTCTACTCTTTTTTTTCCTTCCTAGGTGTAAGAACCCGGAGAAGTCTAGTCGTGACAAGCAAGTCTCCTGGTGCCTGCACGAATAGCCAGTGAGGACAGCTGTTGGCTGTGGGGACTCCTCTGTTCTTCAAGACCTGGCCCAGCTCTCTGGCTGACTCCCACAGACAGCCGGCTTACAGAGCCCCAGAACACTGGGAGGCTGACTGTCTGGTGGCTGACGGGGCTGTAGGTACCGGGAGGGTGAGGTGGTGTGGAAGAGAGAAGTCACGTGGAACAGGCTGCACCCACATCTGATGATATGAGCATCAGCATCCGGGCGTTAAGCCACAGGAAGGGTGTGAAGAGCCTCACACCGCATAAGCTCTGTCTAGAGAAGTGTTTCACTCAGCATACTTATGTCAAGAGGAAAAGTGTTTCACTTAGCATACTTATGTCAAGAGGAAGTGGCAGGAGTTGGGGTGGGGGGGAGTGTGCCCCCTGAAGGTGGCTCTTTGTCAGGTTGGAAAGTGTAGATCAGCCAAGTCTCAAGAGTGAGGACTACAAGAGAAAGCAGAGCAGCATTCACCTAGTCTTTTATGACCCAGCTTCAGAAACCATCCATCAGTTCATCACTACCCAGTCACACAGGTAGTCCTATCCAAGGTAGGAAAAAAGCTACAGGGAACCCCAGAACCAGGAGGTGAGAAACCCTGGATGCCATCCTGGTAAAGGAGCCCCGAGATAACAGTGTGAGGGCCTTGATGTTCTCTTCCTTAGGTAAATCCGGACAGGAAGATTGTTATCTTCCATCTCCCTGCACTTTCATCTTCAGTGAATGCCGCATCCTTTAATTTACTGCTACAAACGATTGGCTAGAAGGTAGTCATACGGCAACACTCATCTGCTAACGGAAAAGGCTGTGGTTTGAACTCCCCAGCCTCTCCACAGAGAAAGGCGTGGCACCCCACGCCCATACACACACGACAGCCCTGGAATGTCTACCCTCTGCTTCCAGAAACATTCCTACCCCGTGAGCCAGCTCCACTATGTCCTCTGAGGGCCTCTAGGAGCCAGAAAGGGCTCCGTGGGGCTTGGTCAGCCTGTAAGGTCAGCTGGGAAATAAGGTTTTTCATTTTGGCCCTTGGC
>NW_022103905.1:9493256-9495001 GCF_000313985.2 Echinops telfairi
GTTCCTCACTGGTGGCTACTCGTCTTCTCTTCCTCCACTCCAGATGCAAATTTAGTGACACCTATCACATTCATCATGGTTCCTAATCATCACCGCTACCCATGGCCAAATTTTCCATCACCATGAACTCAAAGGCCTCTTCACAAGGAGGGCTGCTAATTAGTGTTCTCAGCTTCGGGGTGGGTGTGCATCAGAATCTCCTGGGGCACGGTTGTTTCAATAAGCAGACCCCAGCCCCTACAGACTGAGGAGGTCACTGCCCTATGCTAATGTGTATTACGGAGGGAAAAACAAACAACCTACCCACTATTCAGATGATAGTGATAAAGCTACTGGGCAGATAGCCTCATCTTTCTCCCTCAGAGCAGCTGCTGGATTTGAACCGCCTTGAGGTGAGTAGTCCAGCACCTTCTGACAAAGCTACAAAGCTCCCTGAGATTCTGCTGTGTACCGCTTCATATACCATCTACAGCCTCCACCTCAATCTCTCCTGATTTCCTCGTATCCTCAAAGAAATTGCCCTGTTTCTGGAATTTGTTCATGGGCCTATTTGTTCTAGTCCGGCTTTAATAGGAAAATCACACGGGGCTGGCTTTGACAAACAAATTGATCTTCTCACACTTCAGGAGGCTAGAAGTCTGAATTCAGGACACCCGTTCTAAGGGGGAAGGCCTTCTCCTTCTGTTTGCTCACAGTCCAGGAGGACAGTCCTTGCCTCTTTTCAACATCTGGGGATCTAGTGTTCTCCAAGGAGAACATGCTCTCCCTGTGTCCTGCCTGGATCTCCCTCTAGGTCTAGGAGGTTCTCAGTGCAGGGACCCCGTGTCCAAAGGACAAGCTCTGCTCCTAACTGCTCACTTGTTTAATCTCTTTTATATCTCAAGGGAGATTGACTCAAGATACAACCTAATCCTCCTGAAGATTGTAGGATGCCTCATGACATACTGTTGCCCATTCTGCCTCATTAATATCATAAAAGTTAGGATGTACAACACATAGGGCAATTATATAAAATCACAGAGTGGAGGCTAATTACATGCAACCAAGAATCATGGCCTAGCCAAGTTGACACATAATTTGGAGGGGGCAAAATTCAATTCATAACATTCACTAAGGCAGCGGTTCTCAACCTGTGGGTCTCGACCCCTTTGGGGGTCGAACGACCCTTTCAAGGGGTCCCCAATTCATAACAGTAGCAAAATTACAGTGATGAAGTAGCAATGAAAATAATGTTATGGTTGGGGGGGTCACCACCACATGAGGAACTGTATGAAAGGGTCGCAGCTTTAGGAAAGTTAGAACCACTGCACTAAAGTATCATTGCCGTTTTTCAGGAGTGCATGACTATCCTGTATGGTAGTTATATAAAATTTTGTCAATTTGAGAGGTTGAAGAGTGAAGGGGTGGGGTCTAGCCTGTCAATCAGGTCATAGCCAATGAGGCCTCTGTGTGGGTCCAGCCTTCTCCTGAGGATTCTGGAACTCTGATATTCCTCCTTGGAGGTGGGAGACATTCTCTCACTCTGCTGACTCCCTGGGAGATATAGCAACTGACAAGACACATGGCACAAGCTAGTGCCCTGAGCTGGAGAAACCATGTGGAGACCCCTGCCAGCACTGAGATGCTTACAACACCACTGGATCCAGAAGATTTCCCACCCACTGGCCTATGATCGCCCGGTATTCAGCATCATTGCATGTGTTTTGTGAGGCTGAAGAGGACTTTATAGATTGATATCAGACATA
>NW_022103905.1:9496577-9500334 GCF_000313985.2 Echinops telfairi
CAGAAAGGCGTTTCCTGAGGGTGACAAGATGTGATTCTTGTCTCAGAAACAGCCATTACCTGCGTCCCTTACCAGGTGAGCCCGGCTTGGCGGCATCCTTGGGTCCAGGGTGTTGCTCACTCAGGGGCCTGAGAATGAAATCCATCCAAACAAGATTCTTTTTGCTTCTCCCCCAAGAAAACGTTGCCTGAGCCAACTCACTACCTGTAGTATTGCACATAACTTCTTCTGGTCATTATTTGAGGAAAGAAGGATGGTTTGCCAAACTTCCTTAAGAAGTGACTCGCAGCACGGAATTCTGGTGACCCGAGTTCAGTTTCTCTCTGGAACATTCTAGGCTGTCAAGAGCAGGCCGCTGTTCCCACACAGCTGCGTTCTCCACGACAGCGGGACAACAATCACTGCCGCTGCCCTGCCTGCATCGCTTGGGGAATTTCTTTTGTGTGCGCTCTTTAATTCTATTTCTCCATCTGGTGACTTGTGTTTTCTTCTAAGTGGCGCTGTTTAAATGCTTTGCACAAACGCAATCTGGAAAATAAACACATTGAATGGGGAGGCACAAAAGAGGGCCCATTCTGGATGCGGATCACTGCGGGGAGGTTCCCTCAGCTGCAGGGAGAGGAGGCGGAGGAGAGGAGCGCGGGCTGGTGGGAAAGGCCACCCGCTGTGGCTGCCATGGGGTGAATGGGTAGGACAGTTTGAAAGGTAGACATACAGATGTCACTCACTGCCACCCAGTCATTTCCGACTCCTAGCCACACTGTCTGACTGAGCAGAACTACCTCTGTGACTTGCTGAAACAGTCATTTTTTTACTAGAGTAGAAAGCCCCATCTTTCTCCCTCCAAGTGGCTGGTGGTTTAGAACTGCTCACCTTGCTGTTAGCAGCCCAACTTGTAACCACTACGCCGCCAAGGCTCCTTTACTTTTAAAATGTTAATAGTTTCATTGACAGATGATTCACACGTCATGCAAGTGAATGGCTTAAATATATTTAAAAGAGTAGTGCCATCCTCCCCACAATTAATTTTAGAACAGTTTCTTCATTCTTGTCCTCGCTATTATTGGCTCCTTATTTCCCCCCAACCTGCCCTGCCATCATCCTAAGAAACTGCTCATTCAGTCATTGTCTCGACTGGTTTACCTCTCCTGGAGTTCATACGAAGAAAAACGTACGGGGCAAAACCCACCCCAACAACAATAACAAAATGAAACAGAGAATACTCTTAATTGAAAAGAAAACAGAAAATCAGGAGAACTAGAACAAATGTAGAATGAGTCAAAAAGGAGAGCAAATGATAAGGTGTTCTATTTTAACCTAACTTCAATCTGCCTCAATCCTCTTTCCGATGCACGTTGATAACAAGGCTGTTCACATTCCTGGTCAATGGTCAGAGGGAATTATCTGGAGGCTTAATTTACTCAAGGGTTGTACAAATGGATTTGAGGCTTTCATTGTCATCCATAACTTTCTGAAAACCGAGTGCTCAGAATTTAGGTTCTAATGCCATTCCCTCCTCTGGTCTTGGATTATATTATTTACAATCACTGGCTCCCATGGCTGGTGTGCTTGGCTGGCATCTCAGGATGGTGCCCTGACATTTGGAAGAGGCCACGAAGGCTTCTTTCCATGGGTGAGGTGCCCTCTTATCCTAGAGACAATAAGAAAAGCTTCCCATGAAATGGGAAGGCTCCCACGGGAATACGCCTCAAAGGAGAGTGGGAAAGCTTTCTGAGGACTTCCGAATCCCATTCTTTTCTACTCTCACATTGTGTCCAGGATTGGACTACTTCTCATCGCACCCATGACCACTGCTCACGCCCATCACACTCTGAATGCTGGTGATCGGTTCCTAAGTGATGGCCTCCGCCTCGTCTCTGTCCCACGAAATCTCGCTGCTCATGAAGCAGTCATATGGTTGTTTTAAACCGTCATTCAGATTAAGCCATCCACCTGCTCAGAACCTTCCTTGACTCCCTCAAACGAAAACTCCTGCCCTCCTACGCCTCCTCAGGTTTGACTACGACACTGTCATCCTTACCTACTCTGCTCCTCAAATGTACCGCAGGGCCTTTGTACCCACACTGCTCTGATCTCCTTATACACACATGACCCCCAAGCCAGCCCTTCTCTGACCACCTGATGTCGATTTGCACCTCATCCCCACCTAACACACTACATAGTTTCCGTCTTTCATTATCTGTTTGTTTCCACTAGAATCTGACATCCATGAGAGCAAGGATGTCAGCCTGCTGCGTTCCGTGCTAGACTCCCAGCCTAGAACAATGCATACGTATTTGTTGGATAAATAGAATATCTCTGACCTCTCTTTAGCCTCAGACCTCTGTTTGCAATTTTTGACAGGATTCGATGGCACCTGAATGTCCTGCCAGCCCCCTGGATGCCCCACTCTAGCTACACATGCTGAACACCCCACTGGGAGGAGGCTCGCACAGGTGTTGATTGGCTTCGGGTGGAAGCTCCCGAGACAGCTCTGCCTGGGTGTAAATCTCAGCTCCAAGCAGTCATTTGGATGGCACTGAAGCTATTCTGTGAGGTGCAATAGTGAATGCGCTTGCCTCCCACCTGAAAAGTTACAGGCTCAAGTCCACTCAGAGGCACCTCAGGAGAAAGGCTCGTCAGTGGTCATTGAAACAGTTAGTGGACATCCTTTGGAGAACAATTCTAGTCCAACCTTCTTGGAGTGTCCTTGAATTGGAGGCAACTTGATGGCCACCAGATTTGGGGAAGCTGCTCCATAGGACACTGCCATGCTGGGTACATGGCATAGAGGGTGGGGGTGGGGGCTTTCCATGTGCAGACTCTCTTTGCCTTCTGCACAACTTTTCCATAAACCTAAAACTGCTCTAACAAACTGAGTGTATTTAGAGACAAGAACCACCAAACCCCATCATCCTAAATCCTACCTTTGCCACACGCTGGCCCTTAGACGGAGGGCAATCACTTTACTTTCCACCCTTCTCATCTGGTAAGGCTGTCCTCTAGAACGGAGATGAGAGAGCATGCTAAGCCCGAGAACCAGGCCTAGCGCAGAGCAAATGCTCTGTCCGTGTCAGCCCTACTCTTACGTTTTCTTAAAAGAAATTCTTTATTCAGCGTTTTCATGTGGTCTACAATTGTACTTACTTACTTCTGGCTTGGATAAATTAATGAGAACCTGGCTTCTCTTTAGATTGGATTGCATTTCACTTACTTTGAGTGTTAATATTTCTTTCATGTCCTGGGGAAATAATACTAATAAATCATGTTCCGTTGATCAAAAATCCTAGTCTCAAGAACTTACTGCATCATTTACTAGGAGCTATAGAGTCTCCCGGGGATAATAACTTTGAAAATGGTGGCCATTGATTACTTGCTAAGGGCAGATATGGTGTTATGAGATGCACACACACACACACACACACACACACACACGTATATGTATATATGTATCACCTGACTTAATTTTTACCACCATCCTTGAGCAGTAGATACTGTGGTATTATCTCTGTCTTACAGTGAAACTTGTCAAATTTAAATATCTTTCTAAAGCCCCAAACTAGGACATGGGCCAAAGCAAGACTTAAAAGCCTTGCTAGAGTCTGGCTAGACCAGAGGATGTACACTAGTACAGATAGGAACTGAAAATACAGGGAATCCAGGGCGGATGAGCCTTACAGGACCAGTGGTGTGAGTGGCGAAACAGGGAGGATAAAGGGAGAATGGGTAGGAAAAAAGGAACCGATTACAAGGAACT
>NW_022103905.1:9503245-9504659 GCF_000313985.2 Echinops telfairi
GCCAGGTTATTAGAACAGTGTTCTTGTGTCTTGTGTTGAGGGAGGACTTGAGTAGAGACCCAATGCCTGTCTGCCACCTTAATATTTAATGTTTTAATATGTATACAAAGACCTGTATCTCTATCATTATATATTAGTATATTTACACATGCACATGCCTTTATTTATACCTCTATAAATATCTTTGCCTCATAGCTCTTTCTTCTATTTCTTTTTACTGTCCCACTATCATGTTTGACATTCATTTGACTCTCAGTACTTTAGGCTACATTGCACTTGATCAAACCCCATCAGGCATTCTACTCCCTCCTTGGCATCGGTTTTAGATCTCTTATTGTTCCCTTGTCCCTGGGTTTGTTGGCTCCCCCCTCCCTTTCTCCCACCTCTCCTCTCCCATGTCCTCCTGGAGCCGTGAGCCCTGTTGTTTTCTCCTTGGGGTTGGTTATCCTGCCTATCCTATATGGACAGACATGCGATAAAGAAAAAGAGGGGAAAAATTAAAGCCTATAAATAGTTCCAGGTCTGTCTGCTGACCCTTCTGAATGGTTTCCAATTGGATCCGGGGAGGTGTCACATTCTGCCCACTGATTCCGAGGTCTATTTTCGGGATTCCTCAGGTCAGCAACAGATTTAAGGAACTGACACAGTCCCTTGGACATAAGGCTGAACCGCCCTAGTGTGAGAAGAAGCAGATGCCGGCTGTCCCAAGGTCACACAATGGAAACTTGTCGGACTTTGGTGTGGATCTCTTGCTTTGAGGGCATCCAATGAATGGTGCAAAAGATTATCATATATTTTAATTTCTTTTAATGCTCTCCTTGCTTTTCTTATGACATGTATTAGTCTGGTAGACATGATTTTGCATTTTTAAATGAGGATTATTGAAATTTTTGCCATATCACCAACTACCATTGTTCATGCCAATAGTATCCAATCACTTAAGAGTTCAGTCTGTACAAGTCAACAGTTTATGTAGTGAGGTTTGTAGCTGGCCTCTATTTGTATAATTTCCTTTTCTCAACTGGTATTCTATACCAATGACTAAAATGATGGCATTATCAATAGAATTACCCTATGCTCCAGGGGGATGATTTATAATGTTCTCTATTATACAATGTTAATGCTGTCTCTAAAGTGAACCAGGGACATATATAAACCATAGACATATAAGTGGATGTGGGGCTTGCACTTTATACTCGACTCAATTAACTCTTAGGACATAGCCCTGCTCAATGGTCACCCTCCTGAAGAGATCACTGAAGATCTGGGTGCTATAACAAAGTGCGGTGAACAAACCAGATGGTGCCTGGCTCTCACAAAGAACAGCACCTGGGGTCTTAAAGGCTTGTCTTCAAACAAGCAGCATCTAAGTGAGGTGTCAATTAAGTCCACATGGAAGAAGCACACCAACTGG
>NW_022103905.1:9506156-9507209 GCF_000313985.2 Echinops telfairi
TGACTTTGTGCTTAGGATTGCAGTCCGCAACCCCACCAGGACTCCTTAGAGAAGTCAAAAGAACCATGTATACGGAATAAAGGAATTTTGAAACAAATTTCCCAACAAGGAAAGAAAATGCTTGCTAGCTGTGATAGGTAGGTTTATTGTGCCAACCTGGCCAATGAACACATGTGGGATTAATTAAAGAGCAGTTTAATTGAAGGGCAGAGAGATAAATGGCTTGGTGAGCCTCGCCTTTCTTGTCTCTTGCTCTTTGATGAATGGACCAGTGTGTGGCTACCTTGCTTGTTCTGTCTCAATGTGCGATCTACACTACCTGTGGGACCCCCCAACCTGTGGACTGTGTTGCTGTAGTTTGAGGTTCCTTCAAAACCTGCTTTGCCACGCTACTGGTGTATACATCGCTTGAGCTGGGGACTGTCGGACCCTGTCATCTGGCTGACTGTTGGTGACCTGTCTTGCTGTTTGCTGCCTGTGGCCGGATTGCCTGAGTTGCTCTACAGAGGACACAGCTGTCTGCTTCCTTGACTTGAACCCATGGCCCTCGTGACTTGAAGGACTGCCAGTGTATTAGCTGTCTCATGAAAGTGAGTTGCATGGAGCCATTTGTATTGCTCTATTAATTAGCTGTTTATTTCTTATTATATATCTATCTATCAAATCATAAGCATCCTGGTCTTATTTCTCTAGAGAACCCTGTTTAGTACACTAACCAATCAGAATTTTTCCCAGCATAGCTTCCTTCTCTTGTGGGCCAAGGCTTACAAAACCCTTCCAGTGTGTAGTGTACTTTAGAACGCTTGTCTGACTTCCAGAGCAGATGCTTCCTAATCCATGAATTGAAAACATAAAGATTTTGATATTTACACACAAATTGAATATAATGAACTTTTTTTTTTAACACAAGTCATGGTGATCACTCGCCATTCCTCTGTCAGTTTTTCATGCTGTGGTGGCTTTTAAAAAATTAATTAATTAATTAAAAAAATCATTTTATTAGGGGTTCATACAACTCTCATCACAACCCATACACACATCAATTGTGTAAAG
>NW_022103905.1:9516255-9518616 GCF_000313985.2 Echinops telfairi
GACCCCTTTGGGGGTTGAACGACCCTTTCACAGGGGTCGCCCGATTCATCACAGTAGCAAAATGACAGTGATGAAGTAGCAACGAAAATAATTTTATGGTTGGGGGTCCCCACAGCATGAGGAACTGTAGGAAAGAGTCGCGGCATGAGGAAGGTAGAGAACCGCGGCTCTACAGGGTTTTGAAAGCTCTGACTTATCGGAAGTAAACACCAGGCTTTTCCTGCGAAGCCCCTCTGAGTGGGCTCAGTGCACACCTTTGGGTCAGCTGTGGAGCCTTGGACCACACTCCAGAAGCACCCGGTTTTGAGGACCTGCTTAGGTGTCAGAGGAAACGTGGGTAAGCTGTTTGGCCACAACTTTTTCTTGGCTCAACCTTAACGTATGGCCTGCTTTCCCGCCCATTTCCTTTGGTTCTTTCCCTCCTTCTGGACAAGCTTGCAGTCCCCTGTGTGGCCTCAGGAACGTGTGCCGAGCCTGCGGTCCCATCCGCCATGTCCGTCCCGGCTGTGTTTTCACCATCGTGGGCAGCCCGCTCTCAGATACAGCCGGTTACAGGCTGGCCGCCTGAGCGGGGACATGACCCACGGCTACCTGAGCCCTGCTTCCTGTCTCCAGGACCGGGAGAGACTGTCTTAGACCAGTCCTCTTGGGGACTCTTTCTCTCCTCACATGTGGGCGTGTGTTCCCACTCTTGAGGCACAGTGGGAAAGTCTGCCCCCAGTTCTCCTGTGTGCCGGGAAGAGGGCGGGGTAACTGTTCTTCCACTGGACAACATTCAGGTGCATGTCTCTACATAAGGGTTGTCAGCAATCTAGGGAAACCACCCCGCTGCCTCTCTTTCTACAACCCAACTCACTGCCATTGAGTCGATACGGACTAGTAGAGACCCTATAGAGGAGCCCTGGTGGCGCAGTGGTTATGCATTGGGCTGTAATACCTAAGGTGAGAGTTCAAAACCACCAGCCACCCCTTCCTACTCCCTTAAGCAGTAAGGGAGAAACCCACGGGGGCAAGTTCTACCTGGTCCGCTGAGCATGGACTCCATGGTAGGGAGTTGGGTTTGGGAGTGGTAGTTACATAATCTGGTGTCAATTTTAGGATTAAGAGTGTAGGGGTGGCGTCTAGGCTGTCAATCAGGATATAGTCAATGAGGCCTCTGTGTGGGCATGGCCTTCCCCTAAGGATTCTGGGAATTCCTGGATTTCCTCCTTGGAGGCGGGAGACAGACTCTCTGTCTGGGCTCACTCCTGAGAGACGCTCTACTGACCAGACACATGGCACTACGCTGATGGACCCCATGCCCTGGGAACTGGAGAAGCCATGTGGAGACCCTTGCCAGCGCTGGGCTGCTTACACTGCCACTGGATCCAAAGACTTTGTGCCCACTGGCCCGTGATTGTCCTGCATTCGACGTCATTCCATGTGTTTCCTGAGTCTGAAGAGGACTTTATAGATTGGTATCAGACATATGGGCTGATATCGGACTTATGGGCTTGGACTGGACTGGGTTGGGATGCTTTCTTAATGTACAATTACTCTTTATGTAAAACTCTTTTTATACACATATGAGTGTCTATGGATTTGTTTCTCTAGTCTACCCAGGCTAACACAGAGCTTCTCTACTCCAGCAAGGATACAGAGCAAGTTTGGGAGCCTCTCTTGGAATCTGTACTTTTTTAGCTCGAATCAGCCTCCACCTGCCCTAGTTCTCCTTCCTGCCCACACTCAGAGTTGGCCCTAGGCACGCCTTCAGTTTCAGCGGTTTTTCTCTTTTTTCCCGTCACCCATTCTTGCTCAGAGGTAGTTTTATTGTTGCTGGTCCTGTTTCGTTTCTTTTTTCCTTAGTCAGTTAGTAACTTCCTTGACCTGTAAATATATTTTTCGGATTGGGCTCCATTTTGACCTTCTGACCTTCACTGAGCTTCCTGGCAGTAAGGCAGCAAGTCCAGGTCCAAATGGAGCCGGGTGAGCAAGACAGCCATGGCTTCTCTCTTGCAGTCCAGCGCTCAGCATGTACCTGGGGTAGGCGAGGCTGGGGCGGGGTGGGTGGGAGCGGCGGTTAACTCTGGCTCAGAACACTCAGTCCTTACCTCAGGATCAGAAAATAACATCCGAACAAAGAAACAACAACACAACACTGTCACTGAGTCAATTCTGACTCATCACGACCAAGCAGGACAGAGTGGAACAACTCCCCAGGGTTTCTGAGGCTGTACGGGAGCAGGCAGCTCCACCTTTCTGCAGCAGAGTGGTTGGTGGGTTTGAACTGCTGACCCTTTGGTTAACAGCACAATGAGTGACCTCCTGAGCTACCAGGGCTCCTTAGAAGACCGGTTCAGCATTATATATATATAATATATA
>NW_022103905.1:9519217-9525002 GCF_000313985.2 Echinops telfairi
AGGGCAATGAATGTACAAATGCGCTTTACACAATTGATGTGTGTATGGATTGTGATAAGAGTTGTATGAGCCCCCAATAAAATGATTAAAAAAAATCATAGGTGTCTGCAACGACTAAGTAAACTCTGAACAGACACCGAACAGAATGCCAGGTCCAAAGAACCGGGCAAACACTGCCTTTAAGGGGTAACCCAGCAGCAGAGACCGGCCTTCAGATTTAGTGCCAGCTCTCTTGCCATGAGAGCGACAGAGGGAATGAAACATTCTAGAGTTCCTGTTATCAGCAGCAAAATTAATAATGGTGATCAATTTGAAGCGGTGTCGTCTGGTTCATTCGTCTCTCTTCTTACACACCTGGCTTTGGGCCTTGGGGCTGTGGTCCGGTGCCGCTGAGTCCGTTGCTTGTTCTGTGGTCACGCGTTTGTTACCGGGATGCTAGAGGTTAAGCCTCCAGTATTTCAAGTGCCATTAGGGCCACCCCTGGTGGACGGGTTTCGTCAGAGCTTCCAGACTGAGCAAGACTAGAAAGCAGAAGATCGTGCACTTCGGAACAAGCAATCTCTGGAAGTTTAAGAATGACAGTGAACATGGTCTGATGTAGTGCAGCAAGACGAACCCTTCCCTTTGAAAACACCCAGAACAGGGCCCTCGAACCGCCTCCTCAAAACTCAGGGGCAAATCTCACACTTTGCTGCAGTCCCTATATGCACGCACGCTGATTCCCAACAAAGCCTGTTGAAATCTGGTTCTGCGATCTGTGGATGGCTGCAGGCAAGTCCTCTCAACAACGCACTTGTCTTCGCCGCGTCCCTCATGGCCATCAAGTGGGTGGAGCCTCACAGAGCCCCAATTCTAGAGGACAGGGCAGAACTGCCCTCGTGGGTTTCCGAGACGGTCCATCTTTATGGGAGTTGAAAGCCAGATCTTTCTCCCAAGGAGTAGCTGGTGGTTTAGAACTTCAGACCTGGCAGTTAGCAGCCCAGCGCTGTAGTCATGTGAGGCTGCCTTTCAAAAGCAAGGTGGCTTCAGAGGGAATCGGCTGAGCTAGTACATTCAAGGTGGAGAGGCCATCTCAGAAGATATGGCTGCTGTTTTTTTATTCCCAAGGGCTTTTCATGATAGATTTTCTTGAAGAACATGGGGCCTTATTAGGGAGAAGTTTAAAAAAAATTGAGTGAGAAAAAGGCCAAGAAAGTGAGTCTTTTTTTTGTTTTTGTTTTCTATCACAACAATGAGACCTGCTCATTCTTCCTGGATAATAAAGGCTGTCCTGTGCGGTGAGAATTTCTTTACCTGATTTTAGCCAAAAGGCCGAGAAACATACTTTGAGAATTTCCATGGGAAACCTTACCCCATCTCCCCTTGGGGTGGATCTTGCCCCTTCAGGCTCCTTTTTGATGCCCAAACTCAAGGAACATTGAAAAAGAACGCTCTCTGAGTCCCTGGAGGATGCCCCCAGCGCCCTTGGGTGTGGCATAAGCACAAGCTCACCACCCTCGTTGGGGAAGGCTTAGCGAGGTGGGAAGACTGCCTTCAGAAATCCAGTTTGGTGAGAAGCCCCTGGGACCAGACTAGCAGTTCTCCCTTTCCCAAAGGGCTGGACTGCAGAGCTGACAACCCTTTTCCGTGTCTGCCCCCTGCTGGTGCATGTGAGGATAGCTAGTCTCTCTGCACACATTTGCTGCAAACGCCTCTTCAATGAGACAGCTGAGGCCAGGGCTGCCATGCCTTCGAATCTAATCTAGACATGGGGCACCTGAAGGACATGTGAAAAGCACTGCAGGAGCCCCCATCCACTGCTTGCAGGCATGCAAAACAGGACCCCCATTGTAGAAAACAGTCGGGCAGTGCCTTAAAAATAAACAACCAAAAACTAGAAGTAGCGCCATGACAATGACCCGGCCATTCCACTCCTGGAGACCTTACAGGAGTGACAGGAACAGACACAGCCACCACAGGTTCACTGTCCCACTGGTCACAATAACGCACAGATGGAAGCAGCTTACATGCCCACCGACAGATGAATGTTTCACTAACGTGGGACATACGTGTCCTAGAGTCCCACTTGGCGATAATGAAAAAGCAAGTTCCCAGTGCATCTTACAACGTGGATGAAGCTGGGGACATTAGGCTGAGTGACATCAATCACACAGGCACAGGCGTACCCTCTTACTTTTTTGAAATGATAAGAATAAGTAAATACACAGAAACTAATGTTCTCCAGTGGTTACCAGGGATCCTGGAGGGAGGGGGTAGGGAAAACACCCCTTGGGCGGTAGTCACACGTTGCTCATAGAAATGAGAAAGGTGGCACTTGCTTCGGGTGGTGCTTGCACCACGGGACCAGTGGAATGGATGTCAATAAGCTGTACATAGGAAAGGGGATTAAAGGGCAAAATGCTGGGTTGTGTATAGTTAGGCATCAAGGGCAAAATGCTGGGTTGTGTATAGTTAGGCATCAATAACAAGCACCAAAGCATGATGACCTTCTGCCGGGGCTGGTCCCTCCTGACAGCATGCCAAAGTACCTACGATAAAGTTTTGTTTGTTCCTAAAATAAAGTTTTATTGACCTCCCGTCAAAGGGGCGTTCTGGATGGACTTTTCCAGGACGCATTTGCCGGTTCTGATGTCAGTCCAGGGAGTCTTCTCTACCCCCTGCAGACACCACCCTTCAAGTGCATCAGTTCTGAGATCTTAATCCATCGTCCATCATATGAGGGATGGACAATGCCCTGCGACGTGTCAGGCACCCCTTAATCCTCAACATGACATCTTTGTTGTTTTTTAAAACACTTTAAACTGGCTTTTCTTTTCTTTTTTTTTTTTGCAATAGATTTGCCTAAACGCAATGTGTTGTCTGCTTCCCCGACTGCTGTTTCCATAGATGCTGATTGTGAATCCAAGTGAAATGCCATCCTGGATGCCATCAACGCCTTCTCCGTGGATGGTGACTGTGCGGATGGGGTCCTACATGGAGATGCTTGTTTCCTTCATGCGCACCCTTTCGCCGTTCGCAACCCAGGTTGTATCCTCGGCATCACAGGTTGTTAGTGCGTCTTCCTCCACTCTTGGTGCTGTGTTCTTCTACTTTGATGAGAGAATAAGCCCAGACAAGCATCGTTCCTGGTTTTTAAGGCACGCCAGAGCCTTTTGTTCTGAATGACTGCCTCTTGGTCGATGAACAGATTCTGCACGAGACCAATGATGAATTACTTTGGAATTTCTGTTAAAATTTTTTTATTATCTACCTAGTCGTATGCTTTAGAATAGTCAATAAAACACAAGTAAACATTTTCTCCTGGTTCTCTGCTTTCAGCAAGATGCCCCCGGACATCAGCAGTGATATCTCTTGTTCCAGGTCTTTTTCTCAACCTGGTTTAAATTTCTAGCAATTCCCTGTGGATGTACTGCTGCACCCGTTTGGAATGACCTTCAGCAAAAATATTACTTGCGTGTGATATCAATGGTACTGTTGGAGGTGTTCCGCATTCTGTTGATCCCCTTTCTTTGGAATGGGCACAAATATGGAACTGTCCTCTGAAGTCGCCTTCCGACTAAGTAACAGTTTAGCCCAAAGAATAAAGATGGTCACACGTTGAGTATCACATTGATATACATTTTTAAAGCATTGGTGAGTAGGTTGAGGGGCAGGAGGTTTAAGCAAAACAACTTAAACAGAAATGCAGGGAATGTTGGCACCGTGAGCCTAACCTGTTTGGGACAGTGGTCTGGAAGGAGGTGGTGCTGTGTTGGTCTAGCTTCACTCCCTGCTCCCCACACAAAGCAGTGGAACAGTCAGGAGATGGGGGTCTAGCCTCAGCAGGGCCCTTTACCCGGGTCAGAGAGCCTCTCTTGGCGACTTTCCTCTTTACAGAGGTGAGCTACTGTAACTTTTAGTACAGTGTTCTAAAAATAGGATATTAATGCTAGGCTTGAAAGATGTGCAAAAACACAAATGTAACTCGGTATCTCAGTATATGACATCTAACAGCTCTTTAGTCCTAAACTGCCACTTGTAAGTCCTTTAAAGACATCCTTCAGTAAATAGAAGAAAGAACAAGGAGGCAAAGGGCATTTATAGAGGTCTAAATATAGGCATGTACATATGTAAATATATTTCTATTTAATGATAGGGAAATAGATTTATGTACATATATTTATAGATTTAGTATTAAGGTAGCAGATGAACATTGGGCCTCCACTCAAGTACTCCCTCAATGCAAGAATACTTTGTCCTAATGACTTGGCATTCCATGATGCTCACCTTCCCGACACGATTGCTGAAGATAAAATGGGTGCATAAGCAAATGTGGTGAAGAAAGCTGATGGTGTCTGGCTATCAAAAGATATAGCATCTGGGGTCTTAAAGACTTGAAGATAAGCAAGCAACCATCTAGCTGAGAAGCAACAAAGTCCACATAGAAGAAGCACATCAGTCTTGTGTGATCATGAGGTGTCAATAGGATCACAAAATCATATCTTATAAATGAGGGGGGAGTGTAGAGTGGAGACCCAAAGCCCATCTGTAGACAATTGGACATCCCCTCACAGAAGGGTCACAAGAAAGAGACAAGCCGGTCAGGGTGCAGTACAGCGCCATTGAAACATACAACTTTCCTCTAGTTCTTTAATGCCCACCCCCAACTATCATGACCCCAATTCTACCTTACAAATCCAGCTAGACAGAGCATGTACATGGGTACAGATAAGAGCTGGAAACACAGGGAATCCATGACAGATAAACCCCTCAGGACCAATATTGAGGGTAGTGATACCGGGAAGGTAGGGGCCAGGTGGGGGGAGAAAGGGGGAACCGATCACAATGATCTACTTATAGAAGATTTGTTGTCCTCCCAGGGGGGTGGACAACAGAAAAGTGGGTAAAGGGAGACATTGGTCAGTGTAAGACATGAAAAAAATAACAATTTATAAATTATCAAGGGTTCAAGAGGGAGGGAGTGTGTGAGAGGGAGGGAAAAAAATGAGGAGCTGATACCAAGGGCACAAATAGAAATAAAATGTTTGGAAAATGATGATGGCAGCGAATGTACAAATGTGCTTGACACAATGGTTGTATATATGGATTGTGATAAGAGCTGTACGAGCCCCAACAAAATGATTAAACAATAACAATAATAAAGATGTCTTTAAGTAAGGTGTCCAACTCAGGTCTCACCTTTTCTCCCCAAACTTCATGCCCGCTCCCCGGCTCTGGCCTGACAGCAGCTCCCAGCAGCAGGCGGTGGCTCCTCTGTGGGAGGTCTCCAGCCTCCCATTAAACCGGAAGGAGAATCTATGATTCAGAAAGGAAACTGAGCTTCACCTCGGGGCCTTCAGCCTGTCTTCCCTTCCATCCACTAGCAAGACCAAACTCAAGAGACAGGAAGGGAAGAAGTAGGCACCAACAGCCTATACTGGCTTTGGAAGTACTACCCACCTGTGTGTGAGGTTATCATTTACAAAGAATTCTGGGAGTCTCAGACCAGCCCTTCGAGGATAATAGTGCATCACCCCCATTGTATGAGGAATGGAGGCCCATGAGGTCCACAGCCACATAGCCAAACCTGGCCAGGACTTGCCCCATCAACAAAGACCAGGACTGGAAGAATTCCAGTCCCCAGCAAGTGGGCCCTGAGGAGGACAGTGTCACTCCCCACTACTTCCTGGTGAGAACCTGGATCGTTTCCTTCCTTCCTTCCTTCCTTCCTTCCTTCCTTCCTTCCTTCCTTCCTTCCTTCCTTCCTTCCTTCCCTCCTTCCTTCTAGATTACCCCCTGTAAATTC
>NW_022103905.1:9525102-9548145 GCF_000313985.2 Echinops telfairi
TTCCTTCCTTCCTTCCTTCCTTCCTTCCTTCCTTCCTTCCTTCCTTCCTTCCTTCCTTCCTTCCCTCCTTCCTTCTAGAACAACCCCACACCCGGACTTACTAAGTATGCCTGGGCACCCTATCTTAGGACTCCTGGCGCTGACCTAGGGTGGCCTGGCCTGAGCCTATGTGTGCTCCTTGTGGAATGGGGCTACGGTCGCGGCTGGGGTGACACAGAGGGAGCTGGAAACAGGCCCTTGATAAAGTAAGGCGCAGAGAACCAGAGCTGTCACAATCTGAGAGAACGGTGTCCACAGGCATTTTCCTCTCAGCACACGCTTTCCTGGGGAAAGCTGGGGACTAAGAAGTTTAGGAGGGACAGGTAGTCCCAGCGATGGGGGCCTGAGGCACCAAAAGGGACATGCTTCTGGACTCCAGAAATCCATTGAGAAAGGTCAACAGGCAGTAATTCCTGAACTAGTGGATGCAGAGCTAGAGTCAGCCAGGGAGGCCTATTGCTATGAATGTGCTCTAATCTTAAACTCTGGTGTTACCTAAGGAAGAAAGAGTGTCCTAAGCAATTTCATTACTTCCCTTGGAAGGCATATTAGTTCCAGATAAAGTAGAAGGCAGAACTTCTTAAACTATCTGTAGTGTGGAATGGTTTTCGTTTTCAGTTTCTTCATTCATCAGGAACTTCCCCCAAACACAGGAAGAACCAAGCATTAAAAGACGAAATGAAAACCACCTGAAATCAGCACTGGTCCTTGACCACGTCCTTGGAAGTGGTAGCCATGCCAGACTGCTTTACTAATTGCTAAGCATGGCCCCTCCACAAGGAGCCCCAGGAGCATGCATCGTCGCAGGAGCTGCTAACACGCTGTTGCAAGGTCGGAGGCTCAAACCCACCAGCCCCTCTGAGGGAGAACGCCGAGGTTTGCAGCTCCATCCATCTCGACTTTCAGCGTCAGGAACCCACAAGGGCCATCATGGTCTCTCTTCTGGGGTTGCTATGAGTCAGAACCAGCCGGATGGCCGTGACTTGGGCGAGCCTCCCCTCATCTGCATGGACTTCTTCTCCGGCACGGCACAGCCCAAGAACAGACGGTGTGCCAGACTTTGAGGAGCCCTGGGATAAGCCGTTCTTGATTTCTAGATTCTCTTGAGATGAAATCCATCTTCCCAGCCACAATAGAGACCGGCTGCTTTAAAAATCAGAGCACTTCCCACAAGGCATGGGAGAGGAAATCTCACTGCACTATATTTGTCCACACCAGGTTCCACCCAAAGATGCAGCCACAAGCGAGCCGTGCTGGCGAGGACCCGCAGCCGGCACGCTGAGCAATGGCGGCACGCTCGCTTCTCAGCATCACCAGAAACATGTTTTCCCTACATGTTGGACTTGAACATGTTCACGATACCAGGTAATAAAAAGGACGGGACAATGGCACAGTTCTGCATTTGTATGGAGAACCATACTCATCCTAGAACTCTAAATCCATGTTACATGATTGAAAAAATTCAAAATAAAACCTCTGTAGGTCCGGTAACAAACAGGTTTGGGTGGGGTAGGTGTGGACACAAGACAGTTCCTCACCTCTCTTTCCTGGGTTCGGTTCTTTTCAGCTTGGACTATCAATGCATCGACTCGTTCCCAGTTTGATTTCAACCACCCAGCCAATGACATTTTATTAGATCAAAGCAAAAGAAGGTCTTATGGCGTCTACTATATTATTAGGTACATCAGCGATCAAGATTCAAAATCATTCTCTTGTTTGGGAACATCGTGAACAGATGAAGGGATTGAAGGTATTCCGCGAGGCCCCGAATGAGATAGGATCTCAAAGGGAAAAGATCGCTTTTTCAACAACAATCCCAGGGAGTTACGTGCAGTTTGTGGATCACCCTCATAGGCTAGGGATGTTGTCACCACTCAGAACATCTTTCTGGGGGGACTTGCCGGCGGAGGCTGTGGGACAACGTTGGAAAGAAACGAAGAGGCCTGCCCCTGGGCTGGGGATGTGAAGTGTCACAGAGAAAGAGCCAATGGTTCTGTTTGGGTGTCTACACCACACTGCAAAACACCAGAGCTTCTGATGGCACCTTGAACGTAACCAAAGCCCCAGACACCACTAAAGGTTTAAACACACCAGCGGGGAGGACAAGCATCGTTATAGACAGACGTCAGCTGATTACCATGCACTCCAGGAGAACACAAAACAGGCTTCGAACAAAAACCATCAGAATGTTCCTTGGAGGGGAGGAGAGAGGCTGCCGTTTGCTGACTTGTAGCACGCCCCCAGGAAACAGGGGACACTAACACTGAGGGAAATCCGACCAGGACTAGATTCCCTAACTTATGACAGGGAATCTGGAAGGGAATATTCCACGGTAGGGAAGCCACCACTTTGGTAAATTAGAGTCCAAACACATTATCCTGTTCTCAATGCCATTCCCACAGATTCTCCCCTAACAGCGATGCTGCCTTAAAGGGAGCACATAGTTGATGCTGTCTCCCTGTAGAGCCATGCTTCTCCACCTTCCTAATGCCGCGACCTTTCATACAGTTCCTCATGTTGTGGTGACCCCCCACCATAACATTATTTTTGTTGCTACTTCATCACTGTAATTTGCTACTGTTATGAGTCGGGTGACCCCTGTGAAAGAGTCGGTTGATCCCCAAAGGTGTCACCACCCACAGGTTGAGAGCCGCTGCTGTAGAGGCAGACAGTCCCTGATTATCAGCTCCCACTGCGGTGTCCATCCCTCCTCATGCCTTCCCCCAATGCAGGTGTTAGATTTCCTCACCTGCGATCTCAGGGACTTTAACTGGGATTACCATCCACCTTGTGATGTATGGAACTCCTGAATATGCACGACTAATGGCTACCTATAAAATCCCCAAAACAATAAGGATACCCTCCCTTCCGGGTTCCCCTCCTTCCCTCTCCCTCTCCCTCCTCCTCTCTTCTCCCATGCCCATGTGGGCCACCAAGAGGGGCTGAAGTGAGCATGCTGCCATGAAATGTATCTGACTCCTTTCTTTTACTCTCTCTTCTATTTCTCTTATTCTCTATGACTTTACTATCGTCTGTATATATTATAGCTGTACAATTGCGCCTCCGAGCCCGTGATATTTACCAGGGGCTGACAAGGAAAGACTAACTGCTGGGAAATGTGAGCATGTTTAGTAACGTAGAGGATCAGTGGACACGAGTTTAAACCCTTAGTGAGATGGACTGGCCCAACAGACTCAACCACAGAGTCAAACGTACCCAAGACCGTGCTGCTGACGTGGAACTCAGCCACATTGCATCAGCACACTCTGATCACCAGAGAGCAAGGAGGAGGTTGGGGTGTGTGTGTGTGTGTGTGTGGCTGCTTGAAGGGCCATTTATCTCTTTGCCCTCCAATGAAACTGTGACCTGATTCATCCCACATGTTCCTATTGGCCAGGTTGGCACAATAAACCTAACTATCACAACTCTTCATGGCAAGGCACCAAGGCCGTAGGATACCAGTCAAACATGACAAGAGTCATGAAAACAGACACATGATCTAAGTGCCATGCCGAATCAAGGGGTCCCTGGGGTCTGCTGCTGCAGAGCTCAGCCTGAATCCCTTTAGGAGCCATTCCACTCTGCAACACGGGGGGACCATGAGTCAGGACTCACTCAGGAGCAACGGTCAACCCCCTTCAGTTTTTCAGCTCCCTTGGAAGGAAGTCATCAACCCCTCCCTGAGGAACTGTGAGACTTGATAGCCCAGGCCCTGGGTATGGGTGTAATTAATAATTTGTTTTCATTACTTTTGCTAATAATGTGAGGTCTAAGGAAAAGAATCAGGTGGGACCTTTGAGAAACACATAAGCTAACAAGTATGTTAAAGGCCACCCTCCAGCTATGCCAATCCAGGCACAGGTCATAGATCCACTGAGAAGACATGTGGAGCAAATGACTAGAAAATGGATAAGCTTTCCAAATCTATCTTCGATTACTAGAACCCCCAAATGACACCATGTTACTGTGTTATGTTGGGGAAGCCCCATGGTTTGGGGTCCAGCTTCCATGGGCCTACCTATGTCAGGCAGAAGACCCAGTGATCTAAAAGTCCTGGCCAACCTACTAAATCTCAGGTCCAAATGCTTCTGGGAGTCCTGTGGCTAATCAACCTTGTCCTTTCTCCGGCCATCACATAGCCCATCTGGCCCTCCCACCTCCTCCCTCTCCTCCCGTACTCTCCAGCTTCACCTTTCCACTTGTGATTCAGTTGCCTGGCCTGATCACAGAAGAGGTGAACTACTGAATGAGAGAGGTGGAATAACTGAGTCATCGATCTGAGAGCTGGTGCTAGAGAGAGGAGGCCCGTGGGCAGTGATGCGCCCCACCCACAGGAACAGGCATCATTTAGAGCCGAGTCTTATTTCACTTTGAAATCTATAAATTATAGGACAGTGGTTCTCAACCCTCCTAATGCCGCCACCCTTTAATACAGTTCCTCATGTTGTGGTGACCCCCAACCATAAAATTATTTTCATTGCTACTTCATCACTATAATTTTGAATCATAATGTAAATATCTGATATACAGGACGTATTAGGTGACCCCTGTGAAAGGATTATTTGACCCCCAAAGAGGTTGCATGTGACCCACAGGTTGAGAACCGCTGCTATAGGAGCTCTGGTGGTGTGGTAGTTAAGCATTGGGCTGTGATCTGCATGGTCGGCAGTTCAAAACCACCAGCAGCTCCAAGAGAAAAAGATTGGGCTTTCTACTCCCATAAACAGTTACAGACGCAGAAACCCACAGAGGGTTGCTGTGAGCCAGCATTGACTCTATAGCAGTCAGTTTTTGTGTGTGTGTGTGTGTGTATGAGTGTATATGTGTGTGTGTATGAGTGTGTGTGTGTGTGTATGTGTGTGTGTGTGTGTGTGTGTGTGCACTTGTCCTCCTCCTAAGTTGTGACCCAGCTGAGGGCACCTTTCCTAACCCATCCCTCAGTCCCAACAAGACCCCTTAACTGTTGGCTCCCCTTCACCCCTATAATGCTTCAGAATCCTGAACTGACACAGCGTAAGGCCACATGTTAATATGTTAGCCAGCTAGGTAACATAGGTACTTGGATGTATTCAAATTTCACTTTCCAAGAAAACCACATAGTACATGTTCACTCTTCATGAATACTTTTGTATGCATAATAAATGTAAATAACCTTGGCTTCTGGGATGTACTTGTAATCTGTCCAGAGCCAGGGCTGGTGACACCCCCCCAGTGTCTGAGACACTGCGGTGGGACTGGGCAGGTAGGTGAGTACCGGCACTGGTTGAAGAGAGTGAGTTTTAAACTCGGTCCACCTGTTCAGAGGAGAGAGAGAGAGAATGTGGAGTTCAGAACAGGAGGCGGGGCTTGGCTACACGTGCGGCTACACAATGCCGACCCCTTGCTATTGGGGGGAATACTGACGCTTTGGTTTGCTTTAGGTGACCTCCGTGGACCAGGACTAGCCTTGAAAGAATGCTGGCTCCCACTTGACCTTGTCCGAAGGAGGCCGAGTCCATGTGCAGGGTCAGTGGGACTCATTAATCGTGGCATTTCAGCTCATGTCTCCCCATCCGCGCATCACACAATTGCGTTCTCACCGCAAGCTTGGTGCCAGTCCCTTGGAAACACACGGATGCCTTGAAAACGTCATGTGCCAATTCATTTCCTCCAATTTCCCTTGTAATGAATCGAGCCGTTGGTCATCAGGAAAAGAAGAGTAACTTGATCATGGGCCAAGTAGACCAAGGCTGGCCCAGCGCCAAGCCGCCTTGGAAGGAGAGGCTGAAGCAATCCGCCTCATTCATCAAGGGGCGAAGTGCCTGTTGCCATTTCCGATACACTTTACCCAGCCAGGCCGAGACACTGCCCTGCTTTACGTCCGGGAAGAGGGGCTCAGAGTCGAGCCGGAGCCAGCAAGCAGACCCACCCTCGAGCCACGAGGCCGCTTCCTCTAGGAACACAGGCCCTTCCCGAGGGGATGGAGGGGATGTAGCCCCACCTCTGGTAGTAGCCTCACTGCAGGCTGGGCGGGGGAGAGCCTGGCTTTCCTGAGAATCGGGGGACTTGGCAATGGATCCTTGGGTGCAGCTCATGAGCGGTGTGACCTTAGGCAGCCTCCCCCCACCCACCCACTCCTGTCCCTCCAAATTGGGCTGCTAACTGAAAATTTCGCAGTTCAAAACCCCCAGCCACTCTGTGGGAGGGCCTGCCCTCCTGTGCAGGGCTCAGTCTCTGAAACCCAGCGGGCAGTTCTGCACTGTCCTCTAGGGTCCCTGTGAATCGGCAGGGACTCCATGGCGGGGACTTTGAGGAAGGGGGTCTCTTCAGGCTGGGTGGGTGGTGGACTGTGTCCCCTCTGGCCCTAACATTCCGTGAGCCCGAGGAGAGCCCGAAGCCCAGAGGAACGGTTGTAAGAGTTGCATGAGCCCCTAATAAAATGATTAAAAAAAGAAAAGAAAAAGGGAGATGGGCTGTCGTAGTGACACCAGCTTAGAACAACGCAAGGAGAAGGCTGGGATTGGAAGAGGATAAGGTGACAGGGGCTTGAGGACGTAAGGAGGGACAGGGATAGTGGCTCTGAAGAGGTAGGAGAAAGAGAAGGACCAAAAAGCCAGCAAACACCAGAATCACAACTCTAGGAGGAGAGACAGTTTGGAACATCGCAGGTCAGAGTCCTCTAAGATGGACCTGACAGGTGGAAGGGAAATGCAAGAAGAGCCCCCGCCCCCATCCCCCCACTCCACCCCACCCCCCAACTCATTTTGGAAGGATCTGCACACCATCGAGGAAGTAGAGCTGCAGAGAGTAGGAGATCTGGTGGGATTGCACGGATCATGGACGAAATGCTTTCCTTCTGGAAATGAGTGACATGTAAATACGTATGGTGTCCACCCTCCTGGTAGCCAATGGGCATCAGACGTGATAACTAAGCACAGGAAACCATCTATTTGGGGGCCCCTGTGACTCAGGGCTGATTATCAAACCGAGAGAGATGTTTTTTCTGAAAGGAGGCCTCTCTGTTGTTGCGTCCTGTCGACCCTCTGAGACAGGGCAGAGGTGTTCCGCAGGATTTTCCCTGGTGTCTTCTTTCTGGGAAGCAGACGACTGAGTGTTTTCTCCTGCAGGGAGCTTGTCGACTCAAACCTTGCAGTTAGCAGCCCAGCGCGTAACCCACGGTGCCACCAGAGCTCCTCTTTGATGCCAGATGTTTCCAATGAGCAGCCTTTTAACTTCCATGGGGGGCAGCGCTTACATGCTCACCAAAGGGTTATAGTGGGGCGCCAACCCACAGATTTAGAAATCTTAAGTCTCAGGAGAATGTCCAGGATTCATCCCAGTACAACTCCCGAATGAGCAAGAATCCTTTCTCCAGTTGTCCTGCGGGAGCCATGCCCAGCCTCTTCTGGTGTTTCACATTTGAACCACGGCCCAGACCGTTCCTGCTCTCAGGCTGTGAGGGAAGCACTGGCTAGATTGCAAAAGCTCGTTTGGGCCCTCAGCTGGTACCGCTCAGACATCCCACCTCCCCTTTGCCCTGTAGACGGGCTCTCCCCTTTTATCACGACAGCTCTTCTTTCCTGTGTCTGCTCCCCGAGGCGGCCACCACCGATTAAAGTGTCACAGACTGACCGACCCCTACTTATCCTGGTGGAACTAATCGAACTAGCTTGGCACTGGGTTCCAAGATTCAGTCTCTCATTCATCCATCACAAATGCATCCCGTGCGGGCTGTGCGCCAGACCTAGATGAATGAAACATGGGTGGCTAGAGAAAAAGCATATTGATCCATTTACTTTGGCTCCTTAATACAGCCAGATCGATATAACTAGTTTCACCCGCCCTTGGCTGGTGATTGCAGAGACAAGCTAAAAAAAAAAACGACCTTGGATTGTGTCTACCTCCCCACATTATGTGTTGAAACATGTGCAGGTTTGAACTTGGAGCTAGGAACCCTGAGCCTGGGAGCATCCTGGAGGTGGCCGTTACTGTGTGACTTTGGAACAACCATTCAACCTCCCTGGGCTTCTATTTGCTCATAGTGGGGTGGGGATATCTCTGCCTTCCTCATGGGTGGTGGGTGGGTGAGTGGGGGTGCAGATGAAATGATGGGCATGAAAGGGATTGCCGTTAGGCTCCTTACATCAGGGGCTTCCGTCTGGCAGCCCATAAACCCAATTCAGCTCAAGGACCAGTTTGGTCCAGCTAGCTCCAGGTTTGGCAAACAGGGAACTTGAATGTCATCAGTGGAGGCCCTCATCATTTCTCCTGCAGGCTCTGCTTTGGGCCAAATGGAAATCAGCAGGCAGACTGTAAAACCCTCCTCAACAAGTATGCCTGCCTATCCCTGATTTAGTACGAATATGCCTGCCTGTCCCTAACTCACTGCCTCAAGGGGGTGAGGATGTCAATGGAACACATTTCCCTCACCGATCATCTGCTTTCTGTTACCTGCCCGGCTCCTTACACAGCCTGCACCTTAAACAGCACCTTATAGGAAAGTTAGCTCCGTGTGTGGGTGAAGTTGGTGAGAGCATTTTAGGGCACTTTTACTACCTTCCTCCTCCCGAGCCCTTCCATAAGCTCAGCTTGCTGATGCCCATAAATCCTCTGTGCAACTAACTCCCTGGGAAAACAAGCCACACTGTTGGGAGAGAGGGTGACTTCGAGTTTTAGCTCTGTGTTCTAAATTTAGTCTATCAAAATAATACTTTGAGGAAATCTCTGATAAGAGAAGATGGGCCACCAGCCATGTGTGTGTCTGGGTATGTGTGGTAGGAGACAGGGAGGCTGCCAGGCAGTTAGAGAAGGAATATAAATGGTTGAATGGACGGACGGTGCCAGACCTTCTTCTGAACCTAAATGCCTTCCTCTGTACAGTGGGGAGCAGTGCCCACCACATAGTACATACAGTTAGACTTGAGAAAGCCCAAACCTAAGTCCAACTCAAGGAAGGCAAAAGCAAATCTTTCCCACCAACAGGAAGGTGAGAAGATTGCCTAGAGAGGACAGACAAGGGAAAGGTTGTGAGAACAATTAAGACCATCTGAATGAGAGATGGCCCTCACAGGGTTCGCGGTATTTTGGAAGGACTCAGTGAAATGATTCGTATGGTAAAAGGGTTTACTTTAGTAATAGAGTAGCTACAATTATTATGACCAGTTTCTCAGTCTCAAAGATTGAATACACATGCACAGGGAACAGGAACGGCCACGAGACGACGGATGATGTTATCTCAGTTACTCATCCACCCAGGCGCAACCAGACTGGGGGAGAAAGCCTACCTCCTGCATGGCTGCTGCGTCTACACTGTGCGAAACATCTGGATATTTGGAAATGGTGAGACGAGGGACTGATTTCATTCATTCATGTTTGGAGTCCTTACCGATGACGAGATCATGTGACAGCTGCCCAGCATAACGGGCTCCTTGTTGTTGTTGTCGTTAGGTACCACGGAACCAATTCTCACCGACTACAACCCTGTGTCCAACAGAATAAAACACCACCCAGTCTTGTGCCAAACACTGCCAGGCCCTGCGCCGTCATCACAATTGTTCTTATGCTTGAGAATGTGGTTGCAGCCATTGTGTCCATCAATCATGTTGAAGCCCTTTTGTTCATCGCCCTTCTAGTGCCACCCACAATATCCTTCTCCAGAGGCTGGTCTCTCCTGACATCGACATCCTTTGGATATCAGCACGTCCAAGGGATGAGATGAAGTCCTGCCATCCTTACCTCTAAGGAACATTCTGGCTGTACTTCTTGCCAGACAGATCTGTTTATCCTTTTGGCAACCCATGATACGTTCAATAGTCTTCACCATCACCGTCGTTCAAATGCGTCTATTCTTCGTCAGTCTTCCTTATTCAATGTCCAACTTCCACAGGCATCCGAGGGACTGGAAAATGCCATCGTTGGGGTCAGATGCACTTCAGCCCTCAAATTAGCCTCCCTGATGTTCCGCACCCTGAAGAAGTCTTGTGCAGCAGGTTTGCCCCATGCCATGCATCATTTGATCTCCCCACTGTTACTTCCAGGAGCGTTGCTTGTGAATCCAAGCAAGATGAAATTCCTGATAATTTCGATTTTTTTCCTCCATGTATCATGCTGTTACCTATTGATCCTGTTAGGAGGGTTTTGCTCTTCTTCACACTGAGTTGTAAGCTCTCCTGAGGGCTTCCCTTCTTGATCTTCATCAGCAAGTGCTTCAAGGCCCCCTCACTGTCAGCAAGCAAGGTTGTGCCATCTGCATAGCTCAGGTTGTAATTAGCCTTCCTCCAATTCTAATGCCACATTCTTTTTCATGTAATCCAGCTTTTCTGATTATTTGCTCCACACACAGATTGGATAAGTATGGTGAGAGGAGACAACCCTGACCCACACCTTTCCTGATTTTAAACCATGCAGTATTCCCTTGTTCTGTTTGCACAACTGCCTCTTGATCCGTGTACAAATTCCACATGAGCTCCTTCCACATGGAGTGTTCTGGAATTCCCATTCTTCTCAAGGCTATCTGTAGTCTGTTCTGATCCACAGAGTCGAACACCTTGACATAGTCGATAAAACACAAATAAGTAACTTTCTTATATTCTCTGCTTTTAGCCAGGATTCACCTGATTCCAGGAATGGTAACACTTGTTCCAAGTCCTCTTCTGAATCTGGCCTGAGCTTCTGACAGCTCCCTGTCAGTGTAGCGCTACAACCATTATTGGTTAATCTTCAGCAAAATTTTACTTGCATGTGATATTAATGACATAGTTCTATAATTTGAGCATTCTGTTGGGTCACTTTTCTTTGGAATGGGTATAAATATGGATCTCTTCCAGTCAGTTGGCCAAGTAGCTGTCTTCTAAATTTCCTAGCATAGACAAGGTAAGTTCTTCCAGGGTTGCAACCTTTCCGTTGGAATCCTATCTGTTTTGGGCTAACACTTTAGGAGCAGCTTGGTTCTTGCTCATATGCTACCTCCTGAAAGGACTGAATGTCGACTAGGTCTTTTTGGTACAGTGACTCTATATTCTTTACATCTTCTCTTTATTTCTTGTCTTTTTAATGACCTTTTGCTTTCTTCTTGGATGATGTTCTTGATGTCCACCCCCAGGTCATCAGATCTCTGTCATTAGTGTTCAATGCAGCAAATCTGTTCGTGAGATGTTCTCAACATTCAGGTGGGAACTCAAGGTCATATTTTGACTCTTGGAGACTTGTTTAATGCTCTTCAGCTGCAATCTGAGCTTCTTAGCATTGCTAATTTGGCCAAAATGAAAGTAATTCGTGGCCATTGCGACATCTAGTCTGCTCACTGTGTGCTGACTGTAAATTAGTAATTTCTTTGTTCACTTCATATCATTATGATTTTTATAGTACCATGTCTGAAATGACTAAAACATGTAAAAACTAGGCATATTTTAGCTGGTAGGGGATAGCCCATTGGACCCAGATAACTTCCCTTTGGGGCAACTGTTAGAACCTGTGTCTTATTACTACCACCTTCTACTGGGGTCCCTTTACAGCCATTCCCCACACTGTCCTTCTTAGGAAAGTCCACACAACATGCACGAGAAATAGCTAAGGTGGGAGGATCATCCATGTTTTGCTGATGAAAAGACTGAGATGTCACTGATTTCAAACTCCTGTGGTGGGCACGAGGTGGGGTCTGAGCACCTTGCTGAGGTTTACCCAGCATCACATGACTGGGAAGTGGGAAACTGGAACTGGTGGGGCTGGGACCTCCAGCCTTTCAACCATTTTTCCTGTTTCAAAGAAGTCACGTGGGAAGAGGTGGATGCAAATCTTGCATCCTGGCTAGGGGGCTGCCTGTGAGCAAGTGCCCCACCTGCCCCGTGCCTGGTTTCTCAGCCATGCAGTGTGGGGACTATCGGACAATCATACCGATGTGGACATCGTCGTGAAGCTTACAATGAAATAACGGACTTGTCCGCCAGGGTAGGCTTGTATGTTGCTGTGATACTGTGGAGTTCCCAGGCTACGCTAGTCTGCTTCCAAAAGCCAACCACGGAGAACCCTATGCCTCACGCCGTGTGGGCGGCACAGGGCTGGGACATGTGTCTCTCCGCTCTGCGTGGTCGCCTGAAGGTGGGCCCAGACCCAACAGCAACCGCTGTATGAATGGAGTTGTGAGGATGTCACGAGTTGGCCTAATTACTGAGCAGTGTCGTTATCATTCCCCCTGTTAATGGGAGCTGGATTCCTAGACACTGGGCTAAGAGCTTCACATAGTTCGCGAGGTTAATCTTCACAGTAGCTTCCTGAAGAAATGATCAAGGGATACAGGACAACACGGAGGCACAGAGAGATAGCTTGCCCAAAGCACAGGCAGACATGGTGTGGAGATAATGAGGATTCCGCTCCAGACTGCTGTAAAAATGCCAGTATTGCATTAAAGTGAGGGGTTCCCAAACCCCCAAACCAAACCCACGGAGTGCCATTAAATCAACGCCAACTCACAGCAACCCCACAGGACACAGGAGACCTGCTCCTTGGGGTTTCTGAGACTGCAATCTGCATGGAAGCAGACAGCCTCGTCTCTCTCCTGCCAAGCAGCTGGGATCAAAGTGAAGTGGATTCAATGTATGTTTTGGTTTCTCCATGCATTACATTACAATGGACGATGAGGTCGGTTGCTCCCAGCAAGTCTTTTCCTGGCTCAGAAATGCTATTTAGGGTAACCAGGAGTCAAAACCCACTCGATGGCAGTAGGTTTGGGAGCCTGTTAAGTGTGTAATAGCATTATGAAAAAGTTGGAACTATTGTGACAAACCCGACACAGAGACGTGAAATGAGCACACGGTGTTGGGAAAATGGTGCAAGTAGACTTGGTCCACACAGGGTAGCTGCAAACCTTCAATTTGTTAAATAAATAAAAAAATACACACACACACACACACACACATATATAGTATCTATAAAGCACAATAAAATGAGGCATGACTGTACTTCCTGCCCATGGAGTCTTAGCACCAAAAAGAACTTTATAAAATCACCTCTCAGGTCATATATCTTGTAACTTCATTACCAGAGATGTCTTCCTAATAAGTTAAAATATTAACGTTTGTGAACTATTTGCTTTTGTTTAGAAATTAAACTGGGTTTCAGGGTCCTTTTAGAATAAGTCATATTATTAGATGTTCTTATAAGGACTCACACTTGTTTCTGAAATGCTTTCTTGAGGGAAACATGGGGTGAGGCAGAGAATGCTTAACGGGCTGGGCTGCATGACCAGGACCCCCAATCAAATGCATCCCACTGGAAACAAGGCTACAACCACCTACTTACTCCCTTCCTAGATTTAAAACAACACCAGCTTACAGCTGCAGAAAGGGAATGAGAGGCTTCCATCAGAGAAGCCCTATCTGGGTGGAGCCTTAGAGGGTTATGCCTTTGAGTTAAATCCAACTGAAAGCCCCACGAATCCCAGTCAGTTCACTCAGCTGACAATTTTAACTTGTGAAAAACCCTTTCAGCAATAATGACTGAGGGGCTCAGTCCCTAGAGACCGGAGGGAGGTCCATCTAGATTTTTCCTCCAATGGACCACTACCAGCCCACTTCAGTGGGTTATTAGCACCAGGGATGGTGGGATGTGCTGCTTAGAAACAGAGAGTGGCAGTTTCCCACAGGTATCTCTTGAGAACGTGGGGACTTTCCGATTGTGATTCTTTTTCACTGGGGGCAGGGAAAGCGGGAAGTCAACAAAGGAATAGGTTGATGTCTCATACACCTGAGGATGGGAAGGGACAATTGTCCCCACCATTTAACAATGAAGTACCTGTATAGGCATGCATGCATGTCCCTGATAATTTACACATTTGAAAACTAATTGCAGAATAGAATCCCCAGCACATTCCAGGGTAAGGATTAAGTATTTAACAAAGAGGCAAAATTTGGCAAGGGAAAAGAGAATTTCCAAATATTTGTTCATTAGCCTATTAAAAAGTCCAGGAGTCTGGGCTGAGCCCACAAACACGCAGGCCTTGTCTACATAGGTCAAGCAGTGGGAAAAATGACCAGCTGTAATTTGATCCGTGGGCCATTCAAACCCTGCTTTCTGTCCTGTTTCAACCCCCTTTCATATCTGCAAGATGTGTGTACAACGTACATATAAACCTTCCACTTCACTTTGACCATATAGACATAGGCCTTGGTTACTTACGAGAGTAGGCAAAAAGTACTGCTACTAGAGTACCGGTTTATACGCGCACTGTTTCATTTCAAACAAAACATGTGGACACGTGTCTCTGAGATCAGTGAGTGGCTGTACAAAAGGTCTCCCAGTAATATACTTGTCTTCATCTCACTAGGATGCCTTAAACAACAAGAAAAAGCCCAAGCCAAACAGTGGCTTCTGAGGGGATCGATTGGAGCCGTTCAATTCAAGGGTAGAGAGATCAGCTCAGAAGGTTATGAGGATTGTGTTTTGGACACTCCAAAGGGGTTATCTTGATAGACTTGCTTAACAAGATGATTGTGGGGGCTGATCATGAAATACTTTCAAGAAAACTGAAGATTGCATTGGTGAGAAGAAGGCCAGGAAAGTTGTACTGAGAAATGTCCCTGCATTGTGATAACCTACCTGCTCCTTCTTTGAGAAGAGCAAGAGGTTTTTTTTTAAATCATTTTATTACAATCCATACACACATCAATTGTGTGAAGCGCATTTGTACATTCATTGCCCTCATCATTCTCAAAACATTTCCTCTCTACTTAAGCCCCCCGCATTAGGTCCCCCATTTTTCCCCTCCCTCCCCGCTCCCCCCTCCCTCATGAGCCCTTGATAATTTATAAATTGTTATTTTGTCATATCTTGCCCCTTCCGACGTCTCCCTTCACCCACTTTTCGGTTGTCCGTCCCCCAGGGAGGAGGTCACATATAGTTCTTTGTAATTGGTTCCCTCTTTCCTACCCATTCTCCCTCTACCCTCCCTGTTTCGCCACTCACACCACTGGCCCTGTAGGGCTCATCCGCCCTGGATTCCATGTATTTTCAGTGCCTATCTGTACCAGTGTACATCCTCTGGTCTAGCCAGACCTGCAAGGTAGAATTTGTGTCATGATAGTGGGAGCAGGGAGGAAACATTTAGGAACTAGAGGAAAGTTGTATTTTTCATAGTGGTTACATTGCACCCTGACTGGCTCATCCCTCCCCGAGACCCCTTTGCAAGGGGATCTCCAGTGGCCTACTAATGGGCTTTGGGTCTCCACTCCGCACTCCCCCCATCATTCACTATGGTAAGATTTTTTGTTCTGATGATGCCTTATACCTGATCCCTTCGACACCTCGTGATTGCATAGGCTGGTGTGCTTCTTCCATGTGGGCTTTGTTGCTTCTGAGCTAGATGGCCGCTTGATTACCTTCAAGCCTTTAAGACCCTAGACGCTATACTTTTTGATAGCCGGGTACCATCAACTTTCTTCGCCACATTTGCTTATGCATCCATTTGTCTTTTTATACAAACGTAGTTGGCAAGTCTTCACTCCATCCACCTCACAGCCCTGATCTTCCTCCTTCAGACTGTTTCTGTTTCCCAAACCCAAAACAATGGGAGAAGAATATAATCTGACTTTTCCAAAGATGCCCAAACAGCAATGTTGACGTGGTATGGATGGAAGAGCTCAGAATTCCTAGAGGAAGGGTCAGAGAGATGGAAAACCACCTTCAGAAGCAGAATAGGGCTAAAGGGAGGATGTCGAGAAACAATAGCCGCATGTTTTGAGAATTCTGTTTAATAAACGTTTCTATGATCTTGTAGTAGTGACTTTTGACTCACCCTGAAATACAGATATAAAATTCATGCGGTTGTCCCAAGGGAATGGGGTGGATGGATGGGATACACTAATCCAGTTTCCTCTACCAAGCAGCCCCGAGCAGCAAAGGGAAATCATGTCAATGAATATCAAGTGACTTAACTTGGATACATTAAATCTAAAACTATGGCCTTCCTTTCAGAATCTGAAGTGGTTAATAATTGTCTAGGACTCACTACAGATTGGGGTTTGTTGGCTTTATACTAAGATGGTACCCCGAATTCCAAATTCAAATATCTCTTTCTTTACTAATGGCCAGCCTTGGATTCTTAGAACACCCGCCACTTGCACGTGGGGACCCCATGAGTCAGAACCAACCCAATGGCCATGGTTTGTTCCATCTTTCCTTACTTTGTGGCGCCAGTGAAGGTATTGGTGAACAGGATTGTCTATTCAGAACTAACCTTGAGAGTAAGCCTGAGGGTCAGAACAGAGTATTGGGGGTGGGTGGTTAAAAGACGGACAAGGCTCCTGCTTTCAGCATGGGTGCACTCTTGTTTTATAGGCAGCTGCTGCCCTCTTGCCAAACATTAGGATGGAAGGGAAATTCAAATGGTGGACTGGCTGTTAAGTCAAAGGTAAACATTTGCATGTAAGTAAAGAAGTATCCCGGTAGCTGAGTGTAATTTTTTACTTCTCAGAAATGGCGATCAGTAGGCCTAACCATGTTGGCTGTACAATACCAGTAAAGGGTGCTTCCCAAATTAGCTCGCTTATTTGATTCCCTCTGCAGTGAATTCCAAAATATGCCTTTCTTTTCTCTATGACTACATCCAGTATCTAGATAACTGTTGAATGTCTATATTGCTTGTTACTGTACAAAACCTGAGGTAGGTAGGATAAAAAGACATTTGCAGGGGCTCCTGTACTCTGATCATGGTCTTTCCTGATGTGCTTCCCTTAGCTTTGAGGTCATTGAGATAGTTTATTGTGCCAGCCTGGCCGATAAACACAAGTAGGATTAACTGAAGGGCGGAGAGATAATGGCTCGGTGAACCTTGCCTTTCTTGTCTCTTGCTTTGATCATTGGACCAGTGTGCGGCTGCCTTGCTTGTTCTGTGCCTCAATTTATAGGTTACACTACCTGTGGGATGCCTAGCCTGCGGACAGTGTCGCTGTAAGTTGAGGTCCCTTTAAGACATCTCTGGAGCTGGGGACTGGCAGTTGGGATTGGTGGTTAGTTGAGTTGGTGATCTGCCTTGTGATTGGCTGCTGTGCTGAGATAGCCTTGCTCTCTCTATAAATAGATCTGGCATACCCATTTGTGAACTATCAAGGGCTCATGTGGGAGGGGGGAGCGGGGAGGGAGGGGAAAAATGAGGACCTAATGTCGGGGGTTTGAATGTAGAGAAAATGTTTTGAGAAATGATGTACAAATACGCTTTACACAATTGATGTGTGTATGGATTGGGATAACAGTTGTATGAGCCCCTAATAAAATGATTAAAAAAAAAAAAAAAAAAAAAAAAGATCTGGCAGCAGACTAGACTGGAAGGACTGCTAGTCTCTTACAACTCTCTCTCACGGGAGTGAGTTGCACTGAGCCATTTGTAGTGCTTTATAATTTAACTGTTCATTTCTTGTATTATATATTTATCTGTATATGATTTAACAGTTCATATCTTGTTATATATCTAATCATCTTTATAAATAAATAAATTTAATTATCAGCAATTTGGTTTTCTCTCTCTAGAGAACCCTAACACATGGAAAGAAAAAGAGGCAAAAAATGTGAATGGAGAAGGACGATATTATGGGAGTTTAAACCCACTGGATTGAAGAAACCCGCTGGATTGGAGAAGGCGATACACCTTAAAACACCACTGGAGCTATTGCGCGGGTTACTAAATGTCACTACTTAAGGTGATTTCTTGGTTAGCTGCACTGGGGCTAAGCAACCATGCTAAACTGCAGAAACTAGTTTAGTTTTACTTTGAAGTATGTCATGTGACTGACCCCCTATAGCAAATAGGGGGGAGAGGTTGAAAAGTGGGTCAGACTCCAACACACACACACACACACACACACACACACACACAGAGTTTCATGTCTCTGGGATAGGTGTCTGGGGGCAGGCAAGTCGTCCCAGTACTTCCCTTGTCATGGTCTTATTGGGATGCCTTCCCCAGAAGAGGTCATCGAAACAGTGCATTCTGAAAGGCTCTTGTTGGGTCCCTTCCACTCAAGGCACAGAGGTCAACTTGGACTATGGTGGATTGTCTTTTGGGATCCCAACGGGACAACAGAGATTTTCTCAAAGGAAACAGAATAATCACTGGGACTTATTAGGAAGTGGTGATAAGAAAACTTAATATGGCACTGGGGAGAAGAAGTCAGCACAGGTGTTCCAAGGAATGTCGCCCCCATCATGGCAATGTCACCTGCACTTTCATTGCAGGGTAGCACGAGGTGTCCCACAAGAATTTCATTGAAACACTTTACCTCATCCACCCTACCGCCCCAACCTTGCCCCTTCAGAAGGTTTTTTGCCCTCCAGACTCAAAAGAACATTGGAAAGGAACATGATTTGAGCACCTCAAAGATGCCCAGCCTGCCATTTTTGACATGGTATGAATTGTAGAACACAACATTCTTTTGGGGGGAATGTCAGAGAGATGGAAGCACTCCCTTCAGAAGTATGGAGACTTAGATGGAAGATTTGTTGAGAAATAATAGCTTCATAGTTTTGATATTTTTATTTAATAAAGGTTTCAATGGCTGGGTAACAATACTTTTTGACTTACCCTCATATATGAGGCTACTTGTTCAGATGCTACGCAGGATGTTAGTTCATATTGCCTGAATCTATACCTATGGTAGCAGAGGTAAGTGCCTGAGGCATGAGTTGAAAGATTGGGAGAGGGTATCAGATTTAAATGTTATCACACACAAGTCACATGTGGATAAACAAGAGGCCATAGAGAAAAGTCAAAGGCTGTTTTTGCAAGTGTTTCTTCAAGGACTATGAATATAATGCAGTCCCACCCTCCAGAAGCCAAATCAAAGAGCTTTTCTTCACTCTGACAGCTATTATTTGGCCCCAGCGCTTATTCACACTGGCAGGTGTTTGTCTGGCCCATTTAACGGACTCGAGTGCTTCTGTCCTGCATTAAAATGCCCTTGCAAAGGGCAGTGTGGATCCCGCAGGAAACTGGGCATATGCTTTGCCGGCTAGTCTATTCTTTTCCAAACACATTTTGTGGAATTGGGTCACAAGGGCGGCCGTTTCCCCATTTCTCCCGCAAACTCCTGGCCTCTGTCTTTTCTCTCATAGCCTGGTTCTCTGGCTTAGGCAAGGTCAGGTGACCGATAGCTCCAGGCACATAGAAAGCGTGCCTATCAAATGCTATGGGCCAGCGAATGGTTGCCGTGAGGATGGCACCCCCTGGGCAAGGATGGATGGTTTCCATGTGAACGACTGCTGATGAGTAATGCTTCCGAGCCAGTACTGGCCAGCCTTCATTAGTTTTCCAGGCACTTGTCGGAACTTCTTGGGGTAAAAACCATTTCCAGCAAGCCATCAGCTTCGTCTGGGTGCAGGGACAAGTCGTTTTTCTTCTGCATGTTTTCCACACACTTTTCCTGCAGCGACTTCACGTGGAATCGCTTCAGCAGTGTAACCAGGATGCTTTTCATCATCACCATGGCGATGAATTTTCCAGCGCAGGCGCGGGGCCCAAAACCAAACGGTTGGAAGTACCTGTACGGAACCTAGGGAAATGATCAGACCATTAGCCTGGGTATTGATGGGACTGGTGTCTCATTAGTCACACCACCTCCGACTCACCTTGAACATGCAGAGTTCAGTGTCTCTGCCCCACTGCTCCTACCAGGAGGAAGGACTGCCGCTCAAATAAGCCCTTTCCTCGTCACCAGTTTGAGCCACCCAGTGCCATGCAGACTCTACCTCAGACAGTCCCTGGCTTGGCTTTCCTTGCGAGTGTGCTGGGCCAACAACAAAGCCCCCCACTTTCTGACAGCCAGGGCGAGTACACTCGTTGGCATTGTAGGATGACCACGACTCTAGACTCTTTTGCAAAGACAGAGACGCTGTTTGCCTGATAACATACAACCTGATAAAAACAGGGCAAATTTGGGCAGCAATGTGAATCCTTGGCTTTTTAGAGCCAGGCATCTTAAGTCATTTTAATTATGCAGAACATTCGCTTTATAAAGCCCTTGTGGGTAGAGATCACATCTGTCTTGCCTATGGCTGGACTTCCAGAGTGCTCAGCGCTTAATAGGTGCTTAATACGTTCTTGTTGACCAATTGACTGGCCATACATGCCGATGCCTATATGGCATGTGTAGCTCCAAAAATGAGTCAGACGACTGGCTTAACTAATGGTCATATTTCTATACCATAGGCAATGGAAAAAGCAGGCACTGAGGGAATGAGTTGAAAAAAATCATATTAAAATTGGATAAAAACAGTGGAAAACTGTCCAGTGTCCATCGATTATAGGAAAAAGATCTCTTTTAATTATTTACAGTGAAGAAGCCCTGATGGCACAGGGAGTTTTGTTCTGGGCTGCCAACGGTAAGGTCAGTGGTTCAAACCTGCCAGCTGCTTCCAGGGAGAAAGCTGAGACTGTCTGACCCCGTAAAGATTTTCAGCCGGGGAAACCCTATGGAGTGATCCTAGTTTGCCCAGGGTCCCCTGTGAGTCAAAATCAACTCAACCGGCCATGGGTTTGGATTTTAGTAGTTAGAATGGGGACAAAGACGGGCTGCAAAACCTAAAATCTTCTGGTACGTTGATGGAATCTACACAGTGGCAAAGTGGTATGCTTCAATTAAAAAAAAGGGGGTAGTTAGGTTAAAAAACATAGTGGAGAAGTGAGTGAGGGAGACGTTGGATGGGGTAAGATATGACAAAATAATAATTTATAAATTATCAAGGGTTCAGGGGGAGTGGGGAGCGGGGAAGGAGGGGGGAAAATGAGGAGCTGACACCAAGTGCTCAAGTGGAAAGCGGGTGTTGTGAGAATGATGAAGTGAACATATGTACTAATGTGCTGGACACAAATGACGTATGTACGGATTGTGATGAGTTGTATGAGCCCCTAATTAAAATGATTATTTAAAAAAAATAGCCTCACTTGAGCCAAACTATTCCCCACCCCCCTCTTTACCCTCCTCCACCCCCCACACAAATTTTGGCACTTCCTAGAGCTGGAGACCCCGCACTCTGAGCCTGAGCTTCAGGAAGAACATGACGTCTGCTTCACAAGCTAGGGGAACTGTGCGCTCCTGGTGGGGTGAGCGGAGGGGCAAGAGGGACAGCCTTGACAGGTACAGGTGCTTTAAATACACAGGCCCAGACTGGAGACTTTTCAGGAGGGGCGGATTCCATTTTAAAGGATGTGCTCTTACGTTTTTCTCAAAATTTTCAAGAGTAAATTCATTGGGCTTGGGGAAGAACTCCAGCCTATGCATTCTTCCCAGATTCAGGATAATATTCGTCCCCTTTTTCACTGGGTAGCCATCAATGACGTCATCTTGCAGAGCTTTGCGCATGACCAAGTCCACGACGGGCTGGTACCGCATGCTCTCATAAATGAAGTTCTCCACCACTTTCAATTTCGGCACATCGTCGATGCTGATGTCTCTTTCTCCTGAGGGAACAGATCCAAAGAACAAAAGGGGTGAATTTAGTTATCGATATGTGTGATGGGCATTAAAGCTCTTTTGAGTTTCCACAGAATTGGTTACTGTTGGTTGAGAAGCACAAACAAAATACAGCTGTAATTTGAATGCATAGCCCTTGAATTACAGGTTGCAAACCAGGAACCTGGCCCAAATAATGTCATGCTTTGTGTACAGTATTTATAAAAAATAAAATTAGAAGTCAAGCATCTTAAAACCTGGAGGATGTCATGACAAAGTATGGATTTCTAGAAAAATCTGGAAACTGGGCAACACTGGGCCCCCATTCTTCTTCATATTCGTATTCAGCTTCTCTGATGATTGGCTCAGCCTACAGTATGGTGAGAGGACTGGACCCTGAGGCCCACCTTTCCTGAGTATAAAACAAAATAGATAGCATTTACTTTTAATCCTTTCATTGGGAGCTCTTACAGATCTTCCAACAATCCATACATCAATTGCATCAAGCACATATATACATATGTTGCCATCATCAATTTCAAAATATTTTCATTCTGTTTAAGCCCTTGCTATCCTCTTTTGTCCCCCTCCTTCCCCCAAATAGACACTATTTTGCAGTTCCCTGTAGAATCGCCCCACAGCTGGCTTCAGAGTTAATCTGCCTGGTCTCTGAGGTATTTGAGTTTTGCCCCCTTCTCTAGATGTTAGGGGGCATTAATTCCTTCTCTTGACTTGTAACCAAAGTAGCACCACCCCAGGGATGGAGGCCTGTGCTGGGTTTACATAACCCAAATCAGGCTTAATGCATCTCAATGAAACATGTCTTTCCTGATTAGCAGGGCAGTTGTATCTCCATATACCAAGAGTTACCAGGAGTTTCTCATTGTCTCATTGAGAACAACCTGCTGAGGTAAAATGCCAAGCATCCTCCTCTCCCTACCACAACAAAATAGATAAGTGCCTCAGATTAGCACTGGGTACAGCTTTGGAGTGATAGACGGACACGCCCACAGTCTTGGTTTGGTCGGATGCTGGTCAAGGAGCCTTGCATGATTCCCAGACTTGACAAAATGACAGAAGAGCCTCAGACGGACTTGCGTTTGGGAGCATCAGAAATGGCTCAGGGTCCTGAGGCTTCACGCTCCCGGGTGTTTCCTCACCGGGGAAGTTTTGTCCATTTGCTTCTAACAAACTTTTTACCATATCCCTGTGCTCCTCCTGAGTCCAAGAAAATCTACGAAGACAGCCACGTTAGAGTCCCACGCAAAACATACCCTTCTGAACTGACCTCTGTCTGGGCTTTAACTGTCTCAACAGCTCTCATCGGAAACCACTGTCTTGATGGGAGCCCCTTCTTTTTCAAGGCACTTCATGAAGCGAAGGCAAATGTATTCCCCTTCTGCAATCATCCGCTTATGGCAGAGATATGTTTAAACACATTTTATTTGGAATGAACTCACACACAGGTGAACTGGAACCCTAAAAGCGATGCCTTTTGACTTACCATCATAAATGACAGGCATTTTCCTGGGCGGACCTGCAAAAGCCTCTTCTAAGTGATACAGCAGGAAGACTAGTGTGTATGATCCCA
>NW_022103905.1:9549288-9591623 GCF_000313985.2 Echinops telfairi
CACATACCCTGGGGGTGGGATGGGGGCAGGGTGTACTTTCTGGGGTACCACCAGCGTTCTGTTTTTCATACTGTTTCTTTGTGGGTTATATTCCACAATAGAAAATTAAAAGGGAAAATGTGACAAAATGATTTACTTTATTGCTCTCTGAGCGTATTATAAAAATCTTGTGTTGGACATCAGATCCTTAAGCCAAAAGAAATAGTATTCAGAAAGAATTGTCTTTTAAACTCTCTTAACTTATTTTAAGAGCTCTGTTGGCGCAGCAGTTAAAGCACTCAGCTACAAACTGGCAGACCAGTGGTTTGAACGCACCAGAAAAACAAAGCAGTCTACTTTTCTCAGGACTTACAGCCTTGGAAACCCTGTGAGACCATTCTATTCTGTTCTATGGGGTTGCTATGAGTTGGAAGAGACCGATGGTGATGGGTATTACTTCTTTGATAAACGATTACCGAGAACAGTCTGAATGTCCTTCATCAATGCCTCTTCAACCTTCGGGTGCTTGGCAATGAGAAACAGCATGAAGAAGACCGAGACAGACATGGTGTCCGGCGCCGCGATCAGCATTTCCAGTATGCACTGGTTCACATTCTCTTTTGTCAGGTCACCACGTTTCTGAACAGGCAAGAGGGATAAAAGGTGGAGAGGGGAATTGAAGTTTCCCAGAAGGAAGGGAGGTGACACTCGGGGGCAGATAACCTCAACGAAATGAGAACAAAGGCACTGACTATGAACAGTTTACAGGACCAGCTTCAGATGAAAACCGAGCAGTTTAACCAATTATCATGTAGTTCGTGCCTTTGGGCTCCTTCCCACCCACCCCTTGCTCTCTAATCTCCCTCCCACCCACGATCCTATTTGCGTGTTGTTACATGCACAGTAACTTCCAGCTTAAGGGCCAGTCTTCCAAGAATTTCTGAGGTGCAGGATATTTGAGTTGGGTATTATAGAAGACTAGAGAAAGCGCTTAAAAGCTGAACTATGTCGCAATTATAGAGGGAACCTTCACACACATAGGTGCCCACAGTGTCCTACACATAAATGTTGCATGGGAGTTATGGTTAGGCCAGAACAGTACCTCCGCAAAAATAAGCTGAGTGGCAAAATCCATACTGTCTTCCAGTTTCTCTGCCTTAGAAATCTGATGTCTCTTTTCTTCAATTAGAATTTCTAAGGCATCTTTCAACTCCTTTCTGGAAGGAAAAAAAAAAGTCAAATTATACTCCATTGGTACTCAGCTTAGACATCTAGCAAAGCAGATGCATTTGTTGTTGGTATAACTAAAGTGATCTGCTATAATTAAAATCATTCCAAATCCCACACCCACTGCCAGCTAGTCAATTCTGACTCATGGTGACCGGTAGAACAGGGTCATTGTCCCTGTGGGTTTCCGAGACTGTAATGTTTTATGGGAAAAGAAAGCCTCATCTTTCTCCCATGAAGCAACTGGTGGTTTTGAACTGCTGACTTTGTGGGTAGCAGTTCAACATGTAACCACTATGCCACCAGGACTCCTACTGAAGCCATTAGGGTTCATGACTTAGTAAATTTATGCTTAACTTCATCACACATATATTTTTTCCTAATGACACACTTTTGTTCTTCATGTTCAGGACTTAAAGTTAGATAATATTTCTTGCTGTCAGTAGCAAAATCAAGGCTGTGACCTCAAAAAAGAGCTACTGCATAAGAGTGTCAAGATTCCAGAGACACACCCGATATAGCCTAACAATGACAACAACAGGGCAATAAAACACAAGCAAGAGCAAAACACCACATACTTTATTAGACAGTTCATTATAAATTCTTTCATAACTACGGAAAATTCATATAAGATGAATTATGTTTTAAATTCCTTCAAAAGCAACAGTTAATCCCGCGTTTTCCATTTTTTTCCAAATATGCAAGAAGGGTTTTGATAAAGCCAGCCAACCCTTCTCTTCTCTTCAACTCAAAATATTATCCGTGTCCCAGCTCCAGAGAGGAAGCCCTTAGATGGGACACTTGGCCTCCCGTTGAGAAGTTGCCCCAAGCCACAAGCTTCCTGTACTCTTTGGCCTGATCAGAAGCAGCTTGACTGCTGTAAGAAGGCTTTCATCAACAACTTAGTCAACATTCCCCTTATGACCTCTGGAAAGTAGAAAACCCACTGAAGAAACCAATGAAGGAAAACCCCAAACCCACTGCTGTTGAGTTGATTCCAACTCAAAGCAGCCCTATATAGGGTTTCTGAGCCTATCAAACTTTACGGGAGCAGAAGGCCTCATCTTGCAGTTAGGAGTCCAATATTGACCCAGCAGCACCACCAGTCTCTTAACAATAGCAAAGGCATGATAAAAACAATTAAGAAATCAATTCCATTTACAAACCTTCCAAACTTGAGTTACTTACACAGACTTTTCATATTTTTTGTACAGCCAAGAAATCTTAAAGAAGATGTCTGGTTTGAGAAGAAGAGCTTGCCATGCATTAAAATAACCTTGGATTTTAGTCACGATTGCACTTTCTGGAAAAAAGAAGAAGAAGGGAAGAACTGAGCGATTGTGCAAAATGTGAGCCAAGGAAGGGTTCTCTGAGCACAGAACATACCCTGTAGCTTCTTCTACCACCCCGGGGTTCTGCCTTGCCAAGTTTCCACTTTTAGTGCGTGTTTTAGCCATGTGAATGCAACCAGATGAATTGAACACTTGTAAGTTCTGCTTGGCTCCGACATCAGCCTAATTAACCAGAGAGCTGCCAGTTTTCAGCTTTGTGTTTGAGACACAGTCTGTTGTTGTTAGGTGCCACCAAGTCGGCTCCCACGCCGAAGAGCCTACGTACAATAGAATGAAGTGCCACCCAGTGCAGGGCTCGCCTCACAGTTGTTACTGTGTTTGAGCTGATTGATAGCTGCAGCCAGTGAGTCTCCTTTTCCTTTGACTTTACCGAGCACGAGGTACTTCTCCAGGGACATGTCCAAGACTGGGAAACGAAGTCTTGCCATTCCTGCTTCGAAGGATCAGTCTACACGTGCTCCTTTCGAAGGCAGATTTGTCCGTTCTTTTGGCAATCGCGGCATATTTACTATTCTACTCCAACACCATAAACCAAAGGCATCCGTTCTTAACTCTTCCTTATTCCAGCTTCCACGGGCATATTAAGTGATGGAAAACACCGAGGCTTGGATCAAGACCTCCTTAGTTTTCCAGGTGACATCTTGTTTATGTCACTTTTGCAGCAGATGTGGTTTCTTGACTGCTGCTTCCACGGGCGTTGCTTGTGGGTCCAAGGGGAATGAAGTCCTTGACAACGTCAATCTGCTCTCCATTGATCACGGTGTTCCTATGGGTCCAGTGGTAAACATTTGTATTTTCTTACATCGAGTTGTAATCCAGACCGAGGGCTGTCATCTTTGATCTTCATCCGCAAATGCGCCAGGTCCTTTGGCTTTTAGCAGGTGACATTGTGTCATCTGCATATCCCAGGTTGTTAGTGAGAATTCCTCCAACGCTGACCTTATCTTCTTCTTCACATCATCCAGCTCCTCAGGCTATTTGCTCAGCACACAGACTGAATAACTAATGAAAGGATACGACCCCGAAACACCCTGTTTACACTGGTAAGCCATGCAGTATCCCCTTGTTCTGTCTGCACGATTGCCTCGGGTTCTACATGAACACGATGACGTGTTCTGGAACTCCCATGCTTTGCCATGTTATTCACAATGCGTCATGATCCACACAGTTGAATGACTCTTCGTAGTCAATAAAACACAAATGAACATCTTGCTTTCACCAAGTTCCATCTGACATCAGCAATGATATCAGTTCTTCCATATCCTCTTAAATCTAGCTTCTAATTCAACATCTGTTGATGTGCTGCTGCAACTATTTTTACACTGCCTTCAGTAAAATTGTACTTGCGTGTGATATTGTTGAGGATTCCACACTTGCCTGTCAGTTTGTTGTACTGTGGTGGCCTCGTTGTTGCTGTATGATTAGGCATTTTGTCATTGGTATTTTTAAAGACCAGCAGGGTCACCCAAAGTGGACAGGCTTCAGCAGATCTTCCAGACTGAAAACAGACTACAAAGGCAGGGTAGGACGGCCCTTTAGAGGAATTAACCACAGCAAACCTTGTCACCTGCTGAAAACTTCATGGATTTTGTCAGAGATCGTTCCAGAAGATGAGCTCCTCAGGTTGGGAGGCACTCAAAATGTGGCCGAGGAAAAGCTGCCTTTTCAAATTGGGTAGATTGTAATGACTCTGATGGAGTAAGCCTCTGGGAGTAATTCTTTGGGCCCTATCTTCCCTGATCGGGCAGGACTCAAAGTGAGGGGAGGAAAATGCGGCAAACATCTATTAGTAATTGGAACTTGGAATGTACAAAGTATGAATCTAGGAAAGTTGGAAGTTGCCAAAAGTGAAATGGAACATATAAGGATCGATATCCTAGGCACTGGTGAGCTGAAGTAGACTGGGATTGACCATTTTGAATCATGCGGTCATATCGTTTACCGTGCTAGGAATGACAGATGCAAGAGGAATGGCATTGCATTTGATGTCAAAAAGGACATTTCAAAATCTATCTTGAAGTACAATGCTGTCTGTGATAGGATAATATCTATCCTCACACAAGGAAATCCAGTCAATACAACTATTATTCATATCTATGCACCAACCACTAAAGCTAGTGATGCAGAAATCAAAGAATTGTACTCTTCAGTCTGAAATTGATCAAACATGCAATCAAGGTGCATTGATAATTACTGGTGATCAGAGTGCAAAAGTTGGAAACAAAGAGGAAGCAAACAGTAGTTGGAAACTATGGCTTAAAGATGCGGATTGCATGATAGAATTTTGCAAGATCAATGACTTCATCAGAAATAGCTTTTTTCAATAGCACCAATGACAATGATATATGTGTACTTCTTCAGAAGGAAAATTGCCTCCTATGCATGTGAAACTTGTATATTGACTAAGGAAGACAGAAGAAGAATAGATACATCTGAATTATTGTGCTGGTGAAGAATATTTAAAGTATCATATACGGTCAGAAGAACAAAAAAATCTGTCTTGCAAAGAGTACAGTCAGAATGCTCCTTGGGAGAAAGATGGTAAGCCTTTGTCTGGCATCCTTTGGGCACGTTATCGGGAGAGAAAGGACATCATGCTTGGTAAAGTAGAGGGGCAGTGAAAAAAGAGGAAGACCCTGGACAAGATGGAATGGTAGTGTGGCTGCAATGATGGGCTTCAACATAGCAACCGTGTTAAGGATGGCACAGCATCAGACTGTATTTCGTTCCAGTGTTCATGAGGTCGCTGTAAGTAGGAACTCGCTCAATGGCACCTAATAACAGCATCGATGTCTGAATTCTGTTGGATTGCTTTTCTTTGGGGGGAGGGGGCACACATATGGATCTCTTCTAGGTGGTTGGCCAGGCGGCAGCTGTTTCCAAATTTTCTGGTACAGAAAAGTGAGCACTTCCAGAGTTGCAGCCATTGTTGAAAACAACTCAATTGGTATTCTATCAGTTCCTGGACCTTGGCCTTCTTGCCAATGCTTTCAAAAGCTTGGACTTCTTTTTTTAGTACCATCATAATCTCACATATCCACCTTTGGCAGAGCCTCCAGCTCCCATCTATTCCTCTGGACAATGGGAGCTTAGAAGGGGACTAATAATTATGTCTGTTACAGCCTCAACTCTAGAACCTGGGCTGGGCAAAGAGCCATGCCACTCTGCTGTTGGGTAGCCAAGAGCCAAATTTTAACTTCAATTGGTGTTGGCTAAGCAGAATCATTAAGTAGACAATCTACTCGGATCACACAACTAATTAATAGCTTTCAGTTGTATTCTCTTCTCATGGAGCTTTAATTATATATTCTTTTCACAGCACCTTTCTCATAGGGTTCACACTTCTTTCCAGCCCAGCGTATAGAACTCTTTATATCTCTAATGCATTGTCCTGGGCCTCCCGCGCAGTCTGCTCGTAGCGAATGTTCTCTAATGAAATTGAGTCCAAGGAGAAAGAAAACCTCTGCCTTTTCCTCAAATTATACCAGATCAATACACAAAAGGGAAATGGGGCAGACAGGGATTCTCAGCAGCTCCATACTAGCCACAGGGCTCAGTGCTCCACAAAAGAGTTTTCATTTACTCTTTACAGTCTTGCCAGGGCAGTTTCCTCACCCTGCTGATGAAGACGTTGCAATTCAGAGAAATGAAGAAAAGGTTCATTTGCCCAACACCAGAAGAGTCCTGGAGGCCCCGTGGTTAAGTGCTCCACTGCCAACTGAAAGGTCAGTGGTTCAAACCCACCAGCCACTGCTCTACTGGAGAAAGATGTGGCAATCTGTTTCGGAAAGATGACCGCTTTGGAAAGCCCATGCGGGCAGTTCTGCTGTGTTCTATGAGATCGCTTTGAGTTGTAATTGATTCTGTGGCAGTAGTGTTGTACAGGACTCTATAACTCAAGAGGCTAGCCGACCTTCGGGCTGTAACCTGGTCCTCTGACCTAAGCCAGCATCCAAATTCTTTCCTGTTTTTGGCACTTGTCCTTTCATGCAAATTGAGAGCTCACAAGTTCCCAGTGAGCAGGAAAGCAAGAACAACTTTGTCCGAGAGTTAGCCCGGTTCTGTCTTTTCACTGTCTTTTCACCACAGAGTCTAGGACAGTGCCTAGCATAAAGTAGGCAATGACTAGATATTTGTGGAATGAATGTATGAAGCGATGAACGCTGCTAAAAATTAACTCAGAAATCATTACGATGGACATGATTGTGTCAGTGGCAGATGGGAAGGAATCCAAGTGATAGATGTTTATTTGTGCTTGTGAAGAAGTTGTGTGCACACGTTTTAGTATTATTTTCCCTGTGGCATAGTGCAAAAGGTAGCTCTTTGAGTGGGATATCTTATATGCAATTGCTACAGCTATTAAATGGGAAGTCCTATGAAAAGGACTTTTATATTACATATCATATAGCAGACCCACTACCATTGAGTTGATTCTGACTTGCAGAGACCCTGTAGGATGGGAGAATTTCTCCACAGGGTTTCCAAGGGTGTAGATCTTCACAGAAACAGACTGCTTCATCCCTCTGTTTCCCTTTGTATGGCTGGTAGATTCAAACTAACAACCTTTAGGTTCACAGCCAAGAACCTGAGCCACTGGGGCACCTGTTGACTTGATTCTCACTCAGCAACCCTTTAAGATAGAGTGGAACTGTCCCGCAGTATTATTTCCAAGGCTGGAGATCTTTACAGAAACAGACGGCCGCACCTTTTTTCCCCAAGGAGCTGCTGGTGGGTTTGAACGGCTGACCTTTTGGTTAGCAATTGAGCTCTTGAACCACTTCATCCGAGATGCGACACTCAACGGTCGCTCTCATCGCTGTTTCCATCAGCAGCCAGAGCACGGTCGCCTCACTGTGATCATCATCTAGATAGAGTAAAGCTTTCATACGTGGCAGCCTTATGGAAGGAATGCGCATAGGTGTATGGAACACGTACACTTTATACCCCCAGGAAAGGTCGGAAATGGTTACGTCTAAAAGTTCCAAAAGTATCCAAAAGTTCATGGAAAAACCCCATGATCTTTCAGTTCCCCCTTTCCTCCAACTTTGTCAAGGTCCTTCTGATATCAGTTTGATTTGGTGGTAGGATACACTTAGGACCAAACACACTGATCGCATTGGTTACGTTTCTGGGAGAAAACACTTTGCTAGAGAAATCGGGGGAGAGAACAATAGGAATGCAAAAATAGGCAGTTACGTTCGGAAATCTACAGCTTCTGAGTCATGAACACCATAGAGGTTCAAGTTCAAAAACAAATCATTGAAAACCTCACAACTACTTTGGAAAACAGAAGTTCGACAAGGCCAGTGTGTACACAGGGTTGGTTTGAATCTACTAGGCCCCCTTGCCCACCGGCCCTCGCCTCCCCCCTCCCCCTTAGATAAAGGGCAGGAAGTCAAGCCAGGGAATCAAAGTTTCAGTACCGTCCAGGGGGATCCCCAAGAAGAGCATATTGGAGGTGTCCAGCATGATGCGCCGCATGAGGGTCAGCACGTCCACGTAGCCGGAGGCGTTGGTGACCTCCTCCAGCCGGTCCAGGTGGGCTTTGATGGATTCAACACAAATCGCCACCATCCGCACAAGGCCAGGACCAGACAGAGCTGAGGGGTACATAGTACAGACAGTGAGCTGCCACCAACTTCCCCACCATCAGGATTTTGTTAGCTTTCTGTGTTTGGAGAGGTGGTAGTTACATAATCTGTTGTCAATTGGAGACTGAAGAGTGGAGGGGTGGAGTTTAGCCTGTCAATCAGGTCACAGCTTGATGACCTCATTTGGAGGGGCTAAGGAGATAAATAGCTCGCTAGAGGCGGGACACACGCTCACTCCCTGCAAGACATTCCTGTGGAGAAGACACATGGAGCTACGCTAGAGCCCTGGAGCTGAAGGAGCCAGGTGGAGACCCCTGCCAGGGCTGAGAGTCTTCCACCGCCACTGGATCCACAAGACTTCCCACCCGCTGCCTTGTGAACCTTTCAACATCATTGGCTGTGCTGTGTGAGTCTGAAAGAAGAATTTACAGACTGGTAACGGACCTATGGGCTCATACTGGACTTATGGACTTGATCTGGAGATGGACTCTCCACAGTTTTTCACTCAATAACCGGGTGGGAGCTCCTCTCGTGCTGCCAAGCAGCATCGTGGACAGCCTGCTTGAAGTAAAAGCACAAGAGGCTTACTGAGGGCGTGAGACAGCCCACGGCCGCCTCACCAGACGACGCGGACGCAAATATTTCTCTACAGTTGGAGCAGGAACTAAAAGTTACGAAGTCATGGTTGATTTTAGACAACCGGGCTGAGTCCTCCAGCAGGGAGATGGGCACACAGGCGTCGGTGGATAACACCGAAGAGCCGCAGTGCCTCACATACAACAGGTTGTGTCTGCACTCTGCAGTGTGTTACAGGATTGTGCGGGGACAGTGGCAGGACAGGTTTTCCTGGTGACCTCCTATAAAAATAGACTTTAGGGGGGGGCGGGGATTTTATTTAAAAGTATGAGCTGCCGTCTAGAAGGTGAATCTAAGAAGTCTCAGAGTATTTTTTGACTCGTTTAATTTCCCAAGTACAGCTGGCCCTTGGCGGGCATGGGGGCTAGGGCTGCTGACTGCCCCTCAGCAGAAAACACCTACACCTGGGACCATCCCTTCCTACTTACCTACTAATTCCGCTGTTGACCAGAAGCCTGACTGATCACATGACCGTCAACTACCATATATTCTTTACGCTTGATGGATTATAGACCACGCCCGCGCAAAAACGGCATGTTCAATATGAGATCAAAAAGGTTATTTCCCACCCCCACCCCCAAATGCTAGAATTTTCATGTCTGCTGGCATTGCTGCAGTTTCTCTCTTTAAAAAACAAACAAACATCTTTACACGGGATTTATTTACCCTGAAATGGAAGCAGGTAACCACAGCCGCAGACCGTGATCTAAGGTACGTGCCAAGCAACTCAACTTGTTCTCATACTGCGAGGACTTCGCTCAGAGCCCTGGTGATATAGTGGTGATGAGTTGGGCCAGAGCTGCATGGTCGGCAGCTCAAAACCACCAGCGGCTCTGCGGGAGAAAGGCTGGACTTTCTACTGCTGTAAACAGTTACAGTCTCAGAAACCCACGGGGGGTCGCCATGAGTCAGCACTGACTCCATGGCAGCGAGTTTGGTCTTGGTTTTGGAGACGTCTCTGTTTCTTGGGAGCACTTCCGGTATCACCGGCGGTACTTCCTATGGCTCCCCTGGTGTGCTACTCAAGACTTATGGTGCAACACTGATACGTTAACTTGATGAATGACACACCGACCCGCAAGAGATCACTTTTTAGTGAGATACGCAATATGCTGAAGGGATAGAGCTGCTCAGCCAAAGACGGTGAACATCACATGATGTGTGGGTGTGCTTTTTTTTAATCAGTGTACAAGTTATTTCATGAACTTCAAGCCCATGTGATCCAAAGGTCAACCGTACTGGGAGATTTGGAATTCCTGCGTCAGCTCCAGCGTAGGCCATGCATCACGGCAGTGGCTCTTAGCTGTTCTTATTGCTTATGGGCCTACTCCCTTCCAATTAATTCGTCAGTCACTCTGCTGCCAAGTGGATTGTTCTGTAAGGCACAGGTGTTCCATGCCAAACATCAGGGATTCCTCAGAGCTGTTGAGCTAAGTTCAGCTCCCTAGCTTAGCACAGGGGTCTGGCGGTCTGGCCTGGTCTCTGCCCCCAGCCTTACTTCTTCTGCCTGTGTCCGTGCCTGGTTCAAGGACCTGCTGTTCCCTGGAAACATCCTGGGAATCTGTCCTCTCCGTCTTTGAATATCCTGTTCTTTCCTCCTGGAAAATCACACTTTCTTAAATAGCTTTTACCCTCTTTCAAAAGTCACCTTAAAGTGCATTATTAGGAAACTGATTACCTCCACCCTTCTGACCAGCCCAGGGAAGGGCAGTCTTCCCTGGGGGCTTGCCTGGGTGTGACCTTGATGAAGGTCACCATATTGGGTGTTGCATAATCATGAGTCATGGCCCCCACTGCCTTGCGGGCGCTCCTGGACCGGTCTTGTAAGATCCTCTGTCTACCACAATGAAGTGTCCCAATCGGGGCCCGCTTCTTGCTCTGGCGATCCCACCTGTAACTAGGATGTGTTGATCTGATGCCAACCATGCATTTGGGACCCTTTTCCTTGACCGCCCATGTCCCTTTTAAAGCTCGGTGCATCAGAAAACTGGGGCCACCAGGAAGACCTCATGCTAATGTTCTCCCTTATCTGGATAAGATATTTTTGTCCCTGTCCCATTGAAGACCTGACGCTGCGGTGGTTAAAGGAGTAGGTGTGGGTGCTGTGTCCTTGGGGGTGGGGAGGTACTCTTCACTCATGTTGGGACCTTGGATAAATACTTAGTTCTTTTAGACCTTGTTTTGGTGATCTGTGAAATGCAGGCCACAGGAGGATTTGCTGCATGAGGTTGCCATGCGTTTAAAATACCAAGGGCTGAGGATGGCCCACCGGCAGAGTGCCTGCACACTGAATGGTCTTCTTGTTAGGGTTTCAGAATTGTGAAGCAGTGGAATGAACATAATTAAAAAAAAAAATTTAAGCACACTCATAGGCAAGAGCACAGAATGGGACCCGGCCCCAGCTTACCTTTCATGAAGAAAGGCCGAATCACTTTCCAGAGTGCTGGGTTATTGTTAAATATGATGCCGTTTTCATGCATGCCCACGCACTGCAGCCCCAGTTTGCTACCAAATCGGGAGATGTAGTGACTGTGCTTCATGACGTGGAGCATACTGGAGGACCTGAAAAGACAGTAAACCGGGGCGTTAGTGTGGATTTGTTTCTCTTGGACATTTTACTGTGGGTCCGGGGAAAGTTCCCAGAACAAAGTCGTTCCTCGTTCAAGAACTTATCTGCATTTTGTTTCCTAACATTGGTAGCCATCCCTCCCTTAAGGTGACAGGAGGAGCCCTAATGTAGCGTGGTGGTTCTGTTGTTGGGCAGCGATCCGCAGGTCAGCAGTTCGAAGCCACCAGCCGCTCCGTGGTAGGAAAGATGGGACTTTCTACTCCTGTAACCAATTACAGTCTCAGAAACTCACGGGGGCAGTTTTACCCTGTCCTATAGGGTCGCTCTGAGTTGGCATCCACTCGGCAGCCATGAGAGAGAATGTGACAGTATTTTTCCCACTTCCTCTCTGGGCTCCCTGTTTCTATCCATCCTTCTTTTCTGTCTCCTCCCCTCTCTAAGCTTTGCTTCGGGGCACATGCTGCCCTTGTGGTCTCTCAGATGGTTGATTGTTCTCATGGGCACATTTCTCCTTGCGTTGCTGTTCACTTTCAAAAGGTGATCGCTGGGAGTGGGCTCAGCTCCAAGCTTGAAGGGTGTCTAAGGGCCTTTGTCACAGGGGTTCTGCCAGTCTTTACCAGAGCAGTAAGTCTGGTCTTTTCTATGATTTGATTCCAAATTTTCCTCCTACTCTGTCCAGAACCATCTCTTGCGATCTCGATCGGAGCCGCTCCTTGTGGCTGCGGAGCACCGTTTGGTACCTCTGGGCTCAGGCGAGTGGCGGCTGAGGTTCACACAGTCCATGAGTGTTGGAGCCTGCTTTTCCTCAGCCTTCTTTGCTCCGGATGGGGAGAGACCAATCGGTGTATCTTAGATGGCTCCTCCCAAGCTTTCCTCACCAAGGTAAGGGGTAGAACATTATCTATGTGGACTATGTTATGCCAATTGACCAAGATGCCCCCCAAGGCTGTGGCATTAGTTTTTAACCCTGTAACGCCTGAATTTTTTTTTTTTGCTTTTATTCTTTACTTTCATAGTTATCAATATATATATATATATATATTATATAGGAAAATTTTTTTGCTTTTATTCTTTACTTTCATAGTTATCAATATATATATATATATATTAATATATACATTTTAATCAAATGTTCTGAAAACATCGCACTTGGCGTTAGAGGGTTAACGGCCAAGGGAATTCATGGTGATGCTTTGTAACTCCTAGGCATCTCTCTTGCACAGTGCATGTCGATCCAAATGCACGAGTTCTAGAATGCAGGTTGAATGAACACTTGTTAGCCTGGGGACATCCTTCGCCAACTGAAACATTCCTGCCTACTGATTCCCTAGTGAGCATCGTCAAAGACAGACAGACGCGTACGTCCAGTTGGGTATCACTCGGGGCTTGAGGGATGCCTGTTTTCTTGGGCAGGTCTAGTCACCTGGTCCTGGAGCTGACTGGCTGGCCTGGGTCTCTGCGTTCCATGCAGGACTCACCAAGGTTTCCAGGACCACAGGGCTCTCCCTGTCTCAGGGCGTGATGAGCCATTAGACAATCCTTGCTGGGGCAATACTGGGGCCTTGCCCAGGACCCAGGCTCCCGTGAACTTCCCAGCTCTTTAACCACTGTTTTTCCTTCGGGGCCAGTTGCTTTAAGTGTCCAGGAAGAGCCCCGGGGGCTGAGCAGGAAGAGGCAGTTCCTTCTGCTTCTCCGCTCCCCACTTGCTTCGTCCTCCAGGGCTGTTTCCGGCCCCCCAACCCCATTTTAGTCTAATCTGGAAGGTGGAGAAGCACTGAGGCTTAGAAAACTTGATGAAATGCTATCTGCAGAAGTCAGAGTGGCCTGACCAGAGCTGTCATCATCACCAAATTACAATGACACTTGGAATCACACAGTTCCTTCTGCACCTTCAACAAACACTCGCTGCCGTTTTCTTTGCTGCCAATGTCTACATCGTTGCCGATCTCGTCAAATTTTCTGGTGGTATTGTGGGAATTAGTATTTGTGAATCTGTACTAGTAATTTCTTTTGAGGACGCAGTAGTATTTTTTTTATTTGATGCAGTAGTATTTAAAGGAGAAAAAAAAGTTTTAAAGGCTTCCCCGCCATTGTGAATAATATTGTAACTGATGATGCTCTAATTCCGTGTAGAAAGGGTTTACAGAACAATTTTGTTGCTAGCATTCAGAAAATCTAAGAAATGCTGCGTTTGTACAATTACAGCAATGATTAAGATGGATAATAAGCATTAATACGCTCTGGTCTGGTATGAGGGGGGCATGACGGGGCATGGCACCGTAAGTTAATGCGCCGAATGACACCAATCATAGATGCCACTGGCTTGCATGTGTGAAGAGCCTCTCTTGTGCTCAGGACTGCGGCAATGTAGGTTTCCACGCAGGGAGGGAGACTCGGTTTGTTGAGAGATGTTTTGTTAACCCTCACCCCTGAACCAAGAGTACTCAATGAATGGTGATAAGATTCCCACAGAATACCTGGGACCAATGAGCCTTGCTCTGACTCAGTGGGCTAGGCTGTGGGCTGCGGATTGGCCAAACCCCTCATAGTCAAAAGGTAGTCCATAGTCCTAACGCAAACTTTAAAAGCAAGCCCCTGAAATAATTCATTGGCAGTGCCAATAAGTTAAAAACAGAAGTATTATGCGTATATAAATCAATCACATACATAGTATTTGTTTCAGCCAAATTTCATATGTTCAAGTCAAAAAGCTATCTATTAACTTCAATATTCTCTTGAGTGGAATCCAGAAAATATTCATAAAATGACTGAGAATTTTAGACAGATTGTCCTTTTTTCTAGAAGCAGAAAATAACAATTTCGAGGCCTTGATTCATATGCAAAGGAATTCATTTGACTGAGGGACAGCTAACTATCTTGCCCTGTAGAGAAAAATCATGCTGTAGGACAGGCTGACCTTCTGATGAGTAAATAGAGGTGAAACCCATAGATTTCCTGACATGTCTCACTTCACTCTATTATTAAATCCGGAATGAAGTGATTTCTATGAGGTTAGTCCACAAATTCATTATCTAAAAGTTTAAGTGCTTGAAGGACAATCAGAACTTTTTTTTTTTGCTTTGATCTCTGGAAATGTTGTCGGCTGCATTCATCATATTGATCTGCGCATTTCTTTTGGAAAATTGCTAAATATTTAATTAAAAAAAGAAAAGAAGAACAAAAGAAAAATGCCAAATGAAATTCCAAAGAAACAGATAAACGACAACCAAGGAGTCCTTGGGTGGTACAAATAGTTGAGCATTGGACACACACACACACACACACACACACACACGTGTCTCTGAAGACAGGCTTGGAATTCTGCTTTCAAAAGATCACAACCTTGAAAGCCCTGTAGAGCAATTATATCCTATACCCCTGGGATGACATTGAATAGGAATGACTTGATAGCAACTTCCAATAAGCGTTCCTTAATCAAGAGAGAGCTTTAAAAATCAGAGTCCATTAGGGGGCGCCAGCACGTCATTCTTTCGAATCAGAGGCTCACAGCCCAGACAAAGGCGCCAAAGCACAATGGGTAACACACACTGATAAGCAAACAGGCAAGCGCCACTGAAGACCAATTTAAAGCAAGGTGCTTAATCAAAACTAGGTCGGATTTCTCACCCCAGGGAGGAAGACAAGAGAGCGCTCACTCCTGCTGTGTGGACAGGCCTGTAACCGCTGGGTGAGGGGGGTTTCTCTCCAAGGGGAGGGGGAGGCACACAAGGGAGTCCCCAAGCCCAGAGCTGAGGCAGAAGGGAACCCAAGTTCTTTGCCATTGCATTACAATGCATGAAGAGCATTGGGGTCGTGACCAAAGTAGAAAAACAGAACAACTCCAAAGATGGTAAAGAGATTTCCTACTGGAAATAAAAAGTAGCCTACTAGGGAATCTCAGGTGATAGGGAGAAAGGATTTCTCTAATTTTGAGTTTAAACAACTCCAACCCCTGTGGCCAGGTACAAGGGCGACATGTGCTGGAAACCAAGGGAAGGCAATGGTGTAGACTTGTTCTTGGCCTGAGATTTATACTCACTGAATTCAGTCACCTTCTTAAAGGATCCTTTGCCCCTCAAATATCCACATTTCCCTAGCTTAAATTCTAGCGTCATTGCAAGAGAAAACAAAATCTTCATGAGACCGCTGACTATAATCTCTCTAACCAATGAAGGAAAACCTTGGCATGCTGCAATATTTAGTGCCTAGAATCACCAGTGGGGTGGGCCTGGGGTCAGGGGGATGACCCTCACGGCCGTGGAGTTGATTCATATGTCATACATATTTTAAGAGAGAGAGAAAGAAAATCACTGTCGCCGAATTGGTCCTGGCTCATGGTGACCCTATAGAACAGGGTAGAACTGTCCCTGAGGGTTTCTGAGGGTGCAATTCTTCACCGGAGTAAAAAGCCTCATCTTTCTCCCACACAGTGGTGGGAGCCATTCTACTCCCGTAAAGTCTCAGAAACCCACAGGGGCAATGCTGCCCCATCCAACAGGCTCACCGTGGGGTGAATTGACTTGACAGCAGTGAGAAGCACCAGTGAATGAAATATGAGTACAAGAAAGTTAACCTGAATCAAATCCAGGTTTCAGGTCTAATACTGAGTTGATAAGCAATAGAAGGAATATAGTAATTGGTTAAATGGCGCCAAAATGAAACCGAAGAATTCAGAATATGGGACTGCTTAGAAGACAGTTGAATTATAAGACAGTTGGTCATGGAATGAAGAAGACAGAAGACGGGTCCGTGCATTTGAACTGTGGTACTCGCAAAGAATATTGAAAGTACTATGGACTGTCCAAGGGTCAAACAAATCCGTCATGGAAGAAGTACAGCCAGAATGCTCCTTAGAGGCAAGAACGGGGAGCCTTCGTCTCACATGCTGTGGACATGTTGTCAGGAGAGACCGGTCCCTGGAGAAGGACCTCATGCTTGGGAAAGGGGAGGGGCCATGGAAACGAGGAAGCCCCTCAACGAGATGGACTGACACAGTGGCTCCAGCACAGGAACGAGGGCGGGGGTGGCCCAGGACTGGGCGGTGTTTTAGTCTGTGGTACGTAGGGCGGCTCTGGGTCCGAATCGACTGGATAGAATCTAACAACAAGACAACTGACCCAGTCCCTTCAAAAGGCCAGTTTCCTTGGGGAAAGGAGTAGGGGAATTGCCCTTTCAACCTTTGGGTTGGAAAGAAGATTCTTTTAATTTGAACTTTGTATTATGAAGCAGGCGAAGGTATGCAGAGCAGATCATGCCTCCCATTGTCTTCCTTCCCCCCTTCCCACCTCCTTCTTGTTGGATATTGCTTTCCCCGCCGCCCAAAACTAGAGGGTCGCCATGAGCCGGAATCCCCTTGACGGCAGTGCATTGGGGAATTCCGGCTTACCCTCCAAGACACCCGTCTCTCCTTAGCCTGTGCCTTCCCTGCCCCTCTATTCCCTCACGTGCCTGGTAATCATCCAATTTCATTTATGTCTGTGTGAAAACCTTTTCTGGACTAAAGAAAATAACAACGGCGGTCTCATGCACGATCCGTCCGTTTGTTTTTGACTCAATGGCTCTTGGCATAATGTCCTCCAGGCCCCTCCGTGGGACGAGACGCTGCACAGAGGGGTCATTATTTCTGAAGGCTGTGGGCTCCTCCACTGTGTGGCTGCATCAAAGTTTGCGTATCCATCCTTCCACCAGTGGGCATCGGGGTGGTGGCTTCCATCTTTCGGCTACTGCGAACCGTGTTGTGGCGGAGTGAGTGTGCACATCTATATCCATCCATTCACGTTTGGGCTTTTAGTCCTTTGGGCTACAGACCCAGCAGCAGGATTGCTGCGTCATATGGTATCCCTATTTCCGAGTGTTTGAGAAAGTGCCATTCCTCTTTCCATAGTCACTGTTCCCTTTCATCGTCCAACTGGCCATCGGCCACCGTAGGGCCTCTCTGACCTTGTTTCCACCATGTTTCCACTCAGCCTCACTAGTCTTTGTCACATCTCAGGGCAGTTCCTACCCCAGGGCCTTTGCACTTACTGTTCCTTCAGTGTAGAATGCTTTTCTCCGGATCTCTGCACACCTCACCCTTCTCAATTCCTCCAGTCTTTGTTGGAATACCACCTCCTTATTGAGGCCTGCCCACCTAGGTAAAACTACTCCTATAAAGAATCATAATGACACATAATATAGCAAGAGTTTTCAGGGGTGGCAATTTGGGGGACCGAAGGGGGGAAAGAGGAGCTGTTACTGTTATAAAAGGGCTCGAGAAGAAAGAATGTTTAGAAATGTTGATGCCAATAATTGTACATGTCCGCTTGAGAGAACAGATGCGTGGTTTGTTGTAATATGTGTAAGAGCCCCCAATAAAATGATTTACTTAAAGAAAAAAAGACTCCTATCTCTGCAACCGGTCCTTCCCAGAGTCCTTCCAATACTTTAGTTTTCTACATGGAAAATATCTACCTGAAAAACAATGTGACCAACTGCTGTGCCGGGTTGACAACGAGGAATGGTGTACTGCTCCATCTGCCTGCTGAGCAAATCATCGGAGAAGCTGGATTGTAGGAAGAAGAACATGGCATCCAGTTCCGAGGAAGGCTCATTAGCCACCGTCTCTGGTGTGCAGACGACACAACCTTGCTCGCTGAAAGTGAGCAGGACTTGAAGCCCTTGCCGATGAACATCTGGGACTGCAGGCTTCAGTATGGATTACCACTCAATGTCAAGAAGACCCAAATCCTCACAACTGGACCGACAGGTAACATCGTGGTAAATGGAGGAAACGTTGGCGGTGTCAAGGATTTTTGTCTTGCTCGGATCTCCGACCCAGGCTCCCGGAAGCAGCAGTCAAGAGATCAAAAGATGACTTGCATTAGGTCAACCAGCTGCACAAGACCTCCTTAGGGTACTGAAAACCCAGTCTCTCACCCTGAGGACTAAGGTACGTCTGACCCAAGCTATGTTGCTTTCAACCGTCTCAGGTGCATGTGAATGTTGGACATTGGATAAGGAAGACCAAAGAAAACTAGATGCATTTGAATTGTGGTGCTGGCCAGGAACATCGAAAGCACCAGGGAGTGCCCAAAGGACAAACCCATTGGCTTGGAAGCAAGGCGTCCAGCGTGCTCATTACAGGCCCGGCTGGCATGGTGAGACATCATCGGACACACGTTAGACCTGTTGTCGGGAGAGGCCGGTCCCCCAGGAGGATATCATGTCTAGTAAAGTAGAGGGGCAGCGATAAACAGGAAGGGCCTCAAGGAGACGGACTGACCCAGCGGCTGTGACAATGGCCTCAAGCACGGGGCTCTCATGAAGATGGCGTAGGACCAGGCAGTGTTCCGTTTGCTGTGCGTAAGGTCACCCTGGGTGGGAACAAACTCTATGGCATCGAACCACGGCAGCTGCTGTGGCTTGCCCAGGACGGTCCTCGTGCTGGCACTGCAAGTCCCACGGCCCAAGAAACCCTCTCCAGTCCCAGGCAAACTGAGACAGTGGGTCACCCTGATGTACCGGCTGAGGGAGCCTCAGGGAGTCTGTGGAAAAATGGTCCTAATAGAGAATGGAATTCTTCCATGAACATTTTCAAGCCCCCCGCAGATTTTTTATCTAGCTATTTGAGACAGTTTATTGTGCCAGCCTGGCTGATAAACACAGGTGGGATTGACTGAGGGGCGGAGAGATGGATGGCTTGGTGAGCCTTGCCTTTCTTGTCTCTCGCTCTGTGATCATCGGACCAGTGTGCGGCTGCCTTGCTTGTTCTGTGCCTCAATTTAAAGGCTACAGAGCCTGTGGGACGCCTAGCCTGTGGACTGTGTTGCTGTAAGTTGAGGTCCCTTTGAGACTTCTCTGGAGCTGGGAACTGGCAATTGGTGACCTGCCTTGTGATTGGCTGCTGTGCTGACATAACCCAGCTCTCTCTACAAATAGAGGAAGATCTGGCATCAGATAGAGACTGGAAGGACTGCTAGTCTCTCAACTTTCTCTCACGGCCGTGAGTTGCACTAAGCCGTTTATAGTGCTTCTAATTTAACTGTTTATTTCTTGTATATTTATCTGTATATGATTTAAGATTGTATATTTATCTGTATATGATTTAACATTTCATTTCTCGTTATATATCTAATTATCTTTATGATTTAACATTTCATTTCTTGTTATATATTAATTACCTTTATAAATAAATATATTATATTATCAAGAATTTGGTTTTATCTCTCTAGAGAACCCTGTCTAACACACTATTGTTAGCTTGTTAACCACGTGTTGCTCCATGACGCTAGGGTTTGGGGTTGGTTTGTTCGCGGCTGTGTTCCCAGAGCCCAGAACAATATCTGTGCCATATAAATCCTCAATAACGTACTATTTAATGACTGAATGGAGAGTCAGGAATGACTTATAAATTAAGACCAGCTAGTGCTTTGTACATTGTTAAGTTCTCAATAAATGAATGTTGAAAGAATGAGTGAATTCCCTGCAAATGAACATGGGATCAAAACAGATGTGCAGACAAAATCCTAATTAGTATGATAATTGCTAGCAGACATGCAAACATGACCCTCGTTCGTATGTGAACTGCTCCTTCCCCTTTAAAGATGTTACCCAAATAGCCGTAGCAGCATCGTGGTTATCAATCGGGCTGCTAACCACAAGATCAGCAGTTCAAACCACCAGCCTATCCTTGGGAGAAAGAGGAGGCTTTCTGCTCCCATAAAGAGTTCCTGTCTCAGAAACCCACAGGGGTAGTTCTGCCCTGTCTTACAGGGTCACTACAAATCAGGATCGGCTCGACGGCAGTGAGTTTGACTGTTTTTATTTTTTAACTTATGTCCTTCAATAAGCCCGGCTGCTATATCATTGCATTTTCCATATAAGCCACAGAGACAGGCAAAAAAAAAAAAAGGTCTTTTTAATATGTAGGACTCCTACGAATATATACATACCCACGTGACACACACAACACGAGTAGACAGACAGGCCGGCGTGGGTACAGCGGTGTGCTTGCATGGGAGCATCATGCACACTTAGGTGCAAATGAGCAGAGCTGTCAGTCACCGGAAGCCTGCCTCAGTCGGGTCAGCCCATCCTGCATCCCCACGTTGCCTGGCTGGCAGCAGCCCTGTGGCTCTCCTGCCTAGCATCTTGCTCTGGAGCTCTAATGCCCCAACCATTGTGGGGCTCCACTGGAGGGGAAGGCCCTGAAAAACGGGGCGACCGTCCCTACACAGCCGTAATGGCAGCAGGCCTCAAACTTTTCAAAAGAGAAGAAAATCTTGCAAACTATTCAAATAAAAAGAAAACACTCTCTGAGGTCCACTAGGGTCTTTCAAGAGGTACAGGGAGTCCTGGAAGGAACTTGAAGAGTGGGCGAGGGAACGAGACTGGGACAAACATGGCCTATCCCCTCCGCGATCAGCCTTCGACAACAAAATTGAGCGGCTCTGAGGCAATTAAGGAGAACACGGAGATTCCAACTAGAGAAAAGCCCGAGAGGACAGGACCCGCAGCGAGCAGCGGGCAAGGGCACGCAGGCTGCCTCTCCTCCCCGGCTCAATGGGCCTGATTTGGTCGGGTCAGAAAGGCCACTTTCCTGATGAAAGCCAGCAGAGCCACCAGAAGCTGCTCCTCACTGTAACGGGGACCCTGCTTGAAAAATTCTCTTAAACGTCTAGAGAATTCCTCCTTTGGCCCTGGCGAGTTTATCTGGTGATGACTTAAAGGGCCATTTCTGGCCCTTTCTGTAATTGATGAGTTCACCCCAACGCTAGTTTTATACCCACCACCACCTTATCCAGAGTCCGGGTGGTCCAGGGGTTAAGGTGCTCTGTTGCCAGCTGAAAGGTGGGTAGTTCAATCCCACCAGCTGCTCTGAGGGAGGAAGATGTGGCAATCTGCCTCTGTAATGATTGTTGTGGTTGTGGTTGTTGTGGTTGTTTGGGGGATTGTCCAGTGGGTTCTGGCGTCTGGCAGCCCCAGGCACAACAGAACGACCCACCACGGGGCAGTTCTACTCTGTTATGATGAGTCAGAATCAAGTCAACAGGAACTCATTCACTGCCTTCAACCCCATTCTGACTCAAAGCACCCTTTCAGGATGGAGGAGATCTGCCCCTGTGGCTTTCTGAGACTTTCGCCCGCCCCCGGAGCAGCTGCTTGCTTCTAACCGCTGACCTCACTGCTCCGCCAGGGCACCTGGCCAGAGGTATGGGGCCACCTCATCTGGTCTCAAGAGTAAGCTACTAAGGCAAACTTCCCATCGTGCTTAGCTGCTTCCCCTAAACCCAGGGGTCTTAGTCTGGGGCCTCTAGAGCAGCAAAAGTAGTGAGATACATAGATACCATATATAGATATAATTACAGCTACAGAGCTCAAGAGACTGTAAGATTTAAGATACAGATATATATGGAGATAGATATGCCATATATGGATATACTATATCACATATAATATATGGCATCACCAGGACATCCATATCTATCTATTGATATATCAACTATATGATATATATAAAAAACAAACATATGGTGTGTATATATATATATGATATAACAAAAACCCACTGTTATCGAGTTGATTCTAACGCATAGTGACCCTATACAGGCTTTCTGAGACTTTCTGCAAATCTTTACAGACACACAGACTCATCTTCTCCCAACAACTGACTGGTGGATTTGAACCACTAGCTTTTGGTTAGGACCCTGAGTTAGTTAATTGTGCCAGCCTGGCCGATAATCACATGTGGTGCTGGTTGAAAGGTGGAGGGATAAATGGGTGGTGAAGCCTCGCCTTTCTAGTTCTCGGGTCTCTTGCTTTGTAATGGTCACACCAGGATGCAGCTGCCTTAGCAGTTCCCTGCTTCAGCTTGCAAGATGGATTTCCTACAAGACATCCCCAAGGAGAAGCCGCATGGACCTATCCCGATGCAGCCCTGGGTGCTGGAGCAGCCGTGTGGAGACCCCTGCTAGTGCTGAGATGCTTATTTATTTACTGACTCAGCTTTCCTCCTGCAGTCGGCATTATTGCCTCTGTTTTGTGAGGCGAAGGACTTTGTGGACTGGTGTTGGGTATGGGTTAATGTTGGACTTGTGGGCTTGGGCAGCATTGGGTTGGGATGTTTTCGTGATGCACATTTTGTTTGTATAAAACTCTCTCTTATACCTGAGTCGCCGTGGATTTGTTTCTCCAAAGTACCCAGACTAATACAGACCCTAATGCCTTGCTCACAGCATCACAAGGATACACATATTTAAATAAATAATAAATAAGTTAGCATATGGTTGGTGTGTTGATATATGTATACATGTAGTCCAATGATGCTATGTGATACATATGTGTGTGATATATGCATGCATACCATATATAGATATACCAGACATACACCAAAACAAACATATCCACTGTCATCTAATCAATTCTGACTCATAGGAAACCCATCGGACAGAATAGGACTGCTCCCCAGGGTATCTGAGGCTATAAACCTTTATAGAAGAAGCCTGCCTCCCCTTGCTCCCATAGAGCATCTGATGGGTTTGAAATGTCAGCCTTCGGGTCAGCAGCCCAACGCTAAACCCACTGTGCCACCAGGGCTCGTGTGTGTGTGTGTGTGTGTGTGTGTGTTTGTGTAGAGAGAGAGACAGAGAGACAGAGACTTATCTCAAGGAACTGGCTCATGTGGTTGTAGAGGCTGGCAAGTTCCAAATCTATGAGTCAGAAATCAAGCTGCAGGCTTCTCTGGACTCACGTAGCTACAGGGGTCGTCACATCCAAGATTGGCAGGCTCGAAAACCGAGGTCAGGAAAGAGGGAGCCAGATGCAGGATCCAGATCAAGCAGGAAGCCGGGAAGCTATACTAGAAGGTCCGTATATATCGGTTGCAGGCCACAGCCCGGAGCCAACGGATCGGCTGCTCCTGGAGCTGATCGCTATTTATTGGTCTCATCATGGGGTTGGACGACATCATCAAGAACTGCCAAAGGACATCATAACCCTCCAACCACTGAGGACCATGCCCCCGCCGAGTGGACACACAACCTCAGCCATCACATCAGGGAGAGACGGCCTGCCCCCGGGGCCCTCGCTCCTGTTCTCCGCCCTAGACCAGAGGCTCTCATGCCCACAGCTCAGTGGGGTTCCACCAGCCAGAGATCCTGAGCTAGTTGCCCTGGGGGCACAGCCTGGGTCTTGAGCTTCTTTAAAAGGCCCTGGGTGACTGACTGCCACATGCAGCCAGGTGAGAATCTGTGCTGGGCCCTGAGCAGCAGGTAGGTGTCCTTTTGAGGACTATCCTGAGGGTCAGCTTCTCACAGATGTGCTGAGGGTAAGAGGTGTCAGGGAAGGCAAACGAGGCCAACTATCAGCCCCGCTGCTGTGCTAGGGATGGGTCTGCCCAGCCCAAACGCCATCGTGCCAGGGCCTTTTGAGACCATAGCCGCTGGCAAAGGTGACTGAAGTAGTCATTGACTTTGTTAATGAGAGCGCATCCGGATCGTATCAAGTTCACTTACATTTGGCCAGCCGGAGCTCAACAGACCAGAAAACCTAAGACCGAGGAGGCCTTCAGGCTTAGGGATCCCTGCAGTGGCTCTCAATACTTGGGGGTGCGTGTCAGAAAGGACAAGTACCAGCTCTCCCCCGGGGCTGTGACCCACTTCATCCGACCTTCGGGGTCAGGGGCCACGGTTGGAGGAGCGCTGCATTTGGGTTTCCCCGTGAAACCTAATGAAATGTCATTTCCACCTGGCGCTGTGGTCACGTTCGGTTTTATTCACGAGATCCGCCTTAGCGCCGACTCTCGGCAGTGGCGCCTGGCCACCTAGCTGGGGAAACGGACCAACAGGCCGCCTTGGAGGCACGTGGCAGTTCCCAAAGAAGACTGGAGCAGTTTGAAATGTCTGGGAGCTGCAGGCATCTGACAGCCCCAGCCCACGATCGCAGTTTTGCGCCTCACCATTTTGCTTGCCCGGGTGTCCGACCACGGGAGGGAAGCAGGCCGCGCTGGTGTGCCCTGGCGTGTGCTGCAGAGCGCGGCCGTGGCCTGGCTCCGCTCCTTCCTGGGAGCGACGTTCAGAGTCCCCATCAAACAGCTGGCCTGGTGGACCATGCCAGTGGACACTGGACCTGAGTATGACCCGGTAGATCCGGCAGCGGGTGGGCAGAGCTCAAGAAATGCTCCCACATGTCCAGTGACCGCCAATGGCTTCTTTGTGCTACATCGTTTCGGCCCACCTGGTAGGTTCCATGGGAACGTCCCCCTTTTCCATAGAGGTGGAAATCTATATAACATCCTGCCCCTGCCCCCCACCCCACCTTCCTGGCCTCTCCTTTCAGAGATAAGGGGGCTTAAAAAAGTTTGTGGAGAAATTCTATTCTTTTTAAATAGCCTTCTCCCCACCCCGCCAAACTTTCCGAAACCCCCCTCCTTTGCCTTTTGTTCAAAGAGTTGGGCTCTGGGGACATCAGTAATGTCTGACAGGATGGGGGTCTGAAGAAATGAATGCCATGACAGAAGTGTTTCACTCGCATCTGAGCCACAGCCTGTGTGTCTGAATGAATAGTCCTCACACGTCCATCAACCGCCCTGGTCTGTCTGAGCTTGTGGGCCAAGCTCCATCAGGGGGAGAAATGCCAAACTTTTCCTAATGGGAGAGTGTTGGCAGGCAGCTTGGCTAAACGTCGTCGCACTGGGAGGTTGTGTGACGTAGCCTCTCTTTAAATGACTCCTTTTTCTGTGATCAATAAATAAGAAAAGGAGGTTTTTCCCCCCACAAAGGTCGTTCTTCAGGGTTGGATAGATGTATACATGGTTAGCCTTAGAGTGAATTTCAGGAGCCTAGGCGGCGTAGTGGGTTACCAGTTGAGCCTTTAACTGCAAGGTCAGCAGTTCAAAACCACCAGCTTCACTTGAGGGAGAAAGAGGAGGCTTTCTGCTCTTGGGAAGAGGTGTCAGTCTTGGAAACCCACAGGGGCAGTTCCACTCTGCCCAGACGGTCACTTAGACGGCAGTGAGTTTGGTCTGAGCTGGAGAGTGAATTCAAGCTGCTGAGTTATCCAGGACATACGAACAACGCACAGGGGGACTTTTTTTCTTTTTAAACAGGCAATTTTGTTCCTGAATTCTTGAAGATCCCTTAGTGGGTACATGGACACGCATCATGAATTAGGACCCTTGTTCGTGGAAGTTTGTTTTGGTATTTTTCCCCTTACTGCCTGCCTGTCCAAAGGTGCGGGCAATTTGGCATTACAAACATGTTAGCAATTTGATTTAGTCAGATTTCTCCATCTCAACTTTCTTTTTTAATGCTTATGTGTAGAGATAAGACCCAACTATTGGGAAAACAGAAAAGACGATGCCTCCCTCCTTAAAAACCAAGTATTCTTTACTCAAACAAACAAAGCTACTGCCATTGGGTTGCTTCTGACTCGCAGCAGCCCTTTTGGGCAGAGTAGAACGTTCCATCGGGTTCCCAAGACTGCACATCCCTCCAGAACAGCCAGCCTCATCCCATCCATGTGAACCGGGGGCCTTGAAGTCAGCAGCCCAACACTTAATGCACTGCGCCACCGGGCCTCCCGTTCGGGACCCCCGAGTCTCCACATGCACGTCTCAGAGAGGCTTGGCACATGTCCCCAGCTTTTCAGCATTCTTTAGCTATTTGCCTCTGGCGTTAAGCAAAGCCTGATGTATTCCCTTTGTCCACAGCGTTAAATTTTTCCCTTGGGAATTGCTCACCTTCATTTCATTGGTTAGAATGATACATATATGTATATATATGTAGTATATATGGATTTTATATATGTACATGTATATAAATAAATATATAACCTTAGAAACTACATCAAGATATCAGCCTACATTGTGGTTGCTATTGTGTGTTTATTTTAATAAAAAGTCCAGCCTCAATCTGGGCTCAGATTCTGAGCAGACTCACTTGCTAATGATGAGCGTCTCCTCCCCACAGATCCAGACTCTCATGAATTCTCCATACATCCTGTTGTAGTAGTTGCAGGCACTGCCAATCCCCATCCACAGGAATCTGCCATGGGAAATGAGGGGTCCAATTCCCATACAGTAGCCAGGACCTATGAAACCATCAGATGACAGTCAACACATGACAACATCAAAAATGAAAACAGCTTATATAGCTATCATATGTATTTCTTTACATCTCATTGTTGTTCTGCACCATCTAATATAGGATTGTAAATCCCTAAAATAAATAAATGAAGTAAAACAATCAAACAAAGTAAACTTAGCGGGAGAATCTTCACCTCTCAATGAATTTTTAAAAAAGCTTAATTCTTACAGCGTCCTACTTCTATGTGGCCTGTCACCTCAGTTTGAGTCAGCAGGGTGTCTCTCTGCCAGTTTCTTGCCCTGGTCAGTCATGCCGATGAATTTCAGGTGCAAGCCAGTCACCTGTCTGGTAATGAGCATGGGAAGCCATAGGTCTGCTTGGCTGCTTGCTTTTGCCTGAAAACCTTTGGTGTTGGTGCAAGGGTTGGGTGAGAGCCCCCAAGGTTTTTTGTTTGCTTTGTTTTAGCAGAGAGAGAGACGCGAGTTGCAAAGACAACGTCGCAACAGAGAACATTCATCTCTTGCTCTCCTGCCAAAGGGACTCGGTTTAAGAAGATAATCTTCCACCACATCCCACTGGGCAAAAGGAAGCTCAGAAAGGAGGGATGAGCAGTGAGTATGGTCAAAGTAGAGGCCGTGCCCCAGGGGCCTGCATTTGTCAGGAGCCAAAGCACGAAAACCAAATTCCGCACAGCTGGGTCCCTTCTGACTCCGGAGAACCTGTGAGACAGAGTGGACCCGTCCCTGTGGGTTTCCAAGGCTGTAAATCTTTCCGGGAGGAGAGCTGCTCATTGCCCTCCCTTTTCTGGGAGCAGAGGCCTAATACTCCCACCCTTGCTTAAGTAGATGCTGGCGGAACGACAAAGAACATGAACCCAGAGAGCCGCTGGGAGCATGATGCTGCCTTTACAGCCGAGGCAAACCTGGTGGCTTGACTTTACTGGCAGTGATAAAAAGTGAGACTAAAAAGGCTTGGGCACGCCTTTCGGAGTTTTATCGTGAAGGGAATCCTCTAAATCTTTCTCCTCGGACCCCATTCTGTCAGTGAGACTGCAGCCTAGCCAGCACATGCACCAGGCTGTGAGCCGGCGCTCTCCCCCCACGGACTATGAGCCAGACCATCTAAACCAGAGGTCCTCAAACGTTTTAAACGGGGGACCAGTTCACTGTCCCTCAGACCGTTGGAGGGCTGGATTATAGTTTCAAAAAAAAACTATGAACAACTACCTATGCGCACTGCACATATCTTATTTTGAATTAAAAAAAAACAACTACAAGCAGGGCAGAAACACCCGGCGGGCTGGATAAATGTCCTCAGCGGGCCGCAGTTTGAGGACCCCTGATCCAGACCATCCAAACGTTTGCTGTAAAGTGGAGGCATAGTCCCAACTTCTGTAAATGATGTTAGGTGTTTTAAAACTCTGCAGCAGCCGAGTTAATGTGCTGGAGGCCACGAGACTGTGGGTCTTATTTATTTCTTTGCTTTCACCCAAACTAAAAAAAACCACAAACTCACAACCATCCATTTGATCCCAACTCACGGCGACCCTACAGGACAGGGTTCCACTGCCCCCGGGGGTTTCTGAGACTGCAACCCTTTATGGGAGTGGAAAGCTTCATCTTTCTCCCTCAGAGGGGTGAGTGGTTTCAAACTGCTGACCTTGCAGTTAGCAGCCCAACTCGTAACCACTCCTCCACCAGAGCTCGCTCACTCTTCTTTCAAGAGAAGCTGTTTGTTAAGACCCACACAACCAAAATGTCATCAAAGGGTTGTCAGTCTTATGGTTTCTCTGATAAGAGTGTATTACAAAGTGGACGACTGACTTTACATCACACAAGCGGATCTGGGTGAATACATGGCGAGGCGGCTTCAAGAAGTTCCTGGGAAAATGGATAATGGGATTTCCCCATGGACTCCTTGGAAGCTCCCTCATATATTTCCTTAAAGTGTTATCAAATGTGCCAGTCTCAAATCAACTGAAATACTCTCAATGACAAACTATTTTGCTGGGTGTTTACAGCTTGGCAAATTACCGAGCAGAGCAGTAAGACAGAATGATAAAATGTTTAAAACCAGGGGAAAAATTAGAGGGCACTATTTGGAGATGCAGGCTAGAAATCCACCCAAGTGGTTCCTGGGGGGTGGGGGTGGGGATGGGGTGTAACTGAGAACAAAGCTAACTAAATGTTCTACATTCAATTGAGTTTCTTAAAATCATTTTATTAGGGGCTCATACAACTCTTATCACAATCCATCCACACATCAACTATGTAAAGCACATGTGTACATTCATTGCCCTCATCATCCTCAAAACATTTGCTCTCCACTTAAGCCCCTGGCATCAGCTCCTCATTTTACCCCCCCTCTCAATTGAGTCTTAAAGGTCACCTCAAATACCAAGTTGAACCAGATAGGGAGACGGGAAATATTTTGTAAAACCCAGGCACAGGGGATTTTCTGCCAATCGCACCCCACACCCCAACATCTAGCACAGTCTGGTGAGAACAATCATGCTGAAAATTGTGCAATGACTGTGCTCCTGAAATAAAGCCACATCAGTAATGTGATGGGATTTGGGACACTAAAATTTAAAAAGGACACGCACCGAGACATAATCCCCTATTCATGTTGGAAGCAGTAAGGTGTTCTGTGAAACTGTGTGCAGAGTGGGGAAGTACAGCATGCGGTACTCTGGGTTGGCCTGCGTGCCTTGTTGAAGCCTATCAGGCCTTGATGTTTGACGGGATCAGTAGTGGCCCCCATTGTCTCTCGCTTCCCAGGTCCCAAATAGCCTTAACCCCCCTCAGGAATACAAGAAGAAAATGGTTATTACGAGGCAAGGACAGGCAAGGATGCACGGAATCGAGGGGAGAAGAGGAGTAGAGAAAGCCATTCCAAAGACATTTCCACCTTCAGAGCAAAGGTGAAATTAATTACAATAAAAATTAAAAGAGAATTGGGGGGTGGAGAGAAACGCTGAAATTAAACATTACCATCTCCCTCCCATCTCCACCTTGTCTCAAAGGCCGCTCATGCCAACTTGCTTTACTCCAGCAAAATGCAGACCAGGAGTCATTAGCCAAGTGAGATACATCTTTTTCACGGTTTCCTTCAGAACGTACAGGTAACCGGTCTGAAAGTCCTGCTCACCTAAATGCCCTCCTTGGCCGACAGGACAGGGTCTTTCCTCACAGATGTCCCTAGTCTGCCTCTCTGCCTTTTGTGCCCAATCTTTGTCACCTCTCCTGATCAAAGCCCCCCCCATCCCCCCCACCCAATCTCCTCGGCACATGAATCAGTGACCTACTTACCTGGGATGGAGGATGTGCCCTCAAAATTCCACATCAGGAGCAGGAGGCCAGTGAGCAGCAGGATTGGCATGGTGGCTGCAGACACCACCTCAGTCACCATGCTGGTGATATTGTAATGCGCTGGGTTCAGCATTTCCAAAATCATCTCTCACCGTCTTTGCCCTTGGGGGAAGCCGGTCAGAGGCCTGTGGGAATCAAGCGGACAGAAAAATGCGAGCGTCCACGATCAGTCAGCTTCGTCTATGCCTCCCTGCCGGCTTTGGGGGATGCCAAGCTGTAGAACTCCGCGCCTTGTTTTATACCGGGATTGGACACGTAGACAAGGCAAATTGGTGATAAACAAGTCAAAACAAACAGGCCCAGGGGAGATCTTTTGGCTTTAAGTATCGCATTTCTGACCTTGGTAAGAGTCTCAGGTTCGTTTAGACACTTGGTCTGATAGAACGTTATCTTGCTGCCCTTGAGTGGATAGAGTGACGTGCATTGCCGGTAGAGCCAAGTTTCTCACCAAGATACAAGAAGACGCAGCTCACTCGAGGAGTGGAATCATTTCACTACTTCACCAGAAGGTTTTAGTTAGGCGATCGTCTTCCCTTGAGAGCCAAGTCAATTGGAAAAGAAAAATCATAAAAGCAATCCCCCAAACCCCGTTTCCTTGCTCAAAACGGCTTCCTCTAAATAGTAAGCCTGTGGCAAGAAGACCTTTATTGATTATTATTCAAGTGTTCTCAGAACCTCCTCGTTAGGCTGTCTGTTGGATTCAATGGGACTCACCCAGGGCAGTCTCTCTATGGGCCTTAGTGGAGATCTTGAATCGCTTCCACCACCGGCTAGCGTAAGCAATGTCGATGAGGGCTGATGGCAGAGGTAGTGGGGAAAGAATGAGCGAGAGAACACAAGAGGAGGGTAGAGAAAGGGAAAGTGCAGAAGGAGGGAAGGAAGGACGGGGTAAATAGGGTGCTACCAGTAACAGGCTCAGGTGTCTCCGAGCCAACAGCGGTCACCCTCGTGGGCAGAGCAGTCGCTTTTCAGTCTGGTCTGCTGGTCCTGCTGTGCTATTAGACTCCGGGTTTGCCTGCTGCCCACTCCCTCTCTATGTGAGATCTTAATCTAATCAGAGGTGTGGTTGAGGAGGTTGGATTTGGTTTTTAGGTTCCCAGTTTCCAGAGTGGAATTTCACATCATTCCCTGTACATGCTTTGTGACATCCAGGATGCTTGAGGCTTTGTCTATTGGTGGGACCCAAAATGAATGTCAAAAAGCATAAATGAGGAAAAGTGCTTGTGACAAAAATGATGGAAGAAGCCCCAGAACAAGTGATGCTGGGGCAGGGATGGGGTGGGGGTGGGGGGACAACTAACCAAACCAAACAAGAAAATCATTTTACAAGGATTCTTGGGGTTATTTCACAGCATGGAAACAAGCACAAAGGAATAAATGTTGGACAGGGATCCAAACTGAGCCGGCAGTGTGATAATTCACCAAGGTGTTGAAAAGATGCTCATTCAGTATTGTAAGTGGCCCAAAGCAGAGAACTGCTCCAATCATCTTAGTAAGGAAGGAAATCACTTTACATTTGGCAGCATTTCTAGTGTTTTAAGTTACAGACCGCTAAAATATTAGTATTCTTTTTTTTTTCCATTTCCCTAAGGGACCCTGGTGGCACAGGACTGCTAAAGCCAACGGTTGGTGGTTCAAATCCATCTCTCACCTCTAGGGGAGGAAGATGAGGCTGTCTGCTGTCATACACACTTCCAGCCTTGGAAACCCAAAGGAGCAGGGTCCCTCTGTCCTATGCAGCAACATGTTAGGAAATTCTGAAGGTCACAAAATCATTGCAGTTTTTCTCACTGATTGTTGTTTCCTTTGCGTGGTTTCTTTAAGAAGAAGCTAGCAAAGGACCCTAAAGCCTTCCTTGCATTTTGAAAGTCTGAATCACCCCAGCTGCCAGGGCAAGAATGGGGTGGGTGGTGGCCAGTGTGGGACTGGGTGAACGGAGAGCAGGTGGGAGAGAAAATGTAGTCTCAGGGGATGGATGTAGAAACGGAGGCTGGTGGACAGGTTCAAGAGATATTTGGAGGTTGAACTGATGGGGCTAGGCTGTGGTTTAAATTCATTGATAAAGGAAAGGTTAACTATGGCTCCAGATTGTGCATCTGGTGGGGCAATGATGCCACTGTCAGCCAAAGAACTCCAAGGGAGAGGACCAAGGCTGAGACGTAGGGACATCGCTTAGACCCTGGAAACTGCGTGTGAAGACTTTGAAACATTCAAGTGGTGATGTCAGCATTACATTGGAAGAACACCAGGGGAGCGAGAGGTCTGGGCTATCGACCATATTTGAAATGAAATCCTTGGCTGTGGATTTCATTTGACTCAAGGATAGGGTGGAGACATAGAAGGGTGTCTTGGTGGGCACCAGGATTCAGTGGCAGAGGAGGAAAGATCTGAGAAATAGGAGGTCCAGGAGGGGCTATGTGTAGCCAAGTGTCAGACTAAGGAGTTCTGGCTGGCAGATGACAAGAGTGACAAAAAGAGTCGACAGTAGAAGTTGGAGCGTGTACAAAAGGCATAAACCTCTAAGAATTGTTTTTAACTCGTGTAGCATCTATTGTTTTTTTTACAAGAGGACCCCCAAACCATGAAAGTAGTGTCAACTCTTGCCTCGGAGCGGGTGGATGGAGTGCTTGTCTGAAGCGCTGGAGCATGCGGCCTCATCACTTACTCAACCCAATAGCCCCACGGATGGATACAGAGCGCCCTAGTTTACCATGGATGAGGCTGCCGCCATAAATGGGTTCCGGCCTTAGTAGATACCGCTTTTATTTTGAAAGTTTTCATCATTATTGCCTTTTATTATCAGTATCTTTTTGTTTCGTTTTGCTGTTTTCAAAAGAAAGACATTTTTATTTGAGATAAAAATGAACACACCCATAATTTAGGATAAAAGCAGAAGCCATTTCTTTCTCTTGGCTGGATTCATTCTGTTGACTGTGCCTTCTATAAATATTGGGAGTCCTGAATGTCATTTAAATATTTGCCTACGCACTTGTAGGCAGCGTCTGTAGCCTTTGCTTGATAGGAATTCCAGTCTTTCTGAATTCTTCCCTTCCTTTCAGATGGTCCATGCTGCACTCTTTGTAAAAGGCGGGATCGGTACAGTAAGCCAATGGGCAAGCTTTCCGGATATGATGTTCTTTCCGGCGTTTGACTACCACGAGGATCCCAAATCCTTGTAGCGTTTGGCCACATCTTGAACGTGTTCAGAACATGTCTCTCTGGTTTTCTCTCTCACTATTTCCAGGATCAAAACATCATTTTCAACGTGTCTGGGTTGCTCTTCTGCAGGGTCAAGCGCGACCCCGGTGGGCAGGTGAGGCAGTAGTCCCAAGGTAGATCAGAGGTCCGAGGACAGGGGGCTTGAGGGGAGGGCAGGAGTCTCGGTTTGGCTGCATGTGCCCCCCACCCCCCACCCCGAGCTACCCACAGGAGGAGCTCCGCATCTTCATAAATCTGATCTTTGTCTTTGGGTCTCGGAATCTCGGAGAAATGATAACGGAGCAAAGTATGCACCGTGACACTGCACATAAGACATTGCTAGGTGCTGGCGAAGGTCAACATACAGCGATCCTGTGCACAACGACGGGACCCGCCTGGTTCTGCCCTGTCCTCACAAGGGCTCCCATGTCGGGGCCCATTGTTGCAGCCACTGTGCTAACCTGCCTTGCCCGGGAGCCTTCCTCTCTTGGTGCTGCCCCTCTATTGTAGCCAGCATGATGTCCTTCTGCAGAGACTGTTTTTTCCTGGCAACGAGTCAGAAGGACGTGAGAGACAGAGTCTTTGCCTTTGGCTCAATATTAAAAAAAAAAAAAAGCAAACTGCATAACCTTAAGTGCAGATCATCATTACCTGAGTGCCTCTACCTCCAATTTCCAGGCGAGAACATTGAGTCTTGGGGAGTGTCGAACGGGTGGTAAAGGTAGGAGCAGACGCCAAGCTTGACTTGAAAGCCCGTTCTATTCACATCCGGACCCTGTGTTCCCTCTCTGCTTTTTCTCACCCGCCCCACCCACCCCACCCCCCACCCCGCCTGTATTTCCTTTCTCGGCTTCTGCGATGCTACTCTTTCCCTTGTTTCCCTCCCTCTTCCTTTCTGGAGGTTAAACATTTTTCTTCCAAATAAATAATCCATGCTTGTTGCTTCCATTCCCTTTCTGCTCATTCTTTCTGAGCTCCTGCTCCCATCCCAACTGGATGCTCGTCTTTCCGGGGTCCCGTCTGACCTGCCCCCGGGCCAATCCACCTCCTTTCCTTCCTCCACCTTTGTGGCATTGAAGCCTCTCCGCCCTTCCTCCTTGGAGCTCTTCTTCTACACTTGTGAGGGGTTTTCCTTTTCTTCCAATGCCCTTGCTAGTCTTCCTCCGCCCCCAGATCAGCAGCCTTTCCCCAGCCCACGTGCTTTGCCCTGATTCAAGACCCATTCGTTTTAACCCTGCGCAAGCACTCCCCCAATTCGTGGCCCTGGCCCGTGAGCGTCAGATCATATGCCAACTGGAACACTCCTACGAGTGTCTGTTGTGGTGGCAATGGCCTGGGATGCTAACTTGCAAGGTTAGCAGTTTGAAACCACCGGCCACTCTTCAGGGGAAAGAGAGGCTTGCTACTCCCATAGAGAGGTAGCATCTCAGAAACCCACAGGGGCACTCCTACCCTGCCCTAGAGGGCTACTATGAGTCATTATCGATTCAATGGCCTGATGTTTGAGTTCTGAGACACTCCTGGCTGGGGGTAAAGATCAACCGGTCAACCAAGTGGTAGCTAGATAATGCTTCCTGGGGAGTGTGGCCTTGGGAGGGAGAAGCTGGGTACCTCCCCCTCACCCCCCTCCTGCTTGCTAGCACTTTGCCTGCTTTGAGGGGCAGCCCCGTGTGGGTGAGAATGGCGAGCACCCTCCCATGTTCCCACCAACCTTGGATCCACAGGACGCTGCACCCACAAGCCTGTCACCTTCCCAGGTTGCCTCTCTGCATCACCAGCCTGCTGCCACATGAGTCTGAAGAAGGACTGGTGGGCTGGCATTGGACTTAGGCACTTACAGTTGGACTGGACTGGGGCGCCTTCTCGGTATATAAATACGTCTTGACACAATGCTCTCATACATGTACGTCCCCAGATTTGTTTCTCTAGACAACCCTGCTTCTCTTTTTAATTCCATCCGCTTAGAATTCTGGATATCACTTCGCAGGTCGATTCGTCTAAAACCAAATCCATTGACTCCCTGAATTCTTCCCCCGCCCCCGCCCCCACCCTACCCTTTTAAAACATTATTCCAGACATTCAACTTCAGAGCCTTTGATTTGACCTTTCCTTCTTCTTTATTCAAAACCCTCCCTTGTCCTATCCTAACCACATCGAGTCCCAAAGACCTGGTGACATTCCCTGAAAGTCTCGATCTGAAGGTACGGACACTCCAGAAATCTGACCTTCTGGCTCCATTCTTAAAACGGACTGTCAGGTGGCTATCTTGGCATCTAAAGGTGGATGGACCTTTGGGCCACCTGTCACTCACATTTGAGTACTGAACAGGTGACGTGGAGGTGGGGCGGGGCGTAGGACCTCATAGCACATCAGACAGCCCTCCTCTCAATCCAAACTCCAGCACCATCGGCGGTGTTCGCTCAGTCTGTGACCCAAACCCAACATCTTTCAAGGAGCTGAGCGCTCAGCCCTCGCTGTTTCTGTCCATTCTGCAAAGGCCCTGGCCTTGTTGTGCTTCAGGGCCGGGCTATAAGCTGAGCTGGACACAATAAGTCACGCGGAACTGTTGGACCCAAAGAAGGGAAGGCGTCTAGGACAAGAGACAAAAACCACTGACATTCGTCCACCTGAGTTGGGGGTGTTTCTTGTATATTTCCTTACACGGGAAGAGGGGACATCAAGTCCTTACAAGTCACATCCCTCCAAGAACTGGAATCTGTGTCTCTTACCCACCCACCCTCCCACCCCAGCCCCATTACTATTTTACCCCACGCCGAGAAAACACCGACCAGGACTTTGTGCATACTCACTACACGCCTGTTCCTGAGTTGACACTGCTTCCACACCTGTCCAACCTGTATGCCGCGTGGTAACTTTCCAGAGAGCATTTCCCCCCAGACGTCCTCTTTCAGTCTGTCTGGTAGTGTGCTGCCAGGCTGTTTTTCCATTCAGTGATCGCTGCTTGCGCCTCCTGTGAGTTCATGTCTGTCCGTCGGGCGACCTCACGGGAGCAGTCCCTTGGTCCGCAGGACAGGTCTGTGGCCCACTTTAGGCTGGCACTGTCCTCTCCTTCCTTCTCTCCTTCCCTGAGCATTCTCTTAACCTGATACAGACAGGCATCCCGGGCTCCTCTTGCCGTGGACTGCCGAGTCTTATAAACCAGAGCCTTAAAAGGGCTTCATTTAACATGAATTTATTAATGAACTTGCTGAAGCAATACATCATATTCAGTCCCGTCTCTGGACAAGAGCGGCCGGGAGGCCACAGAGGCTGATGGCATGTGCGCCAGGATGTGGTCCCGGGGACCGCGGTTCTCTAGAGTGCTGGTGGGACAACTGCCTGTGAACTTCTGCATGAAGGAAGGGCAGGGCACTGAGGTCTTCCAATAGCACTTCCCCCGCCCTCTCCTTTAAAAACTAACAATTCAGTGGGATGGAGGGACATGGGAAGGCCATTGGTCCTCAAGTGGGTGAGTAGGACCCACAAGCACATTCTGAGATCTGCTTTCCGTGCCCTGACGTGGTCACTAGAGGTCTTGGTCAGCCTTCTCGAAGATTTATTCGGCCTGGAGCTAGAGAGAGACCATCGGAACCAGGGAGGGAACGGACTTGTGTGGTTCCACCCCACCCCCACCCCGTCCCCCTACCACCCACCATTTCCCCAGCCCCTGGCAGAGTCCCTGATGACCCACATGTGAGATGAGCAAGAAGTTCAAGCTCTATCACTCAGGTGACCTGAGCTACAGGAGTCCCTACCTTAGGCCGGGCACCAGAGGGGTTAAGTTGAAGGAAAAAGGCTCAGCCCAGTTTTGGCTTTCAGCCTGAGGCAGGACCATGCCCGTGTGATAGCATAACGGGAGCAGCAATGGGGCCAGGCCTCGTGACCTCAAGTCACCGTGCTTTGGCTGACCAACCCTCTGGCCTCCGCTCGGTCCCCGGGCCTCCCTGCCCGCGGCCGGGAAAGTGAAGTCTCTCAACTTCAGGGCTCAGGTCCACCTCTCGAGCTGTGCATCAGTGTTGCTGACCATGTCTCCCCATGGCCCCTGCACCCAAAATGGAAGGCTCCTATGAGCATCCTTAGGGTGTTTCTGATGCAACCCTACGTCAGAGAGGCCACAACCTTTTCGGTGTGGCAAGACCCACAGCCATGAACAAGTCTTGGTATCCAAGGGGAACCGCAGGGAGGTTTCAGGTGGCCTTGCTTTGTCTTCATCCACCTGGGTAGGATAGACTCTTCTAGGAGCAGTCGGAAAAAATCCTTTCCTGAACAGACAGCCCAGCTGGCTCCTCAGTGGGATGCCTTTGGTCATGACCACGCCATACTTGTCCCCTTATCTCACATCCCACCCCTTTCCCACAAGACCCTCACGGTGGCTTCCACAGGTGCTTTGTACTTAACATGTGGCTCAGTGGGTAGGCTCAGCTTCGTCAGCCTGCGTCCATCAGAGACCCATGCGCCCTCGAGCCCCCAGAAGAATATTTTTCTTATCCTATCTGTGATTCCCAAACACCAAGTTCCAGCAATGAAGTGGCCCAAAGCCACCACCCAAACAGTCAGATAACAGCAGGACTAATGGCGTTTGCTTGTGAGTTTATCTGTTGTTTAGCAAACACACCACGAGGTCACCAAGATATCCTACAGCAGGGCCAGGCAGAAGGTCTTAGATTGGGTGGGGGTTGGGGGGAGGCACTGTGCTGTCGTCCTTGGGGGGCTGGGGTCACTTAACCTTTCTGGACCTCCCTATTTCCTTATCTATGCAACAAGGACATTGGGTCACATGACCCCTGGGAGCTCTGTGGTCCAATTTTTTAACCCTTTGCACGAGCCTCCTCTCCTCCGCCTTCCAGTCTTTTCTCTGGGCCTCGGTGCCTCGGACCGGGCAGTGGTGCCTGCTGGTCCAGGCCCCTGGCTGAACTGGGCTGCAGGGCAGGCCACGGTCTGGACGGCCAGCTCTGGCCATCTGCGTCAGTTCTTTTCATTGTCTCAGATGGGGTCCAGAGCCATCGGAGAATCCACCAAAAGCTGTGATGCCCCACGCTCTGGAGAAGTCCACTGGGGTGCAGCATGCAGTGCCTTAAAAGCCCTTCTGAGTTCTTTGACACCCCACCCCGCCAAGGCCCAGCCACCGCTGCCGCGCCCCCGTCCCCCACCCCTCACCCCTGGCCACCAATCAGCAACTCCTGTCTCCATGTTCTGCCTCTGGCACCCAATGCCCCAGGAGAGTGATGTTTGGGGGCTGGACATGAACACAATTCCCCATGGGAGCTTTGCCTTTTGACTGGATCCCAAGGTGGGGCTTTCTCCTCTCATCAACAGTTACAGCCTGGGAAACCTACAGGGGCCGTGTGACTCGGTCCTATGGGGTCGCTGTGAACCGGCATGGATGGGGTGGGGCATGGATGGGGTGGCTGCGAGGCAATCTACAGACGACAGCCTCGTGAGAGAGCGGTGGACCCAGCAGGCCCGGGATGATTGCGCAAGACTGGGCAGGGAACGTGGATTGGGGGTGTGCGACCAGTAACTGGAATCTCCTCTGGGGTTCACGTTGGGCTGGCACTGTCCACGGCCGCACGTCAGCTCTGCGGAGGGCAGGAAGGCTCGCGGGTCTCCATTCACAGAGCGCGCGTGGTTTCCCGTCTTTTGTTTTTGACGTCCGCAGTATTCTAGTCACTGTTACAGGCACTAGGGGTGTAGCAATGAACAAATGCCCTCTAGGCATCGAGGCTGGGCAGATCTAAGTCCAGTTGCAAAAGTTCGAAACCAAAGGTCTCGGTCACTGTGGAAGGGGACTCTCTGGGAAATGGAGTCAGCTTTGGCTAAGAAGCCGTCTCATGGGAGCACCCAGCATGTCATAAGCATTGAGTAGGGCTTACTATTATTATCGACCCCATACAGCCGCTGAGGAGACCATTCGGAAAACCTGTGGGAGGACGAGTGTCCCCCTCACTGTCGTCGCGTCCTCGGGTCACTACAGAATTGGGTACTCTGGTCAGGTACAGAACATGCAGTGCTTTAAATGCCTGGCCTCTTTGGGTGCTCTGAGGGGGCATCAGCCCCCATCAAGGTGGGGGTTATCTCTCAGTGGGGTGACCCATCAGCTCCCCGGGCGGCCTGATTCTATGACCCTCCTCTGCCCTTTCGTGGGGCTTTTCATGGGAATTTCTGAGGATGGTGCATGAAAAGACTGCGGGAGCTGGGACCATGTGGCGTGATACTTCATGTTCTCGACCAGGGTACCTTCTGCCCACGGCTGCCTTTCATGTGTCATTTCCTCTCACTTGCTATCCACTCGCTCTCCTGCCCCCAGTCCGAGGAAATCATGTCACCAATAATAGAATTCATAGCCAGGGGCGCTTTCTTCCATTTCCTATCCTCCCCTGGGGCACTTTTTCATTTTGCCCGGTGCCTGGAGAGATGCTGGACACTCTGTCTGTAGGAGAGACCAGGACTTATCAGTGTGGTGCTGCTGACAAGTACCAGTGGATAATAGGCTTGTAGCCAAAGAGGACTGTGTGTGCAAGGTTGGGACTTGGCTGGAGGAGGAGAAGAGGGGAGACAACTTCCCTCGTGGAACAACAAAGACAAATACCTCAGGCAGCCAAGAACAGGCCGTGGAGGCTAATAACCCAAGAAGCTGGGAGGCCTGCTGGTCTACTGGTGGAATGACAAGAAGAAAGAGGGCTCATGGGAGCATACAAGTGCACTGTTGCTCTCTCTGTCTTCTAACTTGGTCAGCAAGTTTACCCAGCGAACCGTCCTGTGACTGCTAAGGACAGAGGCAGGAATCTCCAGAAGGATTTACGAGCCGCCAGGAAAACATCAGAACTTTGTTTCTCATTGAACTGACACGGCCCTGTCCATGAGAAATGATTTTGACCATCCAGCTCCCTTCTACTAAATGCATTCTTCAAACGCATTGTTACCAGTTCCCACATCAGACGGTGCGGAAGGCCCTCCGCTGAGCTCATGGTGCTAAGAATTAAGGCAGTCCTTATTCTCCGGGTCCAGAAAATTCTTTGGCCAATTTTTCTTGTAATGTAGCCTCCTCTCCAATCATTCTCTTAGCTCTTCTTTGTATTCCTTGCCTGTTCTTTCATATTCCCGACCCCCCCACCCCCACCCCACCCCATCTCTTTGACCGCTGAACCATGTTCTGGAGGAATCCCTTCACTGGGTCCCTCAGCTCTTCAACTTTTACATTTTCTGGCTTTTCAGTCCACGCGGTAGGCTGAGAGCCACAAGGTCCGAAGGTCAAAACCGCCAGCCGCTCTGTGGCACAGAAAGAGTGGGTCTTTCTACTCTCGTGCACCGTTCCTGGAGGCAGTTCTACCCATTCCTATAGGGTCCCTGTGAGTTGGGCATGGACTCCGTGGCAGAGGGGGTTGAATCAGATTTTTATTTCAAAGTTCAGTATGGTCATTCCCTGGCTCTCCTTTTTTGGGTTGCTTTTCTTCACGAATGCAGTCTCTGCTTAGCTCTGCAAGGCTGTGCACCTCGGTCTGTTCTGGAGCCCCCATACAAACAGCTGGATGCTTACAGCGTGGTGCCCAACAAAGGTCTGCTGACTCTTTCATGACATGCTCGCTTGCCTGTGACTGAAACGCTCGGTCAGTGGGTAGGTAGCCTCTGGCGGCTTAGCTCGGGGGAGAGGAGGAAGCGGAAGAGCAGAGTGTTCTGCGGCAGCTTGGACTCCCCCGTCAGCCTTCAGGGAGCTTGAGGGAAGGGTAGGGTGTGTGCCTTAGCAGTTAGGCTTCTGGGTCTGGGCACACACTCCCTCCCCAGCGCCCACCATCTCTCTGTGATGCTACAGAGCTTCTTTGGGCTGATCCCACATTGCAGCTGCTGCTTGGTAAAGGAAGAGGGCCAGGGGAGAAATGACCCAATCCAGTCCGACAACCTGGTTGGCTGCTACTGGTTTCCTCCGGTTCCTGGAAGCCACTTGCTCCCAGGTGCGGCACTCTCCTGGGTTCCATCCAACCTTCTGTGGCCATACTTGCATCTTCCGTGTTTAATTTTAATTTTGTCCTTCCAGAAGGACCCCGGGGGGCTTTTATGTTTCTCAGATGTACACCCCAGTGAGGGATCCCCAACTTGTTTCATAGCTCAGGTGTGGGGGGTCTGGGGGGTTGTTTTCTGTTTACAATACCTGTGTGTTTTACATTTTGATTCTAGAGATTTGGGGTGCGAAGGAGCATCCGTGGCATGTGGGCAATCCACTACATGGAAGCAAAAGATGAAGCACCAGGTGCCGCCGATGGCTGAGAGCAGCTCTGAAGGAGGAGCTCTGGAGATGCTTTGATGACGTCATTGAAACGTGCCATCAGTTGGGCAGAGAAGAATCAGCTGCTTGGGACCCTCTGGGTCTGTTGTGTTTGCTACTCGTCAGCCACGTGCCTCTGTAGCCGTGCGGTGGGACAAGCAAGCAAGCGCCATTAATGCCAGGAGGGAGTCCAGAGCTCCCCTGAGGAGGGGCCCAGCGCTGAAGATGATGCCCATAGGAGGTGACGGGGATCAATAAGGAAGGAAGACACACCTGGACAAACAGTAGAGCAATGGGGCCAGGTACTGGCTGGCCATCAGTGACCCAGCCGGTGGGGAAGAGAAACAAGCAGAAATGCAAACATGAAAAAGACTTCCCAGGAAATGGGTGCCATGGAGGACCCAGGGGTGGGGGGTGGGGGTAGGGTGGGGGGTGGCTTCTGCCGGGCAAGAGGAGTTGCGGTCAAATAAAACGAACTTCCACAAGGCAGCGCCAACTGCCTACGAAGAAATGGCAAAGCTTCCATGTCCTTAAGGACAGTTGGCAAAGGGTCCCGAGTGATTGGTCACCAATTTGTTTCTGATCCAGCACTGTTCCTGGGGGTGTTTCCCAGCGGGGGGAAATTCGCTCTCTAGCTCCTCCCCAGGAACTCCCCTGCGTGACTTGCGGGGAGTTCATCCACTACCGAGAGACTTCTTCTTTGCCCATCACTTGGAGGCAACTGTCCCTTCCTTGTCTTGGCGGGAGAAAGATGTGGCTACCTGCTTCCATAAAGACTTTCAGCCAGGGACACCCTGTGGTGGGCCCCTTCGAGTCTGTCGAAGGAGCCACTGCGATGGCTGTGGGCCGCCTGGCCTTGAGCTCCCATGGGTGGCATGCCTACAGGAACTGCCAAGGGGTAAGCACCGACGCATGTTTTTACCCGAGATGCAGTCTAACTCTCTTGGAGTTTAGCAGCAAAGCGCAAGCAACGTAATGTATACCTTGAGAGAGAGCGAGAGAAACATCAGCCCAAGCCAAGCTTTCCAGGGGCTCCCCCAAAGGCCCCAAACTTTAACATCCTACAGGCCAAGCTATACTTCCTCCCCGA
>NW_022103905.1:9591723-9600395 GCF_000313985.2 Echinops telfairi
TCCCAGTCATCTGTTCCTTTGTGCAAGGTCTTCTGGGCCAGGTGTCAGGCCAGGTGATAAAGGTGCTGGCGATGTGTCAGTAAAGACTTTGTGACCATAGTTCACGCCCCAGCGGAGAAGGTAGCCCATGAACTGGTAATAAGAATACAAATGTGGCAAGACTTCTCAGAGTGAGTCTGCAGGGTCCTGTGGGAAGATGAGCCCTGAGCCCCAATCATCCAGGTGAGGCCAGGTGCCCTATGAAGCTCAGCTATAAGGATGGGGAGATGTTTGCCAGGAGAAGAAATGACAAAGGAAGGGGGACATTTCTGAGGGAGGAGCTAGATGTACAAACTCCAGGTGGTACATTTGCAAGCGGACAGCATGAGGAGGCTTTGCAATGTCCCCACTCTTCGTGGATGAGACTGAAACCACTATTAAAACTATGGAATGACATGGTTCCCTGGAATGGAAACGGACCTGGAAGACTAAGTTGAGTGATGCAAAAGTTGTGAATTGCTTGCTACCAACCCCAGGTTTTACGGGGAAGCTTCTGTCAGGGACACTAAGAAAGCAGTCAGAGGGGTAGAAGAGAAAGCTTCTATTTCCTAGACTGGGAAGCAAGAAAGAAGAGGAGTTCTGGGAAAGCCACCCCAGAGGTGATGGGCTCTTGAGCGGTGAGCCATGCACTCAGGCCAGTGCCAGTGCTCTGGGAAGCAGTCTTCTCTAGTCCCGGCCTCCGGAAAAGTATGACCCCAGAAGTGACCCACGTTGCCCTGACAGTTCAGCTAATTCAGAGAATCCAACCCCAGCTTGATGGGAACCCTAGCTCTGTATGGCTCCCTGGTTCACACAAATGGCGAGCTAGCTCTACAGCTAGTGGTTTCAATATGCCCCCAAGCCAACAAAGAAGCAGGGCACCCCCTCCTTCCTTGTGGAAGACCACCACCCCTGGAGACCCTGTGAACTGAGTTCTCGGCACGCGTGGGGCCACCCCGATTTGAAATCGACTAAACAGCATTGGTGGTTTGGCAGATACGGACCCACGCATTCAGAGTCAAGTTTGTCACCCACCAACACTTAGTAGGCAAGGCTGTGCATGGACGCTACCATGGAAGACTCGAAAGGGGTCACTCCTGAAAGAAATGCTTCTCTACGGGTCATCTATAAAGGGCACTGGGGCTAACAAAATGGGGGTGGGTAGGAGGTGTGGGGTAGGAGCAAACCTCCTGCAGCCATACAAAGACAGTCTTACGAACAACTACATGACGCTCCATTGACAAGGCCGAGAGCAGGCTTATTAGGAACCTCTCCTAGGGAGGTCCGTCCAGCTGAGAGGGCAGCCAATGGTTACGGAACCCACTGGGCCTTTGGGAGTCGGTGTATACATGGAAGAAAAGACACAGTTGGTGCCCACCGCCCTCCCCCCACCACCACCATCAGTTCAGCAGATGAAGGAGTGAGAGCCCCACATAAATCACTCTGGGCTCCTCCGTCAACATTTAGGGGTCGGGGGGGTGGTGGACAAAACCTATGAAAAATCCCAAAGATAGCAATTAATATACCTGTAACCTTGGTTGCGCAAGTTACTTAACCTCGCTGAGCCTCAGGTTAGATAGCAGTATGACGGAGCTAACACCTACCTCCCAAAGTCCTGATTTAGAGCTCCTTTCTCCAGAGAACCTACTAAGGGCAATGGCTAACACCCAGTCACCGAGAGCTCATCACTGGCCACGTACACACTGCTCCGAAAAACAAGGATGACAAGGAGGAGGAAACTATTCCAGTAAGATCTATGTTTTCAAAGTAGGAGGTGTGCACAGATGTCTGGTCTGGGAAATGAGAGGTAGGGGGTGAGCAGGGAATCTTGGGCTGGCTTGCCCAAGAGAGCACCGATTTATGTCTGCTACCCCGAAGCCTTTTCGAATTACTCCCCCTTCACCCTCCATAGCGTCTCAGTTGGGACAACACATGGTCTGTGTGTATCAACTGTGCTTTCCACAGCAGCTCCCCCACTTCTCTCGGCCCTCTCACCTACATGGCGGCTGCCGCCATTGTGGGTCATTTCCATGGCTGCCTTTCACCGAGTGGCAAACTTGGCCTTACTGCCTTTCAACCTCACACTCGGTCCCATAAAGTAGGTCCTACTCTTGTACCTAAATCTACAGATGCGGCTTGGAGAGATTGATTGAGTTTCCCTAGGGTCCGGGTTTTCCCAAGACTGATGGCCCCAATTCATTACCTTCCTGGGCGAGAAGGAACAGCAGGCCTCTCCATGCCCTGGCATCCCAAGCTGGGCAGAGCAAGGAGGTGGGGCGGGGTGGTGGTGACTCTGTCCAAGTAAGGTGAGCCACTTTGGGAATTTTCCTTAGCAATGAAGCTGGTCTCCCACAACCCCCAAGACCAAGCCTACAAGAAAACACCTCTGTGAAGGGGGAAGTTCACCGGACGGTTGGCTCAGGGGTGGGTAGCCAAGGGGAGTGGCATTTCCGGGCCACAGCAGGAGGGACCCAAGCAGCCCTTGGCTTCTTGGACATTGCACTCTGGTACCTGAGCCCAAGGAACTAAGGCAGCTCATCCGCTGCACTCTATTTTTTTTCTCCAAATGTTGAACTGGGTAAAAACAGCACCATCACACGAAGGCCAAGTCCCTGCTCTCTGGCTGCTTCCGGTGCCTTTTAGAAGAACATGATTTTCAATCTGCGAGCCCTAGTACTCTTTGCCTGCCAGACTAAGCTCTCTAAGTGTGCGTTATTCATGCATAGCTATTAATAATGACCATCTAGCTTAACCCTTATTGAGTTCTCTTTTGATGCCAGTCACCATTTTAATTAAGCACTTTGTAGAGAGGGCCCTCGTTTCTAAACCACCAGCAGCTCCGTGGGAGAAAGCCTGAGCCTTCTACTCCTGCAAACAGTTGTGGCCTCAGAAACCCACAGGGGTCACTATGAATCTGCACGCACTCTATGGCAGCATGTTTTGTTTGGGGTTATTCTCATTAAATTCTCATATCAACTCTAGAAGTCCAGAAAATACAACCAGTTTACCGAATCTTACTTGGTATTAAGGGTTAAAATAGATTCCAGTCCAGGTAACCTGACTCAGAATCCATGCTTTCATCCCCTAAAAGACGCGCGTGTGCTTCCTCCTGTGTGTGAGGGATAGGTAACCTTCTATTTACACACGACCCACCTTCCAAGAGACCCGAGGTTTCTGGAGAGGCCCTAGCTAGGACCGCAGGGCTCTGTAGGGAATGTTCTTGCCCTCCTTGTAGCCAAGGGCCCATACTTCTCAAACCATCGTCCCTTCTTCACCAAGCTTTCCCCACCACAGCTCAGCCTCATCTCTTCCTTCACAGTTTTCCTTCATCGACTGCTGCTACATCCAGCACTCTGGTAACCTTTCCACCATGTCTTCATTCCCATGCAACCCCTGGTGGTTCTTGCTTAACTTCTATGTGTTTAACTTTGCTGGGTTTTTTTGCCCCTGTTGTGTCTCTTGTGTCTGTGTATATGATTAACCTTCCCTGTCTGTTATGTATGCTTACCTTTCTGGTTTGTTTAACGTCTGGTCTGGCAAACTGCATGCATGCCACTGACCTTATACCCCGCCCCCCACCACCCTGCAATTCACTGCTGGTAGGACCCCTATTAGCCTACACGGCAGCTTTGTGTGGATTTGAAAAGGTTAACAACTGTCCACTTCTCACCTGCCCCCAGGCCTATGGTATCAGACAACCACCCCCCACGCCCCCATCCCCGTGTGCACGTGCACCCCATATCGTACCTTGCCCACTAACCCCCACTACGACCTCCCTCCCCCCTCCCAGTTTAGCAGAAACGCTAACAGCGGAGATGCTTAACGTATGCTTGCTGCTTGGCTGAAATTTTAGGGTCAGGCTTGTGGAAACGGTTTTGAAGAGGACGCTGAGTGTGGTCTTCTCTGTCAAGGGTAAATCTGATTTATTCAATTAGAAGACTGTAGACCCGTCCAAACGTTTTAGAAACAGGGAACCCAGCTTAACTGATTGACTACATGCCCAGGGGCCCAAAGATATCCCCAGAAGACACTGCTCACAACAAATCCGACCAAAGCTTGAGAAAGTAGGAAGACCACAGAGCATGGTCGTAGGAAGCCCCGCCACCGACAAGCTGCGGCTGCTGCTTTAGGCAAAGCAGCAAATCCGCATCTCCAGGCCCCAGATTGGGCATCCGTACAAGGGGGCCAATGACGCCTGCCCTGCCGCTTTCATGGAAAGATGGGGTGATTGGGCGGTGGGGGGAGATAAAGGAAAATTGGGAATGGACAGGCAGAGTCGGGACTGATCACGGTTACTCTCTAGCGGCATCTGTCCAGTAAGCAACAAAGGGGGGAAGGAAATGTGGTTTTTGTTCTTTGCCTAAAAGAGCAATGGCCGATCATTGATACAAAGATGCATTTGGGGGGCACACACTTCAGTTTGGGAGAAGTTGGAGACAGCCAAAGCAGCCTGGCTCTGTGCAGGAAATCATAATACATAATATAAAAACAAATAATACAGGGCACTCAATTCCTCTGACTGATGGGAGATTGTGGGGGGTGGGGGCAGGCTGAAAGGGGGGAATGTTGTGAATGCGGCACTTTGCATCGGCCTTTTTGACAGAGAGTTTCCTTGGCCGGGGACAGTCTTCCCAGGGCTGGAGACGCCAGGAGTGCTAGGATAGTTCTCATCCCCGGAACCAGTCTTATAAGACCTCTTTAAAAGATTCAGACAAGGGCACCAGGCAGGCAGTCACCGGGAGAGCTCTGCAGAGCAGAGAGAAATGCCAGCCAGGGTGCGGGCCAAAGGGGGTGGCACAGTGAGTGCGCGGGAGAGACTCAAAGGGTGATTACGGTTCATGCAATCACTCGTTGCTCCCCAGCCTTGAAATTCAACGATGTGTGAGGCTTGGCCTTCCAGGACTGGGACGTCCCGGGTGGGGGTGGGGGTGGTTAGGGAGAAACCCGACAGAAGAGAGAATATTGTTTCTTAGAAGGACAAGGGCGTAAAAATAAGGCAGGGTGTTGTCAATGTCACAGGTAGAGGGTCTACAGCCTTTGAAGGTGGTCGAGTGAGGGGACTGTCCCTGAGCAGAGGTGCGCCATGGGAATCAGGAGGCGGTCATTCTGGTCCGGCCGGGTCCTCAGGAGCGAGAGACCCCTGCTTTGGACAGAGCAGCCTCGGCCCCCGAATGAGTCCTGCACCATAGGTTCCTATAGGACCGCTGCAGCCTTAGCGGGTTGTTGGGAAATTAAGAGGACAAGAACTCATTGTGAAGAAGTCGGGAAAGGGTTTCAATATTGAAGAAATCGGTGCACATCAACCGAGTTGAATCGCGGTATCACCGGGCATTCCCCCGTGTGACTGGGAAAAGGCTGGTTCCTCTTTGAAGGACAAGGTACCAGGTGGAGCACATGCAGACAGAACATGAGCAAAGGGTTCACTGGAGACCTGCCTAGCTGGAGCAAGCTGTCCCTGGGCTCTGGGGATACAAGAGCCTTTTAGAAGGCACAGAGGAGGTGGCTCAGGTATCTGGGCCTGAAGAGCCTGTTACCTGCTAAACTGAACAAAGGGGAAGCCAGGACCACCCAAGACTTTATACACAATTTGGTAGAGAAGTGAGTAAAATAAAGCATTCTTCGCCTGCCCCACCAGAACCTGGTTTTGAAAAAAAAAAAAGGATAAGAACATGCGTTCGGTCAAGGAATTACACGTAGTCGGCACAGTAAACACACTTCTTTGGCTTTTTTAAAACCATCCTGGTTCTGCTTTGAACTAGCAATCGCGTCCCAGATGCCACCAGGCCTTGATACAGCCCAGCCAGGTGAGGCCTCACCGTGTACACATGGGCAGTGACACTGACCAGGAAAAGCGCTGGGGAGTGCGGGGTGAGGGGAGTGTAAAAGCAAAAGGAACAGGTGCGAGAGCTGCATAGGGATGCTGTTCACTCTAGTGAGGGGGCGGAGTTCCCACGAGAGAGACATGGAACGGGTCCTTGCAGGGAAGAGAGGAGAGCATGTCCCTGGAAGACAGTGCACATTCTCTCAGGGCCTCTTGGAAATCGCTCATTGTCTGCCATCCCAACATGGTATGCTGTCGCCGAAGATCTTGCTTCTCTGCCCTTCGTCTGCATTCTCAAAGCCACTGTGAGCCCAGGCCTTCCCTGAAAGCCTTCCCCTGGAACAGAGCTGCAACCAAATCTCCTGCCCCCATTTCCCCCTTCTGCCAAATGCTTGCTACTGACAGCTCAGCGAGTCACCCTTCTGCTTCAACACTGCTAAGACACGCCACCCCTCAAGGCCAGTCCTAGGACGAAGAGTTCTTAAACTTAAACATAAATAAAGTGGGGAGAAGAACAAATTTGGACTTCTTGTTTTTTAAATGGCCAGGGACAGGGGGACCTTTGGACACACGGATCTGGAGCAAGGGGAGCGATGGCCTGTCTTCTCAGTCAGAGCCCCACAAAGGCAAACATTTGCCTTCCCCCCTTGGACCCTGGAGCACAGGTGTGTGCTGAGACTCTGCGCCGCCTTGCGGGGCTGGCCCAGAGGCTGAAGGAAGTGGCCGGGCAGGAAGGCAATGCTCTGAGTGAACATAGTTACCATCTGAGTAGGGGGTTCAAGCAAAAGGTGCTGATCCAAATACTGATGGATAGTTCTGGGATGGGAAAAGGAAGGAAGGCATCGGGGGAGATTAAACAGGGACCTCACCCATGTGGGTGCACAGATGCCATCTAAGATGGGGGAGACTTTAAAATCCCCAAAGGAGAGTGTGTGGTGGAAGACCTACCCAGCTCCCCGAACAACTGGAATTTAGAAGATGGGGGAAAAGGTTCTAAGAAAGAAGAACCAGAGGGGGTGTAAAAAAGACGGAAATAAATCCTTGTATCACCAAAGTCAGGGGGAAGAACGTTTCAAGAAAGGAGGGTGGTGTGGTTAGCTGTACTGGAAGCTACTCAGCAGCAGCCCCCACCCCCCCACCCCACCCCCCCCCGTCAGATGGTGGCAGAGAGGGTGCCCGGACCAAGGACGGCAAAGGCAAGTGCTGCAAATGAAGTAGGAAACCAGACTGACACGGAGATGCCAAGGTCCAACAGAGGCACAGGCGATTTAGTCCTAACTTGCAAAAAGATTTACTAAGAAGGACAAGAAACAGTATTGCTGGTCCCCCACCCCTTCCCCCCGAGCTGTGGAGTTAAGCCGTACGTTTCTTTCCGTGGAAGACCTGAGGCACCTAGTTGAGTGCCGTATGGCAGAACCCAGGTTGAGGGGCGGTTTAGGACAGAGGGGGGTATCACTAATGGAAAAGACCCTCAGCCTCAGTACAAGGAATGGGCTGGGGTGGGGGTGGGGGAAACACCTGTAGAGGACCTGGCCCTTCCCTGGGGCGGGGAGAAACCCAACCCCCCTGCTATCCAGTCAAGTGCGACTCGTGGCGACCCTACAGGACTGCGCAGAACTGCCCCTGTGGGGTTCTGAGAGGGCAGGTGCAAATGCCACCCACCCACTTGTTCTGCCCAGCCACCTCTCTCAGGAATGAAGGGAGTGGAGGTATCCGGCAAGCTCTGAGCAGAGGAAATGGAACTGTGATTCTGCGCGCAAAGCAAACGCCCAGCGAAACACGGCTAAGCCACCGGGTCAGCACTGAGGGCCCGGCTTGTGTTGGGGAACACGAACTCAGAGCCGCGTCATACGATCATCGGTTACTACGTAATATTATCATCGGCCTGCTCCGCTGCAGTCCTGAATAAGACTGGGAGCCTTTGCCAGGCACGGAAAATTGAGGAGGGAACGAGGAAGTAGAGAGAGAAGGTGGCTTATGGACACAGAGAAAGTCAAGGGACCGTTGACTTAGAGATCTCCTTTCAGAGGAGGTAGCGTTTCTGGCGGTGAAAAGGTCCTGGGTGTGGCCGTGGATGGGCGTGGGTGCCTGAGGTGGGAGAGAGAGGGAGAGGACTCAAGATGCAGCTGCCATGGGACGGAAAAGGACTTTGCTCAGGAGGATGGCAGGAGACGGGCTGGAAGAGACGACCTTACGAGGTCAGCGTCTTCCTTCCGTGAGTGCGGGGTGGGGATGGAGGATGGGTGGGTCATGTAAACCTCTCAGGAGGTTTCTCCTGTTTAGGGGGAAAAAGTGGGGGGTGGAATCATCCGGAGATGGCCCTGGGGTGCCTGGAATTCAGCAACACCACCACCCCCCTCCAAAACTGACACTGGGATTTTATGGTGGAGGTCTAGTCTCCCTTTAAGAGGGCAGCATGGGAAACCGAGTCCCAAGAGATCCACTGGAGTCCAGGGAAGAGATGGAGTTGGAAGGATAATTTGGAGAAGTGACGTTCGGTGCTGCGGGGTGGAGCCTAGGGGAATGATGGGGGGTGGGGTGGGGGTGAGGGTTGGGGCAGGAGGATGGCAGGCAGGCAGTCGCAGCAGTTTCTAACAGCGCAGAAAGGTGTGGTGACAGCTGTGACACCCCTGTCAACCAGAGTTGGGGGTTCCTGATAGCCTCACAGGAGCCCAACCAGAATCAGCTTTGGACACGGTCTGGAGGTCAAGCCCACTACCAACAGTATAACGGGCATGGTTTCCATGCCCCCGTTTCCGAGGTTCTCTGAAGGCTCTGCTTACGTCCCCTTTAAGTGCACACATGATAAATCACACTAACGTGACAAAAGCAA
>NW_022103905.1:9600749-9639542 GCF_000313985.2 Echinops telfairi
ATGAGGCCCTGGTGGTCCTTTTATCTCCTCCCCCCACCAAGTCAGCTGAACATATTTTCCTGGCCTCAGGGAAGCAGAATGCAGAGGGGGAAAAATATGCCCCTGGCTTCTGAGTTTCGAAATCAAGGTCCAAGAGGACTAGGCAAGGAGTGACCGCAGTGATGGCACTGAGGGGAAGGAAGGGGTGATAGGAGTGAGGCTGCTCAGGCCCTGGAAATAAAGAACATAATCTTGGCCTTGGCCATCAACTCCATTCCGACTCCTGGTACCTCCGCCTCTGCCCGGGGGAGCGGCTGATGGCTTTGAATTGGCCGCCTTCACATCAGAAGCCCAGTGCCTAGCCCTCAGTTTCCGTCTGAGCTCCTTCCTAGAGACAGAAAGAAACTCTCCCAAGCTGGAAGGACAAGGGGCGGAGGAGAAAGGGACTAGTTCAAGGTGGGCTGCCTAGACAGACAGACAGAAGCTTGCTCCCCACCCCCACCCCAAGGGCCCTCTCCAGGAACCAGGGCGGCCACCGCCTCCCTCTCTCTGGTGGTCCCCAGTCCTAACTAGAATTTCCAGCATGACTCCACCCTCGCTGCTAACCCACCTCATTCTGGTTTACCCCAGGCGTTGCATTTGCATTCACTGCCATCCCTCAAAATTCGAGACCAGCTTAAGTTTTTAAAGTCCAAGTTTCGGGTCTCCCCCGTTTGATGAAAAGCAATCAGATCTGGTGGCACGTGCCTCACATTCCAAACATCTGGCGGTGACACCAGGCTAGCCATCGTCACAGAGATGAAGCAAATCTCACTTTCCCCAACTCTGAAGGCAAGAGTATGCATCCTGAGTGCAAAGGTGAAATGACCCCTTTGTCTTACCCAAAGAAGCGGTCTGAATACACAAGCCAGATTCAGCTGAAGAAACAGTTGCTTTTGACCTTACAAAACACGGCCAGCTCCAACCCCGGTCCTGAGACCCTCAGAGAAGAGGATGTGTTTACAGGTCCATACCTGGCACCATGTGCTCAAAGCTGGCTTCTTGTTCGCACCGGGATCCGCTAGCACATGAATCGTTAAGAGGAGGGCCAAATTCGCCATATCCTAAGATGTTAAACATTGAACCCATAGCTAATGAGTGACAGAGTTGAGAACCCAGTCCTCCTCTCTCCCCAGCCATTGTCTATTGGGCTCACCCTACACGGGGTCCACCCCCCTTGGTCCTGCCTGAAGCAGCCAGGGGGAGCCCTGCCACCTGCCGCTGGGGAAGAACCTAACCCCTTGCCCTCCTCCCGGCAGCCATGGAGGTTGACAGCTCCTGTCTGTTCACTCCCCTGCCCACAGAGCCAACAACATGAGTGGACGCTTTCTATCAGGGTCCGGTGTTTCTAACGGAACTTCCCAAGTTTACGTTGACCTCTAAATGCACAAGTTTCCTAGAATTTTTTTAGCGCTTGTCTCCTAAAGTGAGCTCTGATCTGCTCCTCGTCGTTCTAGAAGCAGGTATCTGAAGCTGATACCACAGGCTGGAGAGAGCTGGGGGCAAAGAAGGAGCCAATCAAGGAGGGACCACTAATCCCCGAAGGGCCCAGGGGTGGGGAGGGTGGGGGGCATGGAGGTCTTCGGGGTCCAGTTCTTTTGCTGCTGTTGGGTCTGGCTAGGAACATACATTCTGAGAAGAAATACATTGAGAGTGAGCTGTATGCATTTTTACTGCTCTCTCTCTCTCTCTGGACTTGGCTGTTGCCATGGTGACTTGGTTGCAACCGCCAAGTTGAGACTTCCACCCTCCTTCCACACTGGAAATGTGGAAATGAAATCAGAGGACAGGAAGGTGTGCACCCCTTGAGGAAATCTCTTGCAGGGGGGACTCTCCTTGTTCCCCACCTGGTGTGCCTGAGAACCAGCCTGCCTATGTGGCTTCAGCCTCTATCCCTCCTGGGCAGGGTGAGTGGAGCCAAGTCTTGCTCCTAGAGGCTGGTTGGAAGCTTCCAGGAGCACAGTTAGCCCAGCTCTCTACTAGGGGTGATGTCCCATTGACATGAGGACTATTCCAGGCACTGAGGGTGTTGAATGCGGGCAGCCACTCACACAGGCCACCTTGGGCTGGGTGGGGGTGGGCGGCTGGCTCTGTAATGGGCTGGGTACTTGCTTAAGAAACATGGCAGCACTGGGTTGATTGACCAATTTTTCAAGGCAGGGAAAACCATCAAAGCCTTCTGTCCATCTCTGGTTGTGCCCTTTACCCCTCCCAGTGGTTTTCAAACGTCTGATGTGACGCTGTGCTCCTTTGGACACCACAGGAAGGGAAGGGGAGGGGAGGAAATCCAGACCTCACTCCCAGAAGGTCCTCCCCACCCCCACCCCGGACTTGGTTCCCAGGCTGTGCCCTGGCCACTGAGAGCATGGAGGGCACCAGCGTTCACCAGAAGCAGCAGCACTGAGTCCATCCTGGGGAAGCGGCAGGCGTTGGGACCCACCTCTACGGGAGCTCAAACGATACGTTCCTGGCACATCCATTAGCCCATTGGACTCGGCTTACAAAACAAATTCAAGGGCAAGACAAAAGAATTTCCACGTGGCAAGGGTAGAACACTGACCCCCAGACACCAACCTCCTAAGCGAGGGCAGTGTGGAGAGAGGGTATTTAAGATTACATGGACCTGGGCCTGCACCTGAAGGGTTGCCCCCAGCAGGACAGGAAACCTTCACCACTGGCATCTGGCACAGGGAGGCGGGCAGGGGGCAGCATTGCTCCTCCACCTCTGCACTCCCCAACCCAAGCAGCCTTGGGCACAGGCTAGTCCTGAGAGGTGGTCAGGGAAACAAAATGCCAGGCTCACGACTCCCCAGGTTCCTTCTAGGGCAGCCTTCAAATAAATCTTAGTGTCAGCGCGGGGGTTTCTGAAATGACCCCACACTCCCCTCCTCTCCGGGAACCCCTTTTCCACCAATGAATCGACTTGACATACTTGGCAAATAAAAAAACCCTCAACGTACCATTTGTCTCGCTCCCCTGTATCCCAGCCCTCCCGTCCACCCCCAACCGCCCAGCTCCCAGGCAATCACTGGTCTCCATTCCCTGGTAATAGCTTGGCTTGCATTTTCTAGAACTTTCTTTCAGTCTCCCTATACAGTCGGTGGGCTTCTTTCACTCGGCACGATCACCTGGAGGTGCCATCACGTGGTTGCAAACATGGTCCCTTCATTGTTGAGTAGTATGTTCTGCCGTCCACCGCGTCTCCATCCATTTGTTAAGGAGCACGTACACTTTCTCCCCATGTTTGGTCTTGTTTGGCTATTTCAAATCAAGCTGCTAAGCCCATTGGTGTCCGGGTCTTGGTGGGGTGGACATGGAATGACTTGTACTGTTGGGTGAGGTGTGCGTTTACTGTTGGAAGAAACTGCCCAACTGCTGGTTGCAAAGGGCCGCTGCATCCCTATGGGTGTGCTCCATCTGCTGCATCAGCTCCCCAACCCTCCACTAGTGTCAGGCTTCAAATTTAGCCATTCTGATGCGTGCAGCAGCATCTCCCTGTGGTGTTCACGGGCGCTGCCCTTGTGACTCATGGTTTTGAACATTAAAAAAAAAAAAATGTGCCTATTGTCTATCTCCTTTTGTATCTGTTCAGATCTTTGGCTTTTATTGTTGTCGTCGTCATTGTTTGATTGGTTGCTTATAGGGTTTTTGGATTGGTTAGTTGGTTTTAAGAGTTCTTTGTATCTTCTGGGGGGGCGGGGGGAACCCTGGGTGGTTCACATGGTTAACGCCCTTGGCTACTAACCAGAATGTTGGAGGATCCAGTCCACCTGCGGTCCCTTGAACTGAAAATCCGGAGATCTATTTCCAACAATGTTGCAACCAACTCTGCCGCCACTTTCCCCCTCGATTTCAATATATTCTGAATTCTAGACCGGACCCTGCTATGCGGGTTGTAAATATTTTCTCCTGGTCTGCGGCGTGATTTTCCATTTCTTTAATGGCTGGCAAAGAGCAAGAGTTTTAACTTGGTGTGAGGTTCAGTGTCATCCTGCATCCTTTTATTGTATGCGTGGTTTGTGTGTTTCTGTATGTGTCATGCAAAACTTCCGTAGACTTCAAAGACCGCTCCTAGGTTTTCTTGCACAAAGGTTTCGGTCTGGCGGTTGTTTTTCGGGGCTGTTGAATCAGCTCTGACTCACAGCCAGCCTCTGCACCACACGGCACCGTCCTGCACCATCCTCACCACTGTGCCTACTCCCGAGCCCGTTGACGCAGCCACTGGGTCAACCCATCTCACCCAGGGCCTTCCTCCTTTTCGCCACCTTTACCAAACAGGATGTCCTCCTCCAGGGACCGGTCTCTCCTGACAACAGGTCCAAAGTACATAACACAAAGTCTTGCCATCCTTGCTTCTAAGGAGCACTCTGGCTGTACTTCTCCTTCTTTTAAATCATTTTATTGGGGGTTCATACAACTCTTATTGCAATTCATATATACATCCATTGTGTCAAGCACATTTCTATATTCCTTGCCCTCATCATTCTCAAAACATTTGCTCTCCACTTAAGCCCTTGGCATCAGCTCCTCATTTTCCCCCTCCCCCTCCTCGCTTTCCCCTCCCTCATGAACCCTTGATAATTTACAAATTATCATTTTGTCATATCTTAACACTGTCCAATGTCTCCCTTCACCCACTTTTCTGTTGTCCGGCCCCCAGGGAGCAGGTCCCATGTAGATCCCTGTAATAGGTTCCCCCTTTTCACCCCACCCTCCTGGTATCGCCACTTACACCACTGGTCCTGAAGGGATCATGTGTCCTGGATTCCCTGTTTCCAGTTTCTATCTGTATCAGTGTACATCCTCTGGTCTAGCCGGATTTGTAAGGTAGAATTGGGATCATGATAGTGGGGAGAGGGGGAGGAAGCAGTTAGGAACTAGAGGAAAGTTGCATGTTTCATCGTTGCTACCCTGCACATTGACTGACTTGTCTCCTCCCCTCAACCCTTCTGTAAGGGGATGTCCAGTTGCCTACAGATGGGCTTTGGGTCCCCACCCAGCACTCCCCCTCATTCGCAATGATAGGACTTTTTGTTCTTTGATGCCTGATACCTGATCCCTTCGACGCCTCTTGTACTTCTCCCAAGGTAGCTTTGTTTGTCCTTCTAGCAGTCCGTGGTACTTTCAGTATTTTTCCGCCAGTACCACAATTCCAGTCCCTCTATTCTTCAGCGGCCATCCTTATTGAATGTCCAACCTTCGCATGCATAGGGTGCAGCGGAGAATACCATGGCTTGGGTCAGGCGCACCTTAGTCCTCAGCGTAGCTCCTTGCTCTTCAATACCCTAAAGGTCGTATGCAGCAGATTTACCTCATGCAGTAGGTCCTTTGATCTCTTGACTGCTGCTTCCATGAGCGTTGCTCGTGGATCCAAGCAAGACGAAGCCCGTGGCAATGTCAAGCATTTCTCCATCGATCACGATGTTACCGATTGGTCCAGCTGTGAGAACTTTGGTCTTCTTGACCTTGAGCTACAATCCATACTGAAGGCTACACTCCTTGATCTTCATAAGCAAGTGCTCCAAGTCCTCCTCGTTGTCAGCAAACAAGAACCCTGGTAAACACCTTTCCTGATTTTAAACATGTGTGGGGGGTTTGTTTTGTTTTAGGTTGTACATTTAGGTCCACAGTCCATTTTGAATTTATTTTTGTGTATGGCATGAAGTAACGACTGATGTTTTTCCCGCAGCAAACCACCTCTCTGCTCCCCACTCCCACCCACCCACACTCCTTAGGGATGTCCAACTGAACCAGCACCACGTGGTGAAAAGACTTTCCTCGCCTTGTGTTGACTTGCCAGGCGATCTTTATGGAAGAATCCACATATCTGCGTGAGCCTGACTCTGTTTTGCTTATTGATGTGATTTGGTTGTTTTTTTTTAAACCAATACCAAACTGTTTTGATCACTGTAGCTTTATATTAAGTCTTGAGAACAGGTAGTATAAGTACTTTAATGTTGTTGTTTAAAAAACAAACAAACCACAAGAAACGCTGCTTTGTGCGGTGGCCATGGGTGAATCTGCTTTGGGAAGCAAAATGGACAGCTCCAGCTATGCCCGTGGATATCCACCACTGTGCTCACAGAGCAGCCGTGCTGACGCCGCATGGGAGGACCCGACTGCCAGCCAGCCCGCTCCCCTCAACGCAGGACTTTCCCACGAGGCCATCTTTGCCCGGGATTCCAGACATCTGGCCCAAACCCTGTGGGCCCCACATTGTGGTCTGAAAACATGCTCACTCCCTTCTGTCTCTCCTGTTTTCACAGGTCTCCGTTCTGGATTCTATGCTGAAGCCTTCCTTACCTACGCGCCTGCTGCGTCTCTCCGTTTATCGTCCACAAGCTCTTCCCCACAATGCATCTAGCCTGTCTACCCGTCTGTCTCACATAATAACTTTGTGGTGATTCTAGGTCTTGGGCATTTTTAATTTCAACGTTAAAAATCAGCTTTTGGGAAAAAAATTTGCAATGTCTGTTGGAATTTTAATTTCCACGTCCTTGTCATCTACGGACCAACTTGAGCGGAGCTGGCATCTTAATGATGGGGCAGAATAACTGTATGTTACGGATGCCATAACCATCACCAAGGATACGCCACGTCTCCCTATGTGGGCTTCTAATGTCTGGTAATTTTCAGTGTCCAGGCGCCTTACCCATCTTTTGTTGTCATCCTTCCTAAGAAGGTTATCCCTTTTGGTGCTTCTGCATTAGAATTGCTCTATCAGTTGATTGTTGTCAGGGTATCAAGCATCCAATTGAATTTTACATAATACCTGGAAAAACCTTGCTTAAACTCATTACTAGGCTTAGGAATTATTTTGTTCCTGACTGCCTGTCCCCAAGCCCCCACACCACCACCACCCCGCCCCTCTTCTTAAACAAAAATTGTCAAGGGACCCAAGTCCTCTGGGGCAGGGTTCCTGGGCACCGGGCAGCTTCCTGCCAGCTCTCCTTTCCAGCCCCTGCACTTGCTCCACCACCAACACCCCGCTTCTGGGCTTTCAGAGGAATCACAGGCCTCCCGGTAACAGCACAGCTGAATACAACAGTGCTCTAGGAGAAGAGGTATGTCCGGAGTATGTACCCCCCACGTATGACCGGCATTCTATCTCATTTTAGTCTTAAAAAATCAAAAGCAGACAGCACCTCGTGAGACACATAAGCGCAACCTCACTTTGTCCATGAAGGAATGGAAAGTAAATCGCCTTGGGGGGGCGTGGTTCCCAGCGTTTCTTTCCAATCAACATCTGTTTGTCTGACTCCCATTCACCAGCTTCTTTCTTTCCACCTCAGCCTGGCTGTCCCCGGGAGACAAGGTCTGCGTCTCTGTGTCTTTAAAACCCACAGGGCTTGCTTCCTCTTGTCGCAAGGACTTGCAGCCCCAGAGGCCTGACTAGGCTCTCACGTGCCCCCCACCTACGAGACCACCCAGTCTGCTGCCCAGCATTGAGCTGTTTGGTGCGCCCACAAACGTGAGCTTGCCCTGCCAGGGACCTCTCCCCTTCCCCCTGCCTGATGGTCTGCTGACAAGCAGGCCGAAGCATTTTCTCCTCCTTCTGTGATGGATTTGCAGAGCGCCATCACGTGGCCCCCGAGGGGTGTAACCCAGTTTGTTTCTGAGTCTCTTCAAAAGTGTCTGGTCTCCTTTCTTTCCCTCTGTTTTCTGCCTCCCCCCGCAGATTTCTTCTCCCCAGTTGCCCAGGGCCGCCCCCTTTCCTCTGCATTCACTGTTAGCAGGGGCTCACATTCAAGCACTAGAAGGAGCCAGGCCTCTCTCAGTAGGACCCCTCCACACACACACATCCCGCCCCTGCTTGCCTGGATTTCCAGGCTTGCCCGGTGGCTCAGACATCTGTTCGTTGGGCAGATGATGTTTTCCAGGCTGCCTGTCCACCCCACAGAACAGCACACATCTTTCCTTAGACCCCGTGGGTCCCGGGATTTGTCTTTGGAAGACAGACATTGAAAATGTCCATTTACGATATCTGAGGCTTGCTGAAAGACTAGCTCACCATAGCACTACCCAAGCAGGCAGTTAGTCTCCACATTTCTCATCGTCCTTTCTGTTTTCCCTCCTCCTCCTCTCCTCCCGCTTCCTGGCCAGGGATAATGGCCCTTTATCTCCTGTGCCACGGTCCTGGCCTCCACTCTCCGGTGCTTTATTACACACGAACCCTAACCCTTCAAGGTGGCCAAAGACAGCAGTACGGAAGGGTTACCTGACAGGCAGTTTCCCATTACCTTCTGTTCCAAATTTTTTCTCTGGGCTTTGCCTCTCTACCCTGGCAAGCCTTTTAAGGGCTGTGCTTTAGGATAAGCGCCTGAGTCTTGGCTTAGTAAGTACCTTGTGTTTGCTACGAAACTAGACCCAAAGAACAAAAGTTCCCAAACGGCTCAGACCAAATACCGCTCCTGTGTGAGCTCCTTCAAGACAAGGCCCTTGTCTCATTTGACATTATATTCCCAATCCAGCACCAGATGCTTCATCCGGGGGCGGACTCAGTGGACAACCCCACACCCCCCTCTGGTGACCTTTGGTAAGGCCCTTCAGCATCAAAGAGGTTCAGCGCCCTCTGCATCTAGGAGATGAGCATGAAATGGGAAGGAAAACAGCACAAAGAGCTCGATACATGGAAGTTCCCACTGTCCTGGTTAAGGTTCTAGAAATGTCATCACAAGCCCAGCACTAGGTCCTCCCTTCTGGGGTAATATACAAGGAAAACACACACCACCACCACCACCACCACCACCAGGTCTGTTTCTGGAAGGAAAACCTGTGAAAGGACACGTACTCACGGCGCACTGTGTTACTGTGGTTGGTGTGGGCTCAGCTGTCTCCGGTGGGCCATGGTGAGGGACGCTGGCTCCCCTTTTGCAAGAATCTCACTTGTGGATACTCTGTTTGGGTGGCTAAACTTCTTAAGGCTGGGGACCCTTCCCCCCACCCCGTCCTTTTTCTCACATTTCACACAGGGAAGGAACTCGACTCCCAGTAGCTCAACATCTCAGCTTGTTCACCAAAACACTAAACTCTCCGTGTCTGTGCTCAGCGGCGAGCATGCAAATGGAACCGACCGACAGGTCGTCTCGCCATGCCAATCCTTTCTCCGTGCCCCTAACCGAGTGCCCCACCTCCTGCTCAGCGCCTGTGCCCCCACGTCACACCTCACATTCACAGCCCCGATCACTTTCATAAATTTTGGAGCAGCCGTGGTCTCCAAATGCAACGGTGCCCTCAGTTTTTCTGTCTGCAAAATAGGGGCAATCGTCTGTCCTCTTACCCTCTTGGAGTCACTGAGAGACAGAGGAAGGAGCACTGGGCTGGGAGTCGAGAGGGCAGGGCGCGACTCCCCCAGGGTTTACTAGCTGCAGAAACCTTGGGCAAATCACTTCAACTCAGTTCCCTCATCTCCAAAATGGGAAACTTTCACGGGGTAACCTTGAGGTCGGCTGCCAGCTGAAAAAGGATTGCTTTCCAAGAAGTGAAAAGGCGAAGTGATCCCTTTCTCCAACCGAGCGGACGAAAGGAGACCCCGGTGCTCTGAGTAGAGAGAGGTGGATGTGGCATGTGTTGGCTGTGGGAGGCACGCACAGCCGCACCGCTGCCCACACCTGCCACGGCCCCATATGCCAGCCAGGAACGCTAAGGGATGCGTGTGCCCAGTTGGAGACAAGAAACACCAGGGGAGCAGAGGCTAGCAGAGGACTTAGCTTCTTTTATTCCCAGCTCATTTTATTTTCTACCACATGAAACCTGGGACGATGTCTTCTTTGCATACTCACAAGAGCCAGAAGAATTACCCACCGGTGTGCTCTGGCAGGGAGGGGTTAGCAAAGGGAGTGAGAGGTGGCCTCTTAGTACCTGTGGAGGGTACTACGGGCCCCTCGTCTGGGAGAGGGGCTTAAGTGTAACAGGCAAAAAGCTGTCATGTGTATTTTGGCTTGCCTCTGCGTAATCTGCCGTCCTATTTTCTGGCTGTGGCAAAGGACCAAAGAGTTTCTAGTCAAAAGACCCACGTTCAAGTCCAACTCCTTGAGCTGCACGGCTTAGGGCAGGACACAAGGGTCTCTGAGCTGACTAATATCAGGATCTAAAGATATGGGGCTGTGGCCAGCACTCTTGTCCCAGGGTGAGTTCTGGCTGCCTTGGCTCTCTCCTAAAAATCTTGTCCTACCCAAGTTCCGCTGCAAGAGGGTTTCTTCAAATTGACTAAGACTAAGCCTATTGTCAGGGGCGGCCATGCCATGGATCAGAAGCTTTGGACCCAGCAGGCGGGGAGCGGGGCAGAGCACCGCAGTCCTACAACTTTGAAGTGACAGTGGCCGGAGAACGCTCTCTGCACCAGCAGCCCCCTTCACTGGATGGCAGGTCTCTGGACCCATGTGGAATCTTGGCCTGGCTTCTTCTCTGTGTGTGCACCCCCAAAGGGCTGCAGCCCAGGTGGCCCTCCAGGGAACTGCTGCCCCTTCACTTGGGATGCGCGTCCCGGCAAGGGATGGCTATGCGCTAGACTGACTCAACACTGCCCTGCCTCGGCTGAACAAGTCCCCATGGCAGCCCTAGAAAGCTCCAAACCTGAGTCATTCCAACCGACACAGACAGGGAGAGGGGCGCAGGTGTCTCTACCATGCAAAGGGGGGCCTGGGGTTCGCTCACCTCTCACCCAACTGCCCAGCTCCTGCTTTACTGAGCCCAGGGTGGGCAGGGTGGGCGCACCCGGGCGGGAGGAAAGCGCAGGCGTGTGGGGCGTCAGGCCGGCTGGCATTAAATACCAGTGTGGCAGTTCACAGTGCACGTAACCTCTTAGTAAACTGCGGCTCCAAGTTCACATACGTGTGCAATGACACACGCAGCGTAGGGAGACCCGCTTGACCATCGAGGATTAAGCAAGCCTGCCCGTTGTCCACGATGAGGCTCTCAAATAGTGCCTGGCCCTGAGTGGCCACAGGTGAGGTTGCAGTTGGGTTTAGGTTTGGGTTTGGTAGGGGTTGGGGAAGAGGTGACACAGTTTGGCTTTGCCCTCACCCGAGAAGCGACCAAATTACGCCCCGCAGGGCTCACCGAGTGAAAAAAAAAAAAATCTCCGCCTGTTCAGCGGAGACTGACCACGTGCCTGCCTGGTCAATTTAATGTGGACGCTAAGGGGTCCCGTCATAAATCCATCTGCAGCATACATCGCCCTCCAAGAGACACTGTGACAGTGGTCCTGCCCCATCCCTCCTCTGCTCTCACGTCCAAGCTCAGCCCAAGCCTTGAAGCTTGAAGTCTCAGGCTACTTAGACACTAAAGGAGAGTTGTGATGAAAACTAGCCCCTCTCTTTCTGCTGGGGTGCCCTGGCTGATGGGGAAGGAAGCTTACACCGGTTGCCTGACTTCTATTGAAACAATTCACCTGTGTGTGTTTGCCTGGCTGTAACTAGCCCCCCGCCGACCCCACCCCCCACCCCCCATGCCCGAATGGATTCGCTTAGTCTACACCGGCCAGATTATTCAGCATTTCAGACATTGTCTCCATCAAATCCTATCATCCTTTTCTTGGATGGTCCCTCACAGCAGCTGAAATGACGGTGCGGCTAGCCCGACCCCCATCCCCTTCCCCTGCTTTGTGTCCAAAAGATGTCAACCTTCAAAGGACACGGTGGCCGAATTTAAAAATTGCAAATAACCCGCCCACAAAGGCTCAGCTGCCACGTGCAAAATGAAGCGTGCGGCTCGTGTCCTTTTCGTGCCCTGTCCTGTGTGGAGGCTGCGGGTCACTGAAAATGGGGAGCCGCTCCGAGAGCCAGCCCACCCGCCACCACGCTCCATCCAAGGTCCTGAACCCGACAGCCGCAAGCCAGTTTCTACAGCAATTACCACCGGTGTGCATCCGTACCTAAGACCCTTCTTTTCAAGGGACCAGGTGGTGTTTCTCTATCCTCCGTGCCCCCCAGCTTTGAGACAAAATAAAGTTTCGGCAGCTCCCCTCCAAACATTCAAAGCTGCTAACGTCTGAGCAAAGCAACCGTAAGTACGACTTCTGCCCAATGGTGGTGGTAGCAATAGGAAAACACAAATAACGAGCAGCTTATAGATCCAGCATAATCACACTGTGCCGACAGGTGCCTTCTCTTCCTAGAGAAACCGTTAGCTCCCAGGTTTCCTGGGATTTCCCTGGGTTCCCACGCCCAGATCCATTGCTAAGATCTGTATTCAGAATAAGCATCCCATGTTCTGGTTCAGAGAAGACGTTCCGCGCCCCCCCACGCCCCCAGCCCACCCCCTCGCCCCTGACAAATTTAATTTAAAGGAAGGCGACAAAAGCAGATGGACGAGAAGGAAAGAAAAAAAAATCTAGGCACCACCACTGCAACTTTCCTTTATTGAAACGGCAAGGTTCCCAAGTCTATTTTCTTAGCTCCGCGATGCCTGCAGGAAACACTGTTTCAGAGCTCCACACAGGGATTCCCCCCTCACACACCCTCGGAAACATGCCCTTCCAGTTCTCCAACTGGGATGATCGTCACTTAAGCTCAAGCAAACCGGCCCAGGTGACAGAAATTATCTGTCATTCCCCCAACTCACATTTTCTAAGAGGCAGCTAAGTCCCTCAACTCCTGGGTGCCTAGACATAAAGCAACCACGAGACAGCTGGCTAGGGCGTCTCCAATTTTTAGTTTTGGAGTGAATCTTTCCTTCCGGCAACGAAAGCAAATAGAAGGCTGCTTGCTTCTGTGCTATTCTGTGCTACCAGAGGGAAAAAAGATACACCAGTCCTGGGGCAGATCTGAAGCCAAAGACCATCACTGGCTAGTGCAATTGACAGGGGATTACAAAAGCTCAAGTTTGTAAGTAAAATCATTGGACTGCTCTTTCACTAGCTCAGCAGCTAAATAATCATAGCACTAGAAACGAAATGCTCATCCCACTAAGGTGAACACCACTCAGAGCGAGATACACAGCCCCACTTCTGCCGAAATGTGCATCTCCCCACCCCACCTCTACCCCCAACTCCCACCGTACCCCCACCCCCATGAAAACCTACAGAAATGGCCTCTGACAAGGACCATTATTCCCCTTTCCCATGCTCATGTTAAAGGAAACACTTGGAAGTGAACTGTTTTCTGATTATAAAATGCACGTCCAAGTTGCTTTAAAAAAAGAAAAAAAAACAGGCAGTTATTTAATAGAACACGTTCTATTAAAAGTTAGTGGCGACCGGCTAACAAGATCTTAAAAAAAACAAAACCCCACACATTTCAAAGAATTTGGTTCTCTTCAATGGTTGCATGAGTTGTCTTTTTTTTTTTTTTTCCTCCAGGAAAATGTGCAAATATCAAGGTTACCTGGGGTCGGCTGGTCACTTCTAGTTTGGGGACTCTTGAAGCTGGTGAGTTTTGTTAATGATGCTCTGCTGTTTAAGAAGCGGGTGGCTTTTCTGGCAATCACTCTTTGTGTGCCATCTTTTATAAAGGTGCTTCTTGTTGCTAAGAGATCAGTTGCTTAGAGACCAAATCATTTTTTTTTAAAATATATATGTCAGGGGCCACCATAAATTATAACCAAATTTTGTCATTTCAGCGAGCACGCTGAATGTTTGCCTTTTGTAATAGATCGCAACGTACCTAGAGAAGCCAATTACTGATCACAAATTGGAAACTGACCATGAGGAGGAGGACAGATCTGTGTGTACGCTCACATGGACACAGAGTAAGGCCATGGGCTCCCCTGGATGAAGTTGCATTGTCTCGAGGCTCTCGGAAACTTTGATTCCTTGTGGGGGTCCCCTTCACCCCCACCCCCCCCACCCCCCCACCCCCGTCCTGCCAGCGCCTTCAAGACAGATCTCCACGCATACGGGCACGCCTGCCCCAGGCAAACTGGAGTGCCGTTCGGGATAAGAAGGCATGTGGGGGTCTTGGGGAAAGTTTAGTTTGGTTCGGTTTTGTTTCCCCAGTGGGAAATTGAAAGGAAAAAACTCTACCTTTGGGAAATGTAAGTTGGAGGTCTGAAACAAGGGTGGCCTTAAGTCAGCTGTTTTAATGGGTGAACGTGATGAAGCTGTGACTGACTGGTCCTGGTGCCGGTGTGGGCATGCTGGCGTGGAAGGGGGAGAGGGAGGTACAGTTATAGCTGCCCTTTACAGACTCAGACCGAAAGACGGGAGGTGGGGGAGTGGGGTGGCTAAACTAGACCGGTGATGTGAACAGACTTGCCTCTGGGCTTTGTTCTGTACCTGTGCTGGGATGCAGCCCATTGAGAGTGTCCTCTCAAAGGAACTGCTGTCACCTACACCCCCCCCCCCACAGCACATTTGCATTCAAAGAACACCTGTTTAAACAGAGGAGGCTGAAGGTTGCTTTAAGATTCGGGAATGGTGGCACCCCAAAGGTTTCTGAACAAGTAGGGAAGAAGATGTTTGAGGGCAAAGTAAACCTACACACAACACTTCACACACACGTTACACCGTGACACAACTCCATCTTGCACCTTTCCTTCTTTTCTCAGCCTTTTCCATCCTTCACAGGTCTCTTGATCCGTCTTGGATGGGAAGACGGCAAGCACGTAAGAGATACCAGAGACTTGCAAAATTAAAAATAAGAGGTAAAAAGAGTACCAAGCTGGCCATCACAGAAGCCTTCCTGCCTGGAGCGTGATGGATAAAGTATCCAAAGGAGCAGGTGATGAAGGCAGGTGTTGGGCTGGGGCCCCGGGGGGTCAGGTGGGACGATGAAGAGGTCCGGTTCTCATTTTAGTCTTCAGCCTCTGGTCACTATCAGATTAGCATCATAGCATTGCCGGTTAAGCACTGGGCTGCTAACCACAAGGTCAGCAGTTCAAATCCACCGACTTACTCGGAGGGAGAAGGACACGGCTTTCGACTCCTGTAAAGATGTCTAGCCTCAGAAACCCTGAGTCTGCATGAGTTGGAATCGGCTATAAGGCAGTGGATGATCACTCACTTATAAAGCCGATAGAAAAAAGAAAATGGGGCTGGTGTGTGGGCGTGTGAGTGTGTGTGTGTGTGTGTGTGACTTGCAACCCATTTGAATTTATTTAGACAGAGATGGACATCAGCTAAAAACAAACAGATCCACAAAACAGAGCACCTTGTGCAAATGAGGCAGCATTTACATTCAGCAGAAATTCCTGCCAAGAGAAAATCACACACACACACACACACACACACACACACACACACACACACACACTCAAGCTTCAAGTGAGCCAAGCACAGAACATCTGAGTGTCGTTGAATAAATGTCGGCCTGCAAACTGAACCCACGATTTCCTTCCATGTTGCTTGCTGTCCCCTCATCCCTCCCATTTCTCGTCCTCCTATCTTTGGGGAGACAAGTGGACGCAGAGCAGGGGGGCGGGGTTCTGAGAGAGAAAGAACAAGGGGTAGAGAAAGGCAAGAGGAAGAAAAGGTTCTGGGGACACAGAGGATGTGTCCAGGAAATAAACGTTGGTTCAAAGAGTGTGAGAATGAAAGCCAGTGGAAGTAAGCTCGGGCTTTGAACCCGGCTTCCGAGTTCCTTGAGGGCAGAAACCCTATTCTCCCCTTCTCTCTGGGTCTAAGGATTTCTCACAAGGCTTCTGCGCTTAGAACACAAATGCTCTGGCGTGAAGTTCTAAGCCAAAGGAGAAAGAGAAAGCTTGGCCTGCCAGGGTTGAACTGTTCCCTTGTTCCTAGACCCCACGGCGAGGTCCCCTGGCTCTCTCCAAATGGGCACGCTCTGTACAAGGTTGCACCCCGTACAGCCTGGTTACAGCTAAAAATAAAAGTCTGCCCCCCTTCTCTTGGATTCTCTGCTCCTTTGGCTCTAATTTGACTCTGCCCCCTGCCTTGTGGTCATATGCTTTGGGTGCTCGGCTTCTACTTCTAGGACAAGAAGTACAACACCTGCCTTCTGGCCACCTCCGACCCAGCAGGAGGTGTCTCCTCGGGCTCAGGCACCCCTCTAGACACCAGACCTGGACAGGGCATGGGCTCTTCTGTACCTGAGCTGGGGGTGGGTGGTACATTGGGTTGTCAGCATTCTGTGTGTGTGGCTGGAGGTTGCCAGTAGAGACCTGTGAGGCCTCTGTTTGCAAATATCTCAACTGGAAGCTTTGAGACCCCTCTGCCACAGAGACCCCTACCCACCCACCCAGGCACCATCCAATCCAGCCATGGTGGGGAAGGGATCGGCACAGCCTATCGCCGAGTCTCAGGGGACCCGGACACAGTGAGCTCTTGCCCCTAGATCAAGGAGATGGGTCAGCCCAGAGACACTGAGCCCCAAGGCACCCTCTGTGGAAGTGGCAGCCATTGCCGCTGTCTCCCATCAGAGAAACCAGTAAGCCCTATTGCCCATCCCAGAGGCACCCAGGGCCTGGTGCTGCCCACTGCCCAGTGGCCCCTTAGCTCCCCCCAGGACTTGGCCTCTCTCTGGATGTAACAAAAAGCCACACGCACCATTTCTTGGAAGGTTCACACCGCCCCTACTTCTTTAACTGGGAGGTGGGGTCCACTTCTATCCCTAGACGGTTCAGTGTAATCATGGCCCCTAATTGTTTTCTGACTTCTCCAAGAAACCCTTCCGGAAGAGGCCTCGTGGCCTACAGGGGGAACAAACATCATCTACTGGGTGAGGATGGAGACTGCCTGCAAGTCGTGCTAGGGCACTCACTAGCTGGAGGGGCCGCTGCATACAGTCGAGGGCAGCTAAGCAAAGTCATGACCACACGGGGTTGCTTTATTCCAAGCACTTTTATCCTGCCAGATGCCACATGCTGGGGAGAAATCTACTCTGAGCACCTAGGAGTGAGAGAGGTGAGTTCAGGGCTTCAAAACTCACAACCAGTCCTGGCCACAGCTACTGTTAAAGAGAAGAGGGTGGGGCAGCGGAGCCCAATTTCCTCTAGTTGAACGCCAGGGGCAGACTTTGGGAACCAGGAGGAGAGGGAAGGGGCCCCGAGATACTGCACCCAAGCATGCCCCCAGAGCTGGCTGCCACTCTGAACTCGGACACATCTTTTGGCTGGCCACGGTCCTCTGGGACTCGAAGACCCAAGAGATGTCGAACGGTGTCAAAACACATAGCTCAGTTGCCTTCTCTGATCTCACCCTCTTCTCCTGGAATCTCCTACAATGCATCCTGACAGTGGACAGAGGCCTTAGTAAGAGATCACATCTCAATCTCCGCCCCCGCAGGGCACCAGTCCCCATAGCCTAATACCAGCGGTGTAGGGCACATATTCCTCCCCACGCCTACCTACCCGTTCTGCCATCATTACCTGAGGAGCAAGGCCAGACAGAGGACATCACTTGGGTGGTAGGGAAATGATTTGCCCTATTGCCTGTTACCAACAATGGGCCCCAATCCAACTATGCAGGAGAAATCACCTGTAACACTTCCGCGCCACCCCTTCTCTCCTTGTGGGACACCTCTTTCTCAACAACCCCGCCACCCCCACCCCCACCTCAGAGTATCCCTTCCGCCTGAGCTCTTGTCATCCCAACACTCCTGGCAGCCAGCCTACCACTGGGGGAGCTACAGCGATCCTTTTGTTTGGAAACTTTGTAAGCACACCGTGATAGGTGGGAGTCCACTGTCTGGTTAGAGCTACCACCTGGTCAAAGCAGAGAGCTCTTGGGCTGCAAGTTGGGTGGTAATCAACATAACAAAAGACCGCAGCCTACCGAGCACTGTTGTCCTCAGAGAAAGAACCACCGTGTTCTTCACATAGATTGGCCCTGGTTGACTGCCGTTCACAGCTTGAAATTTACCTCTCCAGGCTGCCTCTGACAGTCCTCAGGTATTCTTGTCAATGTCACTTAGCCCGTGAGAAAAGACAGGTGGCAGGGGTGGGAAGCCGGAGACCAATGGGATGTGGTAAGGGGAAGGTTTGTAAGGAGACAGAAATCAAGGGTCCTTTTGAGCTTATGAGGTCCTATGTCCCCACAAGATGCATCCATATGGCTCCACGCTCAATAAATTCCACAACAATCCACTAACTCTGGTGTCTTTTAATCCTCAACCAAAAAATGGAGGGTGCCGGGGCGGGTTGTGGTGAATAAGCACTACCTGCGATGCAATTATAAACCCACGATGTTGTTTGGGCAAAGCACAACAATTAAATGAGCACAGTTCTCGCTCGTAAATCAAAACAAGGTTCCATGCCCCTTCTGTGTCTCTTTCTGTCACTCGTCTCTGGGGTCCAGTTCCCCTTGTCTCCCTCCCTCTCTCTACCCACGTGTCTCTCCAGACTCCTCCCACTTACAGGTAAGCACCCTCTCTCCTGCCCCTCCATATGGAGCCGCTCAAGCCTGGGGCAGATGCCCATTTTTAAAGGCAATTGGGCTTCAATAAGAGGTCAAGGAACATAAAACTAAACCCTCTCTGGCTCTAGGCCCCGACCTCAGCTCCCCTGCCCCGCCTCCACTCCACCTCACCAAATTCATAGCCCTGAACACAACCCTAGTTTGAAGCCAAGGCGATCGTTCTCAAGTAAATCTAAGATTCAGCCACATGGATTCTTTTTGCAAGATACGGCCGCCCCCTCCACTAGAGCCCATCTCCAAATTCAGGCTTTCCCAACTCTCTTCATTCTGCAGGAGAGGTTGTTGGTTTGTAAGTGTGCCGCAGGCAACCCGATGGAGTTGGTAGGGTGCATTGGAATGGGAATAAAAGGCAGGGACGGTTCTGGATGCAAGGGGTCCAGGGGCTTGTGAGCAAGTGAAAAGTTCGCCCCTCCCCCTGAGACATCTCGAGAAAGGTAGGCCAGAAGAGATTCAGAACACATCTCCCGGAGGAGCCCGGGCCGGAGGTATCGCTGCTGTCTTGCTGGGACCAATACCAGCAGCGAGAGCTTTCGATTCAAACATCCCAGCATTTTTATCTGTGGGAGGGTGGCCCTGGCAAGGGAGGGATGGGAGCCACATGTTCCTCCCATAGACAACTCATCCAAAGGACACCCACTCTGTATGGCGATGGCCCCCCACACTAAGGTAGACGTTTGCGCATGAGCTAGGCAATGGATCCGTAGTTCCCCTCTTTGCCTGGCCAGTCCGACCCAGTCTTCTCAACCAATTCCAGTCAAAACAATATGGGGAAAACTCTCTAAAAAACTATAAAGAAAACAATTGAGGCTCTTAAGCCGAACATGAGGCCGAAGACAGACAGGGATGGGGTAGGGTGGCAAGCAGCGAGAAGTATGCCTAAACAAATGTGAGTTTGGGTGGGAGTGAGTTCTTCTCTTGATAATGCAGAGAGATCTGCTGGAGAAGCATCAAGGAGATAGCCCACTTTCCCTTGCAGTGTCTATGAAACCCGCTGCCTCTGATTACCCAGGACCCACTTCCTTGTGGATGGCATCTGCCTCCCCAGGATTCTTGGACAGCTGCAGTTCAGACACTGATGGCCTGTGCCCTTGTGTGGCTTTCCTGGGGCCAGACACCTCCTCCTTCTACCTCCTCCTTCCCTAGCCAAGTCTTGACCCAACTCATAAATGACCTTCCCCCTCCGGGTGTTCTGTTAAAACCCCCCAAACAATTAGTAAATGGATTCTTGGTTTTCTTTCATTGACTTGGGGTTAAAAATATTCGGTATGACTGAAGTGCCTACCTTCCTTAATATCTTATGCAAAGCAGTCAGGAGGCGAGCTAATTTCATTATAGAAGAACCCGTGTGCCTCTGGGAGGCAGCAGCGCACTGAAGGTAGAATGTGACACAAGTTCAAGGCCTCCAGGAAACAGGCCACAGGTGGCTCCCTTTGATAAACACGAGCTACTCAAGAGCATCTGCTCGGCCCAAAGGTCTTTTACAGAAAGCTGCATGTGTACACCACCGTGAATGCTCCATTATTTGGCAGAGCACCGTAGGGTCTTCCGTCCCCGTTTTCTCTAGTCTATGCCGCACCGCTCGCTAGCTAGGACCATTCTCAAGAATAAGACCGTGTCTTACTCCTCTTCCCATCCCCTAACCTGATGATGCCGTTGCACCTGCCCAGCTGCCCAGTGTTCTTTTTGTTTGGGCTTGGTTTTGTTTGAGCAAATAAAACTCATGCCAGCCCCTACCCTTCCTGACAGCTAAATGGCTGGTGCTTCCCTTGGTGGCACACTCAATCCTGCCATGTTGGCAGACCAATCGCCGCTGAAGACAGGAAGTGTCATTCCGGTGGTCGCAGCTCTTCCCACTGGCCAACCCGTGGCACCAACTCACTGTCCCCCACCCCCCAGGAGCCCGACCTGGGCCTTGGCGCCTTGCCTCTCTCTCCCCATCCCACACGTCTCCGGGGCTCCCTTGCTGACTCCCTGGGCTCACGCCCCAAGGCTTTCCCACACCGAATAAGGAGGACAGAAGAACAACTGATGCGTTTTGAGTCGTGCTGCTGCTGAAGAATATTCAAAGTGCCATGGACGGCCAACCAGACACATGGGTTTATCTCAGAAGAAGTACTTTCAGAGTGCTCCTTAGAGGCACCATGGCAAGGCTTCGTTCTCAGGGATCGTGGGCATGTTGTCAAGTAGAGACTAGACCCTGGAGAAAGAAGTCGTGCTTGGTTAAAGTAGAGGGGCCGCAAAGACGAGGAAAGCCCTCAGGGGGATGGGCAACAGTGGCTGCAGCAATGGGGCGAGAATAGGGATGACGGTGCCCACGGTGCGGCACTGGGCAGGGCTTCTTCCTGTTGCGTGTTGGGAGGTTGTGGGTCGGCATGGGCGCGAGGGCACCGAACAACAGCAACAACCCCTGTTCTCATCTCGTTTGCGTTCCTGGCTCCAGGTCAACTGTCTGGCACACTCCCAGGCCCACCCTCCTCCCCCACGCCATGCTCCTACGGCCCACTACAGACAACAAGTCTGCCACCCTCCTTGGACATATGCCCCCAACCCCTGCTCTTTGCACCACCCCCTCCCACTCCCCGCACTTCCCTGGAAACAGAAGCCCCGGCAGGAACCCCCAGGCAAACCACTTCTCTTGTCCTGGGTCTGGACTCTGCTTTGTTTCTCTGTTGGGACAGGCCCAGCCACAACCACCGCCGTCACCATGTCACCATGACCCTCTGGCACTGATCATTCGTTTAGGTGATGGCAGGGGACTGCTGTTCCCTATTTCCTTCTAGCCGACCCTACACTTGGGATTGGCCCTCATCCAGGAGATGCCCTGCCCTTCGCCCAGGCTTCTCCTCTATCAACCTTCCACAAGACAAAGGCACCTGCTACGTGGCGGCGGCACACACACACACACCTTCTTGCATGGTCAAGAGGAATGGAGATGAGTTAAGTGGGATGGGTCTGTCCTGGAAGAGGTTTGTTGCTTACAAAACTAGGGCTCCTTTTGGCTAATCTTTTCAAGGAAGGAGAGGGCCAGGGGTGCAGGTCTCCAACAACCAGATAGGCTCAATTGTCTGGGATGATTCTACTTTCTTTGCTGTTTTATTCTGTTCCTAGAGGGAATGTCTACCTTGGGCTTTCCTGCAGACACACGTTTCTACATCTCAAACGCCTTGTCAGATTCCCACACAACTCCAAGAGCATTTTTAACCACCCCTTCTCCTTCCTCCAATCATGACTGAGAGGAGGCGGCCTTTGGATAAGCAGCTGTTTGTCATTCCTGAGGCAGCCTGGGTCCAGGATGCCTCTCCCTGGGGCAGCGCCATGCCGGCGCTCATGTTCTGCTAGGCTCGCTCTCACCCACGGGGATGTCAACTTGGCTTTGCTGGTCGGGCATCATTCTTGGTTTCTTCCCATGTGAGGCCTCAGCAGTGCTTTAGATGGCAGGGGGTTGCCTGCAGCGTGCTCCACGTCCTACTGTGCCCCTTCCGCCATCCCCCTTCTAATGCCCTACAGATAGCCAGGCTTCCTGGGCACACTCTTCCCGGTCTTTGCCAGAAGAGTTTCCTGACCTATTCATTGCATTTCGTAAGTGGGATGCAAGCTCATTATATTTTCTAGAGCTGCGGGCATGCACGCCTTTTCTAGGGAATCATGAAATGTTTTTAGCATTACCACTTAGTGGCCTTGGCTGGAGGCCGGGATCAAGTGGGCAGGACTGAGCGAGCAGCACTCCTCCAGAGCCCACTTTGGATCCTACTGCACGCATGGCCAGAGCCAACAGAGGCTGATGAGGGCCAAGCCTGGACAGCCCTCATAATCTCTTCTGCCCCATCATCGGCTTAAGGTCCATCCCTGAGTGATTGGGAGGCTAGAGGGGCTGACCTGCAAGTCCATCCATCTTTTGAACATCGCCCATTCCCTGGCTGGTCCCAGGCCCCATGAGCCCACACACTCCTCAGAGTTTCTAGTCTCTGTAGGCTCCTGCTCAATTTCCCCGCAACTACCTGGGAAGGAAACAGCGTGTTTTCCCTTTGCACAGTGCCTGGTACATAGTAAGCACTCAGTAAATGTCAGCTATAAATAATGTAAAGGCCAAAGCCCCAATGAGCTTGCATCTTCGTTGTCAGAGCAGACAGCGATGGGAAGGTGGTGACAGGGAGCTGAATTCTCGGCGCACGTGAACCATCATCTAATATCTCTGACCTAGAGAGAGTCTCCACACACAGGTTAAGCAGGCAGCAATTGCCCCTTTAAAAACGGGCAATTTATGACCGAAGCTAACGCTCCCTCCTCACATTCATCTTGTGGCTTGGCCATGAGGATCCTAATTGGACAAGTGCTGTCCACGGGAGGAGGCGAGGCTGGAGAAGTGTGTCCAGCCAGTGGGGCACGATTTCACAAGATACGGGTCCTCATGCCAAGGGACAGAAAGAGATGAGCAGCTGAGGATGTGCCCCCAGAGCCAAGAATTAATTCTGCTGCCTCAGACCCACGATTGCTACCTTGCCCCCTCCTCCTCCTCAAGTTGTTCCAGCACAGAAGGGTTGGAACATTGCCTCCTTTTTCTGAGACCAGGTTTCCAACTGGTTCTCTAGCCCTGCTTGGCTGGGCACAAGCTTTGAGCCTGTGCCGGAGATTTGCCGTGCTACGTGCCCTAGAGGGTGGAGCACGAAGCCACAGTCACGTACAGGTGAAACCGTGGACCTTCTTCCTCCCCCCTTTGAGCATCACCAAGGCCCCCAAGCATCACCCTCCGGCCCCCAGAGGACGCCTTCGCATAAACTGACTCCTCTGGCTACCCATCATCTCCTAAGGCTCTTTCCATCTCAGTGCCGTCTCAGCGTGCCTTGTGATTGGCCCAGCCAAGTTTGGCAGAAACCAAACCAAGTTGGGTTCGAGACACCTTACAAAAGACCTGGAACGTCAAGGTAAAGAATTGGGGCTGGGAGCACTGACAGGAGTTTGAGCTGGGAGTTGCATTACCTAGCCAGACCTGCGCCTCAGGCCGTGGTGCTGGGCAGGCTGGATGAGGGGGGAAGACAGCCCCAAGAGAGCGCCAGGGAGGCAGACCCTGCCCACACGGACCCAGATAACTGCTGCCAGACTAAGAGGGTAGTCGTCGAGAAGGTCAGGGGAGAAGCCATGTAAGAGGCGGTTCGTAAGAATTGCGTAGACTGGGAATGTGTAGGGGGAAAACCAAACAATTGCGTTTTCTAAGTCTGTTTTAGAGTGAAAGTGTTCAGGATCATGAGGAGGAAGGGGGCCAACACCTGGCGCCCGGAGAACACGAAAACAAACATGCAAACAACGGAACAATAACTCACTCTGAGGGCTTCTCAGGGAGTGCAGAGCCCCGGTCCGAACCTAGGTCAGCTGGGCCCCCAAGTCCTTACCCTTTGAGTAAGCAGCGTTTCTCTAAGTTAGGGACGCCACGGGGAGGAGGTAAAAGGGAGGAGGAGAGGGGGAAGAGACTGGCTGTGAGCTTGTCAGCAGCGAGAGCATTCCAGCCAGCAGTTAGAAATGTGCGCGAGGATCCTTAGAAATAGGAAAACTCCGGAAGCTAACGGGGCGTTCATTCACAGAGCGGCCGGGGTGGACTCCTTGGGCGGGAGCCGATCTCTAGAGCAGAAGACCGAGCTCAGGGGAGAAAGCACAGGCTGGAACCTTGAAGAATATGCTCCGTGTGGGAGCTCGTGAAGCAGTGCAAGGGCGCGCCAGGGGCACAGGGGTGAGGACGTGTGCTACCTGAAAGGCCAACGGGTCAAGGCCACCCACCACGCCGGGGGCGAAAGAGGGTGGGGGGCAGTCTGCTCCTGTAAAGGGTCAAACCAAACCCAACGCAGTCGGCTGCCGCTGGGCTGATGGTGGAAGTTGACCACCACCTCGCTCTTCGTGGAATAGCTGACGGACTCGGACCACCAGCTTTTCTGTTAGCAGCCTCGTTCTTCATAAAAATTATACAGCCTTGGGAACTCGATGGGGCTGTCCTACTGCATCAGAGCCTACTTGGCGGCTAGAGCTTTTTGGTTGGTTCATTTTTGTTGGGGGGGGGGGCGTGGAGTGCAGGGGACAGGGGCGGGGCGGGTGTGAAGCCAAAAAAGAAGCCAAGGGAATGAAAAGAGCACCAGGAGAGAGGGTCATGTACAGCTGGACCCCAAGGAGGACAGTGGGAAAATCCTAGAAGAGAAGTGATCCTCTTCAGACACTAGCAAGGGTCGAAGAGGCCGAGTAGAACCGCCCTGGTACCGCGTCGTCAGACTCCATCAGAGGGCGGCAGCAGAGCCAGGGCCACCGCAAGGGTGGTCTCTTCTTTGGAGAAGGTTTACAATAAGAGAAAGAGCAAAGGCCTGAGGAAAGTGGGTTGAGGAAGGGAGGAAGGCTTCTCTCTGGACAAGTCACATGTAATCACTAGACGCTCAAGGAGCGAAAAATCAACCACCCCCACCCCTGACAAAGTATTGGTCCTGGAACGGGCGCACTTCAGGGACAACCGCCTCTCAACCCTTTCAAAGGCCAACTCCTTTGCAACCCCCGCTGACCTGTAAGAGTGCAGACAGTCCTCCAGTTCCTAAGTGTGTCTTTAAGTCGAATGTGTAAGTAAATCGAGACAGGTTCATGCGGTGCTGAGTTAGCCTTTTGCTTACAGCAGCTCTGGTGGTGCTGTGGGCTAAGCATTGGACTGCTAACCACAAGGCCAGCAGTTCAAAACCACCAACTGCTGCATGGAAGAAAGAAGCAGGTGCCTGCTCCTGTAAAGATTCAGTCTGGGTAGCCCCCTAACAAAGGGTTGCTAGAAGCAGGAATTGCCCCGAAGGCAATGGGTTTGCTTTGCTCGTGGGCTTTTCTTAGTTTGCAATAAAGCCAAAGAGGCCAGCTGCCGGCACAGCAAAGGAAGGGGATTGAATGAAGACTTGGTGGTGAGGATGGTCGGGCTGGTTTCAATCACTCTTGTGAGGGCAGATTTACGTAACAAGTAAACCCAAAGTTTATCATCCCAACCTGCCTGTAATCAACCGCTCATCCTACGATAAACTATTTCTGAAAAGCAAGCATCTCACCGGCCTTTCCTCCCATCTCTGCCTGCGGCAGTGGGGATGGCTCCAAACGAGATGCAGAGGGGCCTGGTGGAGCCAGAGAAACCTATGGAATCCTTTGGGATATTTTCATCAACTGGCGAACCATTATCTCATGTGTTCAGGGACAGTCTGCCACTGGGCGTCTGTCCATCTCTGCAGCCTTTGCGTCCGGACAGGGCTGACAGGGAGGACAGAGGTAAGCCCGAGAAGAAAGCCCTTTTTTCTCAGGGTTGCTCCACATTGCCTTAATTCCCTTGTTTCTGTGCAGACGGGACACCTTCTCCTACCTCGCACAAATGAGCATGGGGCTGTGGGGTCTTGTCCACGTACTTAAGGATGGGGAGAAAGGTCAAGGGCTTTCTTCCGTGTGGGAGAAGAAGCTTTTTCCTCAAGAGAAGCTATTTTCTCATCACTCACAGATCTCATCCCCAAATACCAGTTCTCTGTGCTGTGTAGGGGAACATGCTGGGGAGAGCTCAGATTGAGTGCCCCGAAGGCAACCGTGGTCTTGAGTGGGCTTTGCCCTGGGAGCAAGGATGAAAGAGGCGAGTGGCAGACAAGATCTTCCGTGTTGGGGGAACCAGCCCTTGGGGATCTAAAGCGGGGTTGGAACCGCTCTGTCGGCTCTGGACACTTGCACCGTTATTTTAAACCTGAAATTAGCCAGTCTGAACTAAAACCCCTATTGAACGAGCCAGCTGAGACCAGACTCCATGAGGTTAAGTCATGTGATTTCTAAGGGGAATCTACGTCTTCAAATCAAATATTGTTGCCCCTCGCCAGGGAGAATGTGCTGTAAGTCCTTGATGCCAAAGAATGTCTGATTTTATTGTATAATGAAAGTAGAATAATTGAGCTACTTGTTCATTACAAAGATCTCTAGCTGAATACTCAAAATTCTTCAGGGGCTGAGTGGGCTTGGAGTGAATGAACAACGTTCTTCTTAAACATTTTAATTTTGAGGTAGAGCACAACATCTACAATAGCATATTTTGTGAAGTGCTACGACTTACTTTTGACTTCGAGCGGACTGGGGATTATTCCCTGTTGGCAACAAACTTCCTGGAATATGTAGGGCCCTTTCCTTGGTTGCCCTGCATCCTCAACAAGCCTGTGATCTTTAGTTTGGGGCCACCCACAGCTAGGCAGAGTCCAAAGAATAAGAGCAACTCGAGCCAAAGCATTTGCAAAGGAGTTCAGACTTAGCTTCATACCCAGCCACTTCCATCTCAGTTCCCATGATGATCTTCTGTTAGGTCCCTCAGCCTACTGCCACTCTCTGATGGCCCGCATGCCCAACTGCCCTGTTTCAAAGTACCTGAAATACCCACTTTCTCCCAGGAGCTTGGGAGCCCCCTGAGAGCAGAGATTATGTTTGGGGGGGGGGTTCTCCAGTCCCCCCCCAAAAGTACACACGCAGCCAAAGACTTTACACCTTGAGACTCTGAGGAGGCCTTGATATTGGGTCTAGGAAAATGAGAGTCAGGAGCCCAAGACTTGGCTCTGGAATGAAAATGGAAAAACCAAGGTCAATCTCAGAAAGAACTTTCCCCGGCCCTTTGGGCATCACTGAGACCACAGCCTCGGCATCTTTCCCATTTCCTGGGGAGATGGAACAAAATACAGCTGACTAAGGCTGGCCCCGGCCAGCGTGCCCTGTCCGCAAGCTGTCATCATCATGTTAGTTAGTTAGCAGCAGCAGCAGCAGCAGCAGCGGCGTGCTTGGGGAGTGGAGAGGGGAGAAAAGAAAGAAGTGATAGGAAAATGTGGTCAGACCAAGACAGGCAGATGAGACACCTTTCCAGGGGCTGTGGATGCTAATGCTGTGGAGGTCACAGGTCCAACCAAGGAAAGGCCCCTGCAGCCCGTTGATAGCTTAGAGTTTTGGTTTTGCCTTGACTTTTCAATGACTTTAATTATTTTTTTAAAAAGTGGTGTCGGAATCTCTCCTCCACTACCACTGTCAGGTAGCCTGGATAGGGACTAAGGGGGGGTGGGGGGTGGGGGGTGGGAGGTGTCTCCCTAATGGCTGCCTAGGGCCACAACAAAGGGGTTGTAAAGAAACCAGGCACATTAATTAGACACCTATGGAAAGATCCAAACTGAGCATGCTCAGACACAAGACCCCTAGGCCCAGGTGGGAGGCACACCTGGGCGTACAGACTAGGCCCAGCCACACGACATCACCCAGGTGTGCTTAAACTCAGCCGATGAGGTCGGCAAATACCTTCAACCATACCTCCCAGCCAGCAGGAGGAGATGAGGGGCCTGCCGCGAGAAGGCCAGGCCTCTTTGACTCCTCTTGTTCTGGTGGGTGTGCTCTTGCAGAGGGTGGGGGTGCACACACACTGCCCAGGCCCTGGGCCCCGAGCTCCCTCTCAGGGTGCTGCTCTTTGGGGATTCCCTGCTCATTCCCGGGAATTTCCTGTAAATACTTGAACTTCCCTTTTCCTCATAAAAGTCTCTTGGATTTACAAAAGTGCTTCTGCTGCGTGAATTCTTTCAGTGTGGTGAAGAAATGAGGTATTGCCACCCCAGAAACCTAACACCGCTACACCATCCATTGAAAGAAATGATTGAGGTCCATTCTTTATTCACCCCGAATTGCTGTTTTAAGTCCGGTTGAAGGGGAAGTGTTTTGGACTCTTCGCTTAGAATTTAAAAAGCCACTGCCTATGGGTTGAATGTTGAAGTCAGAGATTTCTGTAAGGCCCAGTTTAAAAATGAGTGGGGGAGGCAGATCTCTCATGAATTAGGTAAGGGTTTACATATCAGATCATCATTTTTACATTCACTATTTTAAATAACTTATCAAACTTCCTCATGGCTGGCTCTGTTCCCTACCCCCCCTCCTCCCCAGACCTTGATTTACCCTACCCCCTACCCCACCCCCTCCACCACCACCCAAGTCCTTCTTGTGGTATATTTATCTTCCCCTTCAACAAAGCTAACGCCTATCTTCCCTCTAGCCGAATTGCTTGCCTGCCCCACCCCGGTAAAAGCCAGGCCATTTTGACCTATTTCCCCACGAACCCAGCAACAATGTCTGTGGACATGTCCCTGCAGAGGACCCAGTGGTGGGAACTGAAGTTCTAGGAATCCCAGAACCTCAGACCTGGAAGGAAACTTAGGCTTCAATTTTGTCATCGAGTCCGGCTGATTCAATCGGATGCCCTCTCAGAGGAAGTGCCGTAGCCTCAAAGACCTCAACCACCTCCCTTCCCCATCGCACGGGCCTCCAGCCCTAGTATTATGTCCACCTCCACTTCCAAAATAAACATCAACCAAGCCAAACTAGGGTGGCCTTGGCTCAGCCTACTAGGTTGACCAGAGGCATAGAGAGAGCCCCGTGGAATAAACAGCATATTCTATTCATGGTGTTTGCCTCCTTTATTTCCTTCCTTCTACAGCCTCACACTGCCCTCCAAGAGGACCTCTCTTCTGCTGGCCCTGGGGTCAGTCCCAAGACCCGGCTCTCTTCCCCTCGGTCTCCACGAGCTCATCCCAGGCTTCCCTGCCATCTTGCTCCGGCCTCTGTTTTCCCTCTCATCTCCCAGTTCTAATGTCCATTCCCGGCACATCCTTTGGTCTCTAGTGAAGCCCATTTGGCCTAATAGTCACCAATCCTGGCACTAAAATTCTCATAGTAGCCATTGGTGCGCTTAACGATCAGAAATGGCAAGAAAGAAAAAAACACACACACCGCTCCTGGAGGACACTGCGTGGGCTGGAGAGGACTAACAAGTATATGGCATTGTGACTCCCAACATCCTGGAGACGGGGAGGGGAGGGGAGAATTTGGGCCACTCTGAGAAATGTAGGACCCAGGAAAGCTTCACAGAGAAGACATTTGAGCTGACCTTGAAACGTGAATTGCAGGCAGAGCCAAGGACCTTCCGAATCAGCTCCCTGCCCCTACTCATAGAACTGAGCTAGAGAGGAGAACCACATTGAGATCCGGGGGGCCATGCGAGTACTCGCTGGGGATCACTTCCAACTGAAACGGCCATGGGCTTGGGGTTCTGTGACGAGGCTGTCTGTCCACTGACTATAAACTGAAATGTCATGCCCAACTACCATTGAAATGTTACTTTCATTTGGGCTTGGCTCAACAAATTATCTTTTCTAAAGTTTGTAGGATAAAGTTTGACAGAGCCCATGCCGTGAAACGTAATGTGCATGAAACTGTCATTTTAATGTGGCCAAAGGACACGTTCCACAAGTTATGTTGACTCTCTTTGCAGTACTGAAACATAGGAATGATGATTCAACAACTCCAGGGTGCCTGCCCATGCTTCTGCCATATAGCTATCTGTCCAAGGCTGGGAAAAATAAAGCACCTTCTCGGATGTCTGCCACCAACTCCTGTTTTCAAAATTCTTGGGTACCATTGAAATCAACAGAAAGAAACCCAGAAACATTTGATCAGTCTTTGTGGAAAGAGCGTTCATATGAGGCTAGGAAGCAGTTGCCTAGGGAGGAGGAAACAATGCCGTCGATGGGGCTACATTCAAGTAATACCTTTTTGAGCAATGCTCCGCACAATCCTTCCATGCCTATCCGTCATGTCTAGCCTTTGCCTCTGAAACCCTGAATCCCTCTTTCTTGGGACCTCTGAGCATTGGTTGGTTGATGACTCCAAACTTCTCCACTGCTAATAATCATTGTCCCCACCACCACCACCTCCCCACCCCACCTTGAGCTGCTGCTGAGAAGTGACTGGCAGGGCCAGGGGAAGCGAAGGAGGAGGACCTGGGGCTGCGGCGAGAATTCCTTCAGTAGCAAAACACTCTTTCCTTCACCTCGGCAAAGGACGCCCAGAGCAGGCAGCAGGTGTGAGTCTGCTAGGGGCTTCTGCGAGGGCCTTAGCCTTTTCTACCACACGGCACTTCGCAGAGAGGTGAGAGGCCCCCTGCCAAGACAGAGGAAGAGACCCTTTCTCCCAAGCTCCCATGGGCTCCTTTTTTCAGTTTTCGACTGCAGCTTCTGTCTCATGGACAGCTGGGCTTCCTGCCATCCCCAGAGCTCCTTCTGGTCCCAGCCTTACATGGAATTCTGTTGAGCAAATAAAAATGCCCTTATCCCCCCCCACCTTCCCCCACCCCTCCCCCGGCCCCTCCAACAAGACAAAGGAGATTCATTCATAGGAACTGCTGCCCTGCTTGCTTGCTGTTCAGGTCTCTGCGCCCAACAGCCAGACATGCTGTTGACCCTCAAAGAAAAAGACTTTATTGCCCATTCTCATGACCCAGTTGGCCATTTGCTAGCCAGGATCATCCAAGAATTTTGACATTTGTCTTTCCTCCCCTACTCCTGCCTCCATGACTCTTAGTGGCTCTTGGGGCAGAGCTTTCCCGAAAGTGGCCTTTGATTAGATCAGCTGGAGAGCAGAAAAAATGGGCCAGGTGGTCAGGGCTGTCTGGCCACAGCTGCTCAGAGCCAGCATCTGGGGACCTGACAGTTCCTTTTCAAAGACAGGCTCGCAAGGAGCCCTTTTCTTGCATTTCCCCACCCATGAAGCAACCTCAATGAAATGCCTCTTTCCAGCAATTTAACGGCTAAAAAATAGGTGCCACCTTCTGGCCTATGGGAGCCTCAAGGGCCAACAACCTTGCATTCACTTGGAGTCGACAGCCAATCGAGGTAGATAAGACTTCTGGTAACATGCCCTATTGGCTGTAGGAGTTTAGGAGTGCTGCCAACTAAATGGCCATTGATCCAGTGGGAGGAATGTTGACTTCCAACAGGACTGTGGAAGGTTCTACGGAGGAGGTGGCATTTGATCTGGGTCTGGAAGAGAGACGGAATTATACCAGGCAGAGATGGAACTGGCACAAACTGTCTCCACGTGAAGGCAAGCCAATCGGAGCAGTCCAGAGGATGGAGAATTAGCTGGCCAGGTTGGGTCAGGAGGCCCAGACCAAGCCACCAGGAATATGCTCAACTCCTCCTGTTTGTCTACCAGCTCCACACCAGGGGTTCCTGAGTCATCAGGAAATACCGAGCCCAATTTGATCAAAACATTTCAACCCCTTTATTCATTTAAAAAAAAAGCCCTGGTGGTACTGTGGGTTAAGTATTGGGCTGCTAATCAGAAGGTCAGTGGTTCAAACCCACCAATTACTCTTCAGGAGGAAGATGAAGCTATCTGTTCCCAAAAAGATTCAGAGGGTGAGAAACTGTCTGGAGATGTTCTACTCTGTCCTATAGGGTCGCTATGAGTCACAGGCAGCTTGAGAGAGTTCAAGGGGGTTGGCTTTGGGTTCATAAAAACCCACAGAAAGCTTCAAGGAATAAGAGACCCTAAGAAATCCTTAAAAGAGAAGGTAGCTCATGATCCCAATTCAATTTACTCCTCATCTTCGGACTTTGGAGTCTTCCAATGAGTGAGTGAGTGAGTGCTCTGTGCTTAAACCACAAGCCTCGCCACCTTTTTAAGAAGGACTCCAAACAGCCTAGTACCTTGCTGAGTCATTGGCAGCAAAATCTTTCCAGAAATTTTTTTTCTGTTTTCTCTCTTGTTTTGATCCAGGAGATTATCTGGGGCAACATCTGGCAAAGTGCAGTAGAGAGAGGTGCGAGCCCCTGGGGGAAATATTGGATCCAACTGACTTCCCCCCTTCCTTGCACCCTTGACAATGGTCAAGACAGAGAGTTTCAGAAAGAAGACCCAGAGTACCCAACACCAACTCCTCTTCCGGCCCTCCTATAAAAGCAGCCTTTCCCCTGAACAGTCTTCCTCTTCTGGGCTACTTGTATGGCACCAGTGTTCTGGGACCCCTGTTCATCCCATCACCCCCAAAAATGAAAAACAAGAGCAGGGTAGACTGAGTTGGGGTGTGATCAAAGAAACAGTGGGAAAAAGAAAGCAGCAAGAGAAAGGAACGGAATGTTGAACACAGGGGTTGGGGAGCGGAGACTCTCCACTCTGGGGAGAACAACGCAGCCAGCTCAAGGGGGTAGGGAAGTGAGCCGGAGAGAAATCCGGTCCCAAAAAACCTGGGGCCGTGGGGTTTTTTTGGCAAAGAACCATTTTGCCAAAGAGTCATTTGGGCACAAAAATGGGAAAGTCAGACTTGATTTTTTTCAGAGACCCACTGCTGGCAGGCAGACGTTACACAGGTTGGGTCTGGAGGCTGAGCAAACAAAAATACCAGTGAGAGAAAAACCCCTAAAAGATCATTTTCACTGGACTCCGTGATAGCGCCTTTATACCGCGTCTCCCCTCGCTGCTATCCTGAGATTATTTGTACGTGTCTGTGGATCAGACACTAGCGTAAAACCGAGTTAGTACAAAGTTTCCTCCTTTGCATGAGCGGACAGTTTCGCTTTCTTGGTCTTGACTTGACCAGAAGTAGAGTTTACCTAATTCTAGATGCAGGGCTCTCCCTCCAAGACCCGGGTGCTGTGTCCAGAGTCAGGTGTATAAAAAGTAAAGAGAAAAATGAAGGGCCCCGCCTAGGGCTCAGGGGCCACCCCCTGAAAGCTAACCCCACGTTGGCCGGCCTTCCACACCTTTCCTTCCTCCTCTGGCCCGAAGCAAGCTGTTGCTCTTGGGCAGGACTCTTCTGCTCTCCGTTTTCTTTAAAGGATTAGATCTGATTTGGCTGCTCATTGGATTTCCACAACTGTTATCCCACGTCTGCCCGGCTTTGCGGGTCACCTTGGGAATGACCAGTCAGCTGTTAATATTTGTTTCTTTTTCTCCTTGGGCATTTGTACAGAGATATTTAAAGAGTTGGGTGGTGATTTCTCAGACAGGGAAATCCCACCCCACCCCGAAAAATAACGTGCGGTCGTCACAAAATAACGTCTATAGCTTGAAAACAGCAGCAGAGAGGAAAGAATTGGGGTGTAGACTTCTTGATTAAGTCTCTCCCTTTCATCCGTGTATTGTCATCAGGGCCCCCTCCTTTCTGGGCCGCTTCCTGGTTCTTACCAAGTATATGGCCATCCCACTGCCACCTAATGTTCTTTCTCACAACTATCTGCCTAAATACTGTCTGAAATATGTGTCCCATCTAAGTTGCTCTGATAGAAGTGAACTAAACACTAAACTGAAGCTAATGAGAATTCGAAGTGAACAATCCTGCCCTTATTGACGTGCTAGGGTCCCATCTCACTCTCTATTGTGAAAGATCATTATACAACTTGAGAGGTTTCATCAAGAGACCTTGTCTAAGGCCAGGAGTGCACCCTTGTCTCCTCTCAGAATCATAGACTCATAGAACGACCACAGGGCTGCAGGTAGGCCCCAATACCCTCAGAGAGCACTTGTCAAATCCAAGCCTGAATTTTCAAATTTTAGCCATATCTCCCTAGAACCAATGGCCTATTTTCATCTGAGAAACAGATGGGATTTTTTTTTTAAAAAAGAAGAAGAAGAAGAAGAAACCAAAGTGTCTTCAGAAATCTGACTGGCAACTGTTAACCAGAATTTCTTGGGCCTCTTTCCCACACTTTCACTACACCCTCACCCCCGACAGATCACAGCCTTAGATTGAAGGTGTTCTCTACCAAAGTTAGCACCCCCTCCCATCGCGGCCCCGTGGAGAGTCTCCTGGCATCTTCTGATGTACAGCTCAGGCCATCCTTAATGCTCAGGCGGTTCCTTTTTCTCTTCTGGGGAGTCATTTGGCTTTGAAATTGCCTTGGCACTTTCTATCATTGGACAGTAAGCTTTTTGAGGGCAGGATCCATGTCTGATTCATCTCTGGGTCCCCTCCAGGAGCAAGTCCCAGTGGGCTCTTATAGGAAGCAGGCAGAAATAACTGAAGAATGGGGGGAGGTTCTAACTTTGACCTGCCACACTCCAGCTGGCAGTGGATGGGGAGGTACTTTGATGGGGAATTTATTCCCCTTTTCCTAAGGCTAGCTATTCCCTTTTCCTTCTCCTCACCCTAACCCATTCCCAAAGAACCTGTCTCTCCCACAGTTTTCAGGTAACTGTCGCTGGAGGAGAGACTAAATAACTTCAGCTGTTAACTGTTTAGAATGTTGCTGTTCCCAGGATCCTCTGTGCTGAATGGTGGGGGATGGGGGGTTCTGGATAAGGGAGAGGAGTCTGAAAGAGGTGGGGGTGAGGAACCTTCACGCCCCACTGGCAGGTAACTCCTGTTAGCAGGACTTGGGCATGCCAGTCTGTGCAAAGGAGAATTTCAGAGGTGGGTTATTTCTGATACCCTTTTAAATCACCACCCCTTAGTAGTCTCAGCTACTTTCCTCCTCTTTCTGCCCAGGCTTTTCAAAATATATATGTCCTGGCACATGATAGTCCCTTAGATAAGTAGTAATTATGATCAGTATCATCATTGCTAATAAGTGCGAAACACAAACAGCAGATACACATGTTATATTCAAAGCAAGTACCAGTCCAGCTACCATTAAGTCAATTCTGATTCATAACAACCACATGTGTATCAGAATAAAGGGGGCTCCATAGGGTTTTAAATAACTGGCTTTTGGGAAGCATCTGACCAAGCCTTTCTTCCAAAGCACCTCTAGGTGAACTCAAAGGACCAAACTTTCCACTAGCAGCCATTAGCAAAGAACCTTCATTATTAGTACTGCCTAAGGCCTCTCAAATCAACACTGTGGAGAAGTACACCTTGCCCAATCTCAACACACCAGTGCTGAGAGAGGCCAAATAGAAGATTTAGGTGGGCTCTGTGATGAAGAGGTTCCAAAGGAAAATGTCAGGCTGCGGTTGGAAGACCCCTGCCTCCTTGGTTATGGAAACGGCCTGGGTACATCGAGCGGCTGGACACAGAAAATGGCCAATGACTGAAGAGATGGCCGCGCTAGGAGACCGAGAATGAAGTGGCTGGAGAGCAAGAGCGAGAATGGTGAGTTGTGATTGCAAGTGTTGGTAGGTCAGTACGAGAAAATGTCCTCCTGGTCCCTGAAGCGCCCAGGCTGAGGGCAGGGGGTGAGAATGGACCCTCCAAAGTGGAATGGGCGGGATGAACGATGTGGCACGGGGGCAGTGAGATGAGGGGAGGGGCTCGTGTTGGTAAGTGGGTCTTAACCCTTCTGAGTTCATCAGGTGAAACAGAAAAAGCCAGAAAGATAAGGCCCCGAAATTACAGGATGGGAGAAATTGAAGTCAGTAGAAACCTCAACTGTGTGTGCTCTGAGCGCATGTTTGTGTAAAATAAATACTACGGTTGTAGTCATTTAGTTCATCATTTCAAAAATTAAACTTAAAAAAAATTTTTTTTTTGGGGGGGGAGCTTGGGAGACATGTCCGTTGCTTGATACAAACAAAATAAGTTCCTGCTTAGTTTCTATCCTTGGTGCTGGATTTCCACAAGCCACAAGCGCTTTCTTGGTCAGGAAAGTATGAGGGAAACCATCATGTTCTCCTGTTTCACCTCCCCTTACCTGCCAGCTAGGCAGCGAGTCTTGCCACATCTTATTATCTAATAACATGTCGCATGCTCCTCCCAGCCTCACTAAGCTAGAGCTTCCGGCCGAGTTCTGAAGGGGGGGGTGCCCAGTACCTTCTTTGGTGAGGCATTGGACAGCGCTAACGACAAGCTCAGTACTTCGAAACTGCCAGCCACACTCGGGGGGAGAAAGATGAAGCTCTCTACTCGCATAGAGACAGACCATCTCGGAAACCCAAGGGGCAGTTCTACTCGGTCCTACAGGGTCACTGTGAATCAGAACCAACTCGACAGTGGTAAGGGAGGCAAAGCTCACCCACCGCCCCCAGTCAAGTTAACAAGGGTTTGCAGTTGGTGGGGAGTTTGTGGAGAAAGGTAGGTTTTCATCTTTCTACTTTCTGTCGCTTCCAAATCCTTCTTCCATAGATAATTGTTTTGTTGGCTTAAAAGAAAGAAAAGTAGATTGGAGATGATGGGATGATCGTTCTTAGAAAGCCTTTGAAGAGAATCTCTTTAAAACGTGACATTCCTAGCGACTGACTGTAATAGATCTCAGAGTAGCTTTCCAGAGAAACTCATCAACATGGTAATCAGGGTGGTTTTTTTGTATTTTGTAAATGGGTGAGAAGCAACTTTACAAGATGAACTTTGGGGTTGCATTGCAAAATAGAGAGCTCACGATCCCACATCAAATAGCTACTCCTCCTTTCCACATAAGACATCCTCTGCGAGTACCAACTCTTCAGTGCAAGACAGGAAAATGTGATTTTTAAATCACATTTAAATCACATTTAATGCCCTAGAAGAGGATTGTCAGGGGACACACTGTGTCATTTGACTAGGAAAATCTTAGCCAGCAGGGAATGATGGAGAATAACGACATGCTGTTATCATGGTCTCGAATCAGAATAGACAACACATGGACTGCTAACCCCTAGTCTCTCCACGGCTCATTTCCAGGTCTCCATGTTCTGAGCGAGTAGATGACTTATGTTCCCAGGGTGCTCTCCGCCGGACTGCGACTGGGCCTTTTACCCATTGATCTAGCCTTGACCGAGCTCCTAGAACATGCCCACCTTTATTGTGTTGTGATTACAGAAATGGGCACGGCAGTGGCTCTGTTCGGGAAAGACTTTGGACCTAGGAGTAGAGTCGACTGACCAGTCAAGCCAACCAATCACTGACACAGAGGCTTGTAGAAGACGCAGAAGACGCTAGATCCTAAGCCTACTTGGTGGGAGCGGTGGGAGAAAATGAAGGAGGGGGTTCCACAGACATGGACACTTACAGAGTCATCAGATAAGCTGGAAGGAGGATGTGAGAGGAGCTGGGAATGGGAGAGCCAGGGAGGAAATCTAAGGGGCCAAATCAGGAGATGTCATCAGGAGGGACTGGCCCCTGGAGAAGGACGTCATGCTTGGTGTAGAGCAGCAGTTCTCAAGCTGTGGGTCACGACCCATTTGGGGATTTAATGGCCTTTCACAGGGGTCACCTAAGACCATCAGAAAACACATATTTCCAATGGTCTTAGGAACCGAGACAATGACACCCTCTGTCCGTCTCCAGGAGGGTCTGCCCACATGCACATATGCCCACCTACGAATACCCAGCGTGAAGACTGTTACCCATGCTACACCATGCTTCAAGACAAAATGTCATTTATTTGTCATTAGAAATCAATATTTCACAATATATAATTACATATTGTTTTTGTGATGAATCACTATGCTTTCATTATGTCCCATGTGTAACAATGAAAATACATCCTGCAGATCAGATATTTACATTATGATTTCTAACCATAGCAGAATTAAAGTGATGAAGTAGCAACAAAAATAATTTCATGGTTGCGGGGGTCACCACAACATGAACCTGTATTAAAGGGTGGCGGCATGAGGAAGGTTGAGAACCACTGGTGTCGAGAGTTAGTAAAAAAGAGGAATGAGATGGATTGCCAGTGACTGCAGCAATGGGCTCAAACATAGGAATGCTTGTGAGGGGGCTGCAGGATTGGATGGTGATTCGTCCTGTTGGACACGGGGTGGCTCTGAGTTGGTACTGACTCGATGGAGAGGGGAACGCTGGCTCAAGGAAGATGAAGGGAGTCATTTGGGATCCATAAAGAGTATCGTAGAGACCAAGAGCTCCAGTCCCTGATGTACATGGCTATCCAGTCCCCCTCCCTTTGAGAGGGACCTATGAAGATAATGACATTTCACTCATGGAATCATGTTATATTATGTAGCAGAAGGAATTTTGCTAATTAAGGTTCCTAATAAGTTGATTAGGAACAATCATGATCCTGGGTGGACTTGACCTAATCAGGAGCACCCTTTAAAGAGGCCATGGCCATCCCAGAAACCAGAGTGATACAAAGTGGCCGAGAAGCTTTCCCGTTGGCCCTGAAGAAGCAGCCCCCATGCTGTGGCAAGGACCACATGACAAAGAATAGCAGGTAGCCTCTGGGACCCAAGGCCTACGTTCACATTGGATCTGAATTCTGCCAACAAGCTTTGCTCTTGGAAGAGGATCCAAGACCTCCGGCTACACTACAGACCCAGTTGATGCCTTGATTTCAACCCGAGGAGACCTCGAACATAAGAGCATCTAGCCCATACCTGGATTCTCAATCCTCGTGAAACCGTAACTTGGGCTATTTTGAGCCAATACAAACCAAACCAAACTTACTGCTACTGAGTTGATCCCAATTTATAGCAACCATGCAGAACGAAGCAGAACAGTCTCTGTGGGTTGCTGAGACTGTAACTCTTGGCAGCAGTAGAATGTCTCATCTGCCTGGGAATTTGCTACTGAAATCCCGTGAACCGATTGCCATCCGGTTGCTGCTGACTCATCATAGACACCCTAGGATAACCCTACAACATGGAGCAGACCCACTCCATAGGGTTTGCAAATCTATGCAGATACATCTTGCCAGGTCTTTCTCCAGCAGAGCAACTAGTGGGTTGAAGCCAGCTACCTTTAAATTAGCAGCTGAACACCTAAC
>NW_022103905.1:9640381-9642087 GCF_000313985.2 Echinops telfairi
GGTCCAGCTTATTCTTTTCCAGCGTCTCAAGCGCCCTAACCTCCCCCTGGAATGATTGTTTCCATGGCAAAGTTGTCATCTTATGAAAATAGCCAACCCCAAGTAGATTAAGCATCGGATGGTCAAATGCCTGCCGTGTGAGAAAAGCATGACACGCTAATGCTGCCCCAAGATGTCGTGGAAGCAAACGATGGACGTACAAAGACAATGAGCAGTGCAGGATGATTCTAGGTGGCAGGAGGATCCAGGCACCCAAAGGTGCCATTGCAGAATAGGGGAAGACAGTGCGTGAACCAGGTGATTCAACTCGAGCCCCCTGTTGAAGGAAGAGTGGCTTGCTATCAGTGGTGAGGAAGAGGATAAAGTTGGAAGCGTGCAGGTATATGTGAGAAGCATTAAGTTAGGTAGGTTGGGGTGGGATGACTGCAAGACACAGGAGAAATGTGTGTAGACAGGTGAGCGTGATGGATGGCAGCATTTAGACCGTCCTTAAATGTAGTGGGAAGTCACGGGATACTCTGAGATTCAATAAAAGCGGTGCTCCGTGAGCATCCGTAATGAGTCCTGGGGTCAGTGTTTGGTTTGGATTTAGTAGCAAAACGTGTGTTGGGAATTTATGGGGGAAGCGGAAAGGGCCCCGCCAGAGCAGGGGCAGTGTGAAAAGAGAAGAGAAGGGTGGTGCCCAAGGTAAACTAGAAGAAAGCGGAGAACCTGAGCCCTCTCTTGAGAAGCTCTGGAAGTCATGTCTTCAAAAAGGTTTGGCCGGGACCCTTTAGGCGGGAAAACTTTCGTGGGGAACAAGTAGTATCAGAAAACCTTTCTTCCTTTTTGCAGCGCAATAGAAGTATCTGTGGGTTTACTCTGGGGTTTTACAGAAGCACCCAGCCCACTGCTGGAGAATCAATTCTGACACATAACAACGCTCTTCAACAGAGGGGAAATGTCCCAGGGCGGTAAATCTCTATGGAAGCCGACTGCCATCTCTTTTTCCCACTGAGGGGCTGTGGGCTCAAACCACCGGCCTTTTGATTAGCAGCCTAGCAGGTAGCCAACGCACACCTTGATGTATGTGCTTCCAGAATTAGCTCCTAGGAATTGAGACTCTCACAGATTACAAATTGGTGGGCTCTCGAACAGAGCACAGTAACACAATGCGAAGGTTGCTCTCGGCTAAGCAGGGACCACCTTTTAAAGGTGCAGATCGCTGGGTGGAGACATTGTGGCCGCCCTGAGTTTCCACGGGCTTCCAGTGGTCCTTGCTGAGCCCTCCATGATGGAGCAAGCAGGGTGATGCGTTAGACTGCTAAGCCACAAGACGAGCCATGCAAAACCGGCAGCTGCTCCGTGGGGGAAAAGATGAGGCTTTCCATTCCCAGCAAGAGTCACCGTCTCAGAAACCCACAGGGGCAGCTCCACCTGCCCTGCAGGCCCGTTATGCATCGGAATGGACTCCGTAGCAGTGAGGGCAGCTCTTGGTGCCGGGGTTGTGTCAGCTTCCTCCTCAAAAAGATGAGCGCTGTGAGGAAGGGGTGTGATTGGCCCTGTTGAGGGACTTCGCCTCCCTCAGGCCACAGGACACTGACTGCTGTCCTTTTGTCTGCAGCAGCTGTGATGCGGAGTGCTCCCCTCTGGCCTGGTGCCTGGAGACCGGCAACAACGGAGGAGACGAAGGTAAGGGCTAAGGCCTACGGAGCATGGATGGGGTG
>NW_022103905.1:9643051-9657621 GCF_000313985.2 Echinops telfairi
AAACTTCCCCTGTGTGACTCACTTGTCTCTTAGAAGCTTCTATGGCTCTTGTGGTATGAGCCAGAAACAGATTCGGAACACCAAAGTCTTAGAGGCTGATGAAGCGACGTCAACAGAAACACCCCTCTCAGGAGAGCTAGTCTCTACACTTTGCTAGTTAGCACCTTTAGATAATGGCGTCTCTTCGGAGTCTTGTTCCCTTCATCCACCACAGAGCCCTGAGGATGGTAAGATACCTGGGCCACAAGACACTCTTGCTGACACAAGCCACTTGCATGTATTAGGTAAATGGGCAGACCCTTACCTTAAAGAGCACTGATGGTATGGAGGTGAAGCGTTTGACTTCCAACCAAGAAGTTGGAAGTTCGAACCCGCCAGTCCCTTGGTGGGAGAAAGATGCGGCTGTCTGTTTCCACCAAGACTGAAATCTTTGGAAAGCCTCTGTTCTATAAGGTCACTGTGAATCAGACCTCCACAGCAGCAGGTCTGTTCTCCCTCTCTCCTTTTATCTCCTCTTCCAGATTTAGTGTCCTGGCATGCCTTCAAAGAGAAGTTATATGTGTTTTCCAATAGAAAGGCAGGTGGGGATGGTCTTGGGGGAGGTGACCTGCATGATAAAGGATTATCTTCTTGGCAGATGGTCTCACTTCCCCCCCTCTTGTTTTTTTTTTGAGCATCAGATTGGATTTTGGTCTGTTTTGTTCTCCCACCCACCCTCCCGTTTCATGTGGCCCTCTGGACACTCTCCAAATTCTCCTCTTGCTTCTAGAGTTCTGGAGCCCCAAACCAGACTGTGTTTGCAAAGACTGTGTTTAGTCGGCAGAAAGACCATTGAGTAATCTCAGCATTTTGTAGAGTTCACAAAGCCAAAGGCAGCATTTTAGCTACGACTTTGCAAAAGTGCTTTGCTGTGGGTTCCCCTCAGAAGAGGGAGGCTCTCAAAGGTGTCTTCTAGAAAAGCAAAGCCCCAGACTCAGACTTGGAAATGTTCTCTGACAATGCCCGCTGGGACTGGGACCCACAAGACACCTTCAGAAATAATATTCCAAGCTTCAGTTCTAAACTTTAGCCCAAACACCTTCCATTCTACTGAATGCTTGGGTCATTTTGTACCACCAGGATATAGCACGTGGTAGACACCTACCACGTCTGGTTTGAGTGGATACTAATTTTAAGTGTTGGGCTGTTAACTACAAGGCCAACAGTTCAGACCCACAATCACTCCATGAGAAAAAGATGAGGCTTTCTACTCCTGTAACGAGTTACCGTTTTGGAAACCCCACGGGACAGTTCTATCCTGACCTATAGGGTCTGTCTGAGTTGAATGGACTCAATGCAGAGATAGTATGTACCCAACTAAGGGAGGAAACCTGGAGCAACCGACTCCTAGAAGCCAGCACCTCTAGGCAGGAGAACGTGTCGTTGTTGTTGTTGTTGTTGAGTGTTGTCGAGCCCATTCTGAGTCATAGCGACCCCCGTGCACAACAGAAACAACACCACCTGGTCCTTCTGCATCTGCATAGCTGTTGTAAGGTTGGAGCCTGCTGTTGCGGCCACTGCGCCGGTCCATCTTGTCAAGGACCTTCCTCTTTCTCCTTGCCCTTCCACTTGACCAAGCAGGACCGCCTTCCCTCTCCAGCCACTGGCTCCTCCTGATCACATGTCCAAACGGCATGAGAGAAAGTCTCACCATCCTTGCCTCTCAGGAGCATTCTGGCTGCACTGCCTCCAACACAGGTGCTTGTTCTTTGGCAGTCCGCGGGGCTTCCAATAGTCTTCACCAGCACCACAGTTCAAGGGCATCCATTCTTCTTCAGTATTCCTTAGTCAGCAGCCAGCTTTCACGTGCGTATGAGTCCACTGAAACTAGCACGGCTGGTGTCAGATGTGCCTCGGTCCTCAAAGTAGCATCCTTGCTTGGCAACACTTGACAGAGTTTGATCTCTTGACTGCTGTTTCCATTAGCACTGATTGTGGATCCAGGTGAAAGCAAGATGAAACCCTTGACCCTTTCAATCTTTTCTGGACTCTCTCGCCTTTGGCTTTCGTCCTCTTAGGGGAGAGCACTCTTTTCTAGACAAACGGACAGGATCAGGATAGGATGAAGACCTGACCTTAGACGGTGTGAACCCAGCCACTTTTCTTTCTTTTTAATAAATCATTCTTTTTTAGGGGGTGGAGGGGGCTCTTATACATCGTGTAACAAGGCATACATCAATTGTATCAAGCACATTTGGACATATGCTGCCATCATCATTTTCAAAACATTTCCTTTCTACTTGAGACCTTGGTATCAGCTCCTCATTTTCCCCCTCCACCCTCATGACCCCGTGATCATTTATAAATTATTATTATTTTCATATCTTACACCATCCGCTGTCTCCCTTCACCCATGTTTCTATTGTTTGTCCCCCTGGGCTGGAGGGAGGGAGATTATACGTCAATCATTGTCATCCAGTCCCCTTTTCTCCCCCTACTTCCCCCCTATCCTCATGGTATCACTACTCCCATTATTGTTCTTGAGGGGTTTATCCATCCTGGATGCCGTATGTCGAGAGCTCTTCCCTGTACCAGTGTACATGCTCCAGTATAGCCGTATTTGTAAGGTAGGACTGTGGTCCTGATAGGCTGGGGGAGGAAGCATTAAAGAACTAGAGGGATGATGTTGTGTGTCTCATTGGTGCTAGACTGCGCTGCGGAACCAGCCACTTTTTAGGGTTTCCTTGGAGGCATCTTTGACTCCATAGTAACAGATGGGACATAGCTGCTGACTCTAACACATCACCTCACCTACAAGGCCGCACCTCTATATCCTCACGGAGCTTTGGTACAAGGACGAAGGCTTGCTGGGACATTGGCACATTTTTGGCTTCTGGCTCTGGGCCTTGCCTTTGGTTCCCTTCTGCCTGATTTGGAACTAACCAGCACCCACCACCCCATGAGACCTTTCCGCAAAGTTTCATGCGTTTCTGTGGGAATGTTGCAGCAAATCCCAGAACTCAGGGATCTGAGGGACCATACTCAAGAGAGGAGTCAGGAGTGGGGTGGGTGGAGCAGAATAGCATCTTCGAAGAGTTGGACATTTGGGATGTCTTTAGTCTCCAACTCCTTCGGATCAGTCTGGTATTAATTCTTTCAAACAAAATTATTAGCACACCTCTTTTCAGCCAAAGAGCCAGGAGAGGTGGCTTTTGAGCGCTGAAGATGTGTGATATTCACAGAGGGTAAAATGAAACAAGTCCCATGTCTGATCCAGAGCAAGTCCAGGGCTCCCCGCTTCTAAGCTCTCCGTATCTAGAACACATCCAGGCCGCCTCACAAATGCTTTGAAAACAACTCATTCAGAACCACTGCCTGTCGAAGATGAAATAAAACCTGCGGTTTGAATTAACTGGCTTAGCTAATTAAAAAAATGAAAGAAAGAAAATAATTACTCGAACAAAAAAAGTGTTCTCTGTGATTTTTAACAGATCCCACAGTCGAATACTATTCAAATTGTCCAGGATATTATCTAAATTTCCTGGAGACAATAAGAATGATGAAAACGTGAGAAATTATCAAAGGAAAAGATGAAACATTATTGGAATTGTTAGACAAGCCTTTACAGCACCTATTATCATCCTTCTTTGTGGCATAAGGGAGACCATACCGGAAATGAACCCAAGTTCATATTAAAATAACAGAAACTACTACAAATGCAATAGAAATATTAGAACTGAGGGATGTAATTGAGTGCAAAGCTATGGACTCCATAGCAAAATGAAAATGGACAGAGGATCGCTCAACAAAAATGACCCCGTGGAAGAACCGGGAGAAGTTCAGACGCTATCAGGGATCTTTGAGACGGTATCAAATGGCCAACGTTCATGACATTGGAGGGTCAAAAGCAGAAGAAATGAAATCGGCACATAACCCAGTTTTTTGGGTTTTTTTAGATGGTGACTAAGAACTCCCCAAATGTGGTAAAAAAAGATATTTTCAAACTCAAGCAATGTAACAAACCCCAAACAAAATAAACTTAAAGCTCCACTGAATAGCTCATGGGTTTTTTTATCACCCTTCCTACTCCCCGCCTTCCTCTTCACCGGCCCCTGAAGGCAGCAGAGTTTTTGACCCCGGGGGTAAAGGAAGGAGCCCGTGCATAGGCGTGAGACCCTGGGACAGATCCGGGCTCACTGACAAGGCTGTGAGACCAGGGGAAATTTCCATCTTCCTCAGTTCTTCATCTGGAAAACTTTCCAGATTGAACTAGCTGGCCCTCTAAGTCCCTGCTAAGTTTAAAAAAGGAAAAAAAAATCCTTTCTCCGCTGCGATGTGGATTTTTTTCCCGGCTTATAATTATTCAATTCGCCGACATCAAATTGATTCCCACTCGCAGCACTCTCGTAGTCCTCAAAGCCTGATGGTATGCAATAAGAAACCACTGTGCTGCCAAGCGTCTCTCCCTCACTTGTGATGATGCGTACGAGTGATGAAGGGAAGGAAGGTGCTCACAGCATCTGGCGGAGACAAACGGGTTTCATAGCAACCAGCGGCTGGCTTCCCACAGGGCCCTGCCAGCACCCTGGGGAACCTGGAATCCCCTGGGAAAGAAAAGAAGTCCTGCAAACACACAAAAGAAACTGTCCGTTCCCCATGAATGCAATTCCAATGTCGTCATGGATGTTCAGACGCTCAGCAATGGAATATCGTGCCTTCATGGCCTCGGGTTTCCAGTGGGACGTCAAGTCTGTCCACGCACGTTAATTGCCCTCTTCTGGCTACAGACCTAGTTAACGACCCCCATTTGGATAGTGAAAGTCGACAGGGGTTTCACATGCATTATCTCACTTCACACTACCCACCGCCTTCGTCATTGGAGGTCACCTCCTGTTTGCTCCCAGGAAAGGGGCTAGCAGAGGGGAAGGGTTTGGCCCAGACTTCCCAGAGGGGAAGGGTTTGGCCAGCAGTCACTGCAAAAAGCCAGCTCTCCTGGTTTCCAATTTCTCCCCCTGCCTGAGGCCCGGTGTCTGGGCAATGCTCGAGCCAAACAGTGGGACAGGGCCCAGTTATCCCACGCTGGAAGGGAAGGCTGAAGGAGATTCAAAGTCTCTCAGCTCCTTCCTCCAGAGAGGAAGCTCTGTCTCTCTCCCCTTAGCCAGCCTGCTAAGGCTCTTTGGTGTTAGAACCCAGCAAGTTCTCCATCCCCCCTCCTCACATTGGATGGCTTTTTTGAAAATACCCTTCCTGCCCTCTCTCCAGTGCCTATAAAGGTGCTTGGCTGTAAGACAAGTGGGCTTAAGGATCGGTGGTTGCTCCTTCAGGCATGGCCAGTGACTGGTCTTGAAGGGCTCTGCGATTTGCCCCGACATCTGCTTCCACTTGGCTCTCCCTCTGCCAAGGAGCTGCTGTCCCTCCATGCCTTGCTCACACATTCACTCGGCCCCCACACTGCACGGATGTGCCCGGAGGTCAGCCCTCCCTCCCTCTGGGAGCCATTTATTCACACATTGTCCCTTCATTTTCAGGAAAGCATACAAAGTCGTCTCTTTGAACACGATCACTCTGAGTCATCCGCAGAGTGCCATTCCAGAACAAAGAGAAGTCCAAAGGTGGGTGGGTTCCGTTCATCTAGCCAGGGGAGAGACCTCTCCTTTGTTTTACCCTGATGATTCACTCAACCTGAGTCAAAGCTGAGTCGCCTTGGCCTTGAGGGAGCAGTGAGTATGTGAGGCCAGGGGCCCAACCCCCTGGAGCCATTCCAAGTGGCTTGGAGGGGGCAGGGGGCACTGAGAAACTAGAGGCAGCATGGTGGCATGTGGAGCGTGAACGCATGCCAGGACCTTGGCGTCTCCATCTATAAGCTCTTTGAAAGGATGATTCCAGGACCACAGCACAGGGTTGAAGAAGGACTGGGGGGGGGGGGGGGGGGGGGGGGGGGGGGGGGGGGCGGACAAGCACATTGTAGCAATGGCCATGAACCCTTGTGCTTTATTGGTCCCGGAGCAGAGGTTCAGTCCTCACCTGGCCTCTAAGTACCTGGAGGATACCAGGATTTTACAGTCAGACCGACGAAGGTTGGGATTCCCTCCTCTGCCACTTCCTGACTTTTTGACCTTGGGAGAATCACTTAGTCTCTGTGAATCTCACGGGTCTGTTTGTTTCATTTTTAAAAAGAGATGGGAGTAATTACCCCAATAACATCCTTGGGAGGACAAGTCCGTATCTGAAATGCTTGGCATGATGCCAACCACAATATTCTTATCCCCTGAAACTCCCCCTACTCTATAGAGTGGTGGACATGCAGGCTAGCTAGCCTTGGACAGCTCTTTCATCTTTTTCAGTGATTTTGTCAGAGAAATGAGGCAACAACTAGCATGCCTTTTGCAAAGGCTTGTTAGCTGACGCTCCCCCCTGGGGCACACAGAGGAGAGGCTCTAACTGTGTTTGTCTCAAAGGTGAGGTCAGGGGTCTATGAACCTTGAAAGGGGCCTTTGGGGAGACCGCAGAAGACATTAAATGAAAGCCAAGGTCGGGGGCTGGGGGCTGGGGGCTGGGGCAAAGCTGGAGATGCCACCAGGTTCAGAGTCAGAGAACGCGTGACCAGGGTGCCGTCAGCATACAGGCCGTGGCCCGTTATCCAGAGTGTGGGGCTGGGGGCTCAGGCAGAGCATGACGCCAGGCAGTGAGTCACCCCTGGCGTTACGTGATCACACACCCAGTCACACGGATTGAAGCACTCCCCGCTGGCCAGTGCAGACACCCAGGCAGGGCTCTGCAGGAACCTAGAACCAGTGAAAGGAGTTAGGTCACAGCAAGAGGCCCTCAAGCACAATCGAATTCTTTCAAGAACAAGGGGACTTTTTGTCTTTCTTGTGGTGGAAACTGGTACCGGTGGAACTTGGGGTCTACTGGGCCATCTAGTGGCCCACAGGACCCTTGATGTTCCCACACAGACAATCTTCAGGGTGGACAAAGATCTCACAACCACGCTGGGAAAGCACCAAGACTCATCTCCCCTCAGGAAGGATGTCAGCTGCACACTCCGCAGAACTAGCTCTTTTTAGGCCTCTCCCAAGAAAACCATGACCAAGCCATTTTGGAAACAAATCAAACGCTCCTCCCTCAGGACTCTTGTCCATCCAGCCTGGCATGTCCTCCCCATCCTCCAAATTCTTATGGTTCTGTTTCAGTTCCAACTCTTCCAGGAAGCCCTTCAGAATCTCCCCAGTCCACACCAATTGTCCCCCTTTCAAAACATATAATCACAGGACCATTTTGTTTTCGGATAGTTCTTATTCTATTTGCTTTCTTCACAACTTTGCCCCCACCCCCACCCCCAGGCTCTAACCGTGGACATGAAGCTATTTGCAGCCGCAGTCGGTAAATCCAATGACATGTTGCTTGGGACGAATCTCCTGCCCAAGAGCTCTTCAAAGCATTGAAGAGCAAGGATGTCATTTTGAGGCCAAAGTGCACCTGACCCCAAATGTAGCAGTTCAGTCACCTCCTTCCTGTGCACACCAACGTGGAGCACCGCCGTTGACTTACGGTGCTGGTGAAGCACATTGAACAACCAGATCTGTCTCGGGAGCAGTGGAGCCAGAATGACCCTGCCTTTAATCTCACGTACTTTGGCCAGGCAATCAGGACGGACCAGTCCCTGGAAAAGAGCATGATGCTTGGTCGCGGGTCAGTGAAAAGGTGTGTGGGGGGTGGGGAGAAATAAAGGAAGACCCTTAGTGAGCGAGGTAGCTACCTGCAGTGCGATAGCTGTTAACAATGGGCGCAGGCATGAGAATGATGGCGAGGATGGCTTGGGCCCAGGCAGCATTTCTGTCTTTGTATGTAGAGTCACTATGAGCCGAAACAGACTCCTCAGCACCTAACAGCAATATCTGCAGCACAAGTAAATACATGTGCAGAAATATCGTCTGCCAAACGTATACACTGGTGGGCGTAGCCCCATTTGCTTGCCCATGCTTGTTGACCTTGGCCTGTCAACCTACCTATTCACGCATCGATTACGGTTTGGTACTACGTTATTGTAGGCTGGTGTGTGTTCTTTACCTTTCACTTTTGTGTACGTCCCATCCTCAGAAACCCTACATAAGGTCACCCTGGGCCCAGGGTACCCGTATCATTTCAAATGTCATGTCTTATAATAATAATCTCCTTAAACTAGGTAGGGCTTTTATATAATTCTTACTCTTCCATGGCAAAGGGAACGATATGCCTGTGTCAATAGCTGCCTCCCCGACCTTCCATTTAGTAGACTGGTAGTGGTCTCAGGTCAAAGACTGAGATCTCCAGCCTGCCTGGCAGCTACAAATGATCTTGTCACTAAGTTCTGGTCTGTAAGATATCGGCCCAAGTGTCCTGTGTAGCTCTTAGGACGCCTCCCTACTGGGATAAACTACCACTCTTGTCCTTCTTCCACTGCTGAATGAAAATAAGATGGCGTGAAACGTGGGGCACCGTCTTAGGGCACGAGGTGATGTGTGAGGAATGGTGCAACAGCAAGACAGAAGGGATCTGGGTCTCGAACACCTGCAGTCGCCTTCCTCACTTTGCTGCAATTTGCAAGTGAAGAACACACACACACACACACACATCCCACACCCCCATGCCCCACTCCCACCTCAGTAGGTTACATACAGTCCAAGGTCACCCAGCCAGGGAGTGGCAGAGCCAATCTCCACAATCCCGACCCTTGGTCTAGTACCATCCTGAAAGTCTAGGCTGCCTTTCAGAGACTCAGAAGCAGATGGAAGGAAATGGAGGTTTTGCACTCCAGCACCCCAGGGAACTGGACCGAGGCCTGCCCCTGCCTACTGCGCTGCTGCCCCTCCGAGATAAGACTTCAGGAATCCAGACCTACTTGTAAATCAGATGATCCTTCCTGGACCCCCTACCTAGCCATTCCCAAGAGGCTGCAGCAACCCGCTTGCTATTGTATCGGCTGGGTGCTCCGCATACATGAATGTACTGCCCACAGCACCCCCAAGAAGAAAGCAATGCCATTCCCCTATTTTGCAGGTCAACATGAAACGGAAGCTGTAAAGAAAGGAAGGCCTGTTCCCAACGTCACTCAGTTCAGGTCCAGACTGAGGTCCAAAGTCACGTTTGTCCAAGTTCAAAGACTAGATTCTTAGCACCGCACTCCTAATGCCTTCCCAAGCCCTGTGGAAGCATAGACCAGCTGCTGTCTCTGCTCAGGCTCCAAGAACTTACCTAATTCCCAGTGCCAGACTCTTCGGGTAAGGTTGCAACTGTACGCATTGCCTGCAGCCAGGAGCCGGCATCCCGTCCAGGAATCCTATCACCCACGCCTTGCACATGGGCCTACCTGAGCAAGGGATCTCCTGCGGAGGAACGGTCCAGGCCTTGGTGGCCACAGGCATCCCAGGGTGCTTAGTCTTGGGTGGTCATCAGAAGTGCCAGGATCCTTCCAGCACAGGTTCTAGAGTTGAAAGATTCCAGAGGGCTGTGTCATGAAAGCATGGACACTCCGTTCTCTGTGTCCTTCCCGGGGCAATCATGGACAGAACGCGTTTGTTATGACTCTCACTGACATTCTCTCAGGAAACAACTGGTCACTGGAGCTGAGGTTCTCTCATCATTGCCAACATGTAGAAAGTGGAGTTTCAGTTCTGGTTGGTTATCCAGTTATGTGGTATGGCCAGTGTTCCAGCACCAACCACAGATTCCCTCAAGCTAACCACACAGGTTTTCTTCTGGAACGTCTAAGGAAACACCCTGAGATGAAGCCGGTGAAGCAGACGTTGTCTGAGGGACCCTTGTCCCTCTGCACACACTGCCTGACCACCCTGCTGGGCTCTGCCGATGCTGTTTAGCAATCCACACCATCCCCGTCTAGCACAGCCTCCCTTCCCATGGGCCAAACTCTTGCCTTTCCTATCATGCTCAGCTAAGTCTTCCAGCCCTACACCTTCTCCCCTAACTAGTATAAAAACAGAATATAACCACCTTGTGGTATTACCATTAGATATATGGAGGGAGGAGGGCCTTCAAAAAGTTCATGGAAGAGATGGGATTACATTTGCATTTTATTTTTCCATGAGCCCTTTGGAGCTGCCTCCTATTCGGTTTAATGTAAACCCTAACCCCCAAATGCCCTCAGGAATAAAAGGAAAAACCCACTGCCATCCATTTGATTTCAACTCACAGTGGTTCTATAGGACAGAGGGCTCCCGAGGTTGTCATCTGTCCAGAAGCAGACTGCCACATTTTTCTCAGGACAGCGGGTGGATTTGAACCAACAACCTTTTGATGAGCAGCTGAGTGCTCCGACCACTGCAAGTCCCTGCTCCACTGCCACCTTCTTAAGACACTCTTTTGAGAAGAAGGAAAACCTCCGGTCTCTCCTGAATCAGGAAGGCGCCCCGAGAGACTCCGTGGGAAGGAATGCAAGAGAAGCCCAGATGTCCGGCAAAGTAAGCAGAGAGACCATCTGGAAAAGACACAGATAAAATGCAGTGCCTGACAGCGGCCGCTCAGCCAAGGAGCGAGTTCTGAGAGGGCAGGAAGGTGTAGTTACAGGCCCATTTCCACGTCCCTTCCCACCGCGGCCCGGAGCAGGCCTTCAGCGATCAAGGGACTGCTTCCCGGACTGGAAACTGCGGCCCATGCCTGCCCTACTGTGTGGGGTGGAAGGCAGTCAGTGGGTTTTAAGAACCCTCATCCTCTGGGAGGTACCAACCTGAAGAGGTAGTCTCAGTGCCATCCAGTCTCCCCGACTCATCGCCACCCAAAGGGCAGGGTGGAGTTTCTGAGACCGTAAAGTCTTAACCGGCAGTAGGAAGCCCAGCCTTTCTCCAATGGAGCTGCCGGTGGTTTCAAACCGCCAGCCCAACCCATCACTACCCCACCACCGGGCCGCTTGCTCGTGTAAAGTGAGATTCTCAGAACTCCACGGGGGGGCAGTTCCACCCTGTCCTATAGGGTTGCTGTGAGTTAGCTTCACCTGCATGACAGTGAGTTTGCTCCAACCTGCAGGCTCTTCTTCCCGCCCTGTGTCAGATTCGATGCCCCTGCTGTTCCCACGGCTGCATCTCAGAGGAGGGCGAAGGGTTGCGCTGTGTCCTGGGCTCCTGCTGAGTGGGTGGGGGGACAGGTGGAGGTGTGTATGGCCCTGTGCTGCCCCTTGCCTGGTCGGGGAAGCACAAAGGGAAAATAAATAGCTACTGTGAAGCAGAGGCCTCTTTCCGTCTGTAGACTATATGAGATAAACCTTGGGTGCTTTTGTTATTGCTGTGTTATCAATCACCCAAGCAGGAAAACCAAGCCCCACGACTGTGGAGTAGACCCCAGCTCATGGGGACCCTATAGAACAGAGTGGAACTGCCCCCCATAGGGCTCCCAATGCTGCAAGTCTTTCCCAGCGCAGACAGCCTCGTCTTGCTCCCTTTGGGACCAGCAGATGGGTTTGAACTGCCGACTTGTGGTTAGCGGGCGAGCATTTTTTAACGCCTGCCCTTCCAAGGCGCCTCATACAAGAGAGGCAAACTGGGCCGACTCAAAGGCCGGGAACATGATGACATCGCTGTAAAATATTCCCCAGGCCCCCTTCAATCACCAAGTCCTTGGATCTCTGGAAGAAACGAGAACTCTCTAGGGGAAGCACTTCGTACATACCAGGAGCCTCGGCACAAGTTTTCCCAGCCTTCCTCTCCCGGCCCCTCCCAAGTGCATTTGATCACAACTTCAGGTTCAACTAACTTACCATGCGGCCTTGGGCAAGTCCCTACTCCTCTGCCTCTGAGCTGCTGGGCGGCAGGACCTCTGAGTTCCCCTGGCGCCATGGGGCCCCATACAGTCCCATGACTGCCATCACCAGCCAGTGATCCCAGTAGGAAACAATGCGGTTCCTAAGATTACAGGTCTGCAGGGAGCACAAGCCCCACTTCTGGCTGAACTGTTTCTAAACTGTTGCTCACACCGAGGCTCCTGGCTAACGGCTCCAAGGAATTCAGTGCTTTCTTCTGCCCCAAACGAATGAATGAATGCCACGGGAGCCCAAGGCAGGCCGTGGCTGGCCCAGTGAAGAGGAGGGCACAGACCCTCTGCCCTCTGCTTTGTGTACCCAGGGCCCTCCTGAGTCCCTGTCCCAAGTCACTGTGTCGTGAGCACTCCAAGAGTTCAGTCCCATGAGTGACCGGAATCCAGTGCTCACTACACGTGGCCAACTCTGCCCCCCCCCCCCCGGGCCTGCCAGGAAGTGCCCTCCGGAGGAAGCTGCTCCCAGGTGGCAAACAGTGGGTTGAGTCACCAGTGCATGGGTATAATGCTTCTGAAAGATTTACAACACACATGTCAGTGGAGGAGAAAAGGGCCATTCATTTCCCAAAGAAATGCATTCTACATGATAGAACCGAGGTATCAAGGGTGAACCAACAGGGAGGGACGTGTTGTGGCCCTGCGAGCCATCCATTGCCAAATGTTGAGTCAACTCCCTGGATCTGGGTGCTGGTTCTCCCTTTTCTTTCAAAACGGGGTGGCCTCGGGCCATCCATTTGACCACTCTGAGCCCCAGTTTCTGAAACTCTGTAAAAGGGCAACGGAGTCACTTTCCCCAGAAGATAACATGAAAATGCTGGCCAATTGAACAGTCCTCCCCGCTCCCCCGCTGCCCCCCGCCAACAGTGTTCATCTCATGTCTACCCCCAGCCCTGCTTCCTTTTTGCTGAGTGTCTAGAGCCCCCATCCTCTTCTCCAAGCCCTCTCCCTCCTCGCCTGGACACTCCGGAGCCCTGCAGAGGTGGGGGGAGATAGGTTGGTGTTTCCTCTTCCAACATTTCCTGAACTTGATTCCTTGCCCCACCTTCTTCCCCTCCCCCCCTTTTAAAGCATTTTATTGGGGGCTCGTACAACTCTTATCACAATCCAGGCGAGTTTATGCATATGTTGCCCTCATTCTTTTCTACATATTTACTTACTATTGAGCCCTTGGTATCGGCTCTTCCCCCTGCCACCACCACCACCACCCTCGTAACCCCCTGAAAGATTGTACATTGTTATTATCTTCATCTCTCACACCAACCGCTGTCTCCCTTCCCCCATGTTTTCTGTTGTTCTTCTCCCTGTAGAGGGGTGTATGGATATGTGTCAATCATTGCGATCGGTTCCCCTTTTCTCCCATCCTCTCCCCCTTATCCCCCTACCCTTCTGGTATCACCATGCCCACTCCTGTTCCTGGATTCTGTGTGTCATGAGCTCCCATCCCTTTCTATACCTGTGTACATGTTCCGGGCTAGTCTGAATGGGGAAGCAGCCCTGGGGTCTTGGTAGTGGCCTTGCCCCACCTTCTAGCTTTGAAATGTTGTTTTATGGGTGGGGATTTTCCCCCTTGGGGGAAGACTCCGAGTCGCTGAAACACACAGACTAAATTTCCCAGTAGAGTGTCAGGCACTGTAACAGGAGGCTGGTGAGCTCTGGGGAACCCAGAGGATGACCTGGGTAGGGCCTATCTGGGTGACCCATAAAAATCAGTGGACATGGGCATCTTAAGTTGTTGCTTTTGTTGTTAATTGACACAAGGATGAGTCCCGTCTGAGAGAGGGACCAGACTCCATCCCAGAGCACCAAGCCTTGAGTGCAATACAGTGGCACGGAGCAGTGAACTAATAGAGGAAGACAGGGCTGGGCCCAAGCCAAGCTATGTTGACCCCCTCCCCAGAAGAAGGCACTACAGAGGATAGCACTGGAGATATAGCCCAGGGTGAGAGGCGGGTCTGTCCAGACCACACTGGAGTGAACTAAGAGGGGGAGAGAGAAAGAGAGAGAGTGGACCTCATCATGGCCCACCAAGCCCCGGGGACAACATCCCTGCTCGGAGCAGCCAATGCACAGAGAGGACGGTAGGGTCGGCCCCACAACAGGACAGGGCATGGCCTCACTGACCCACAGCGCCACTATGTGCAGAAAGTGTGCCCGGTCCGCCCCACACACAGCGGGGTGAAACACCAAGGGAGTGCAACAGGGCAGCAAGGGGAGCAAAGTCCCCAAGTCCCCAAGGAACCCTGAAACTAGACTTCTGACTCAGGGCACAGGGCTTGGCACCACATCAGATCATACATAAGGGTCAGCAGACAGACCCGACACTATCTATTGGGTTTTTCTCTGGCATATTTTTGTTTGTTTTTCTTTTTCTTTCACCCTATGTCTATCTGTATAAGATAGACAGGACAAACAATCCGGAGAAGAAAGCAATTAGACCGGAGGTCCCCAGGGGGTATGGCAGAGGAGAGGGCAGGGAGAGGGAGTAGCAGTGGAGAGCCAACAAACTCAGGAGTAAGGGAACAACAAGAGATGGGGGCTGATCGAGTGCAATGTATCTGCAAGGAATTACTGAAAGCCGAATGGATGGTGAGCATGATAGTGGGATAGGAGGAAGGTAGAAGGAAATAGAGGAAAGAACTAGGAGGCAAAAGTTATTTATAAAGGTATAACTATAGGCATGTATATATAAATATATTAATTTATACTGAATGGGATAGAGGCCAATGTACATATATTTAAGTATTAAAATAGCACATGGACTTTGGGCCTCTACTCAAGGCCTCCCTTAA
>NW_022103905.1:9661062-9662716 GCF_000313985.2 Echinops telfairi
TACCAAGCAAGAAAAACTTGTGTTTTCCAGTCTAGCCTGTTGGGGCACCATGCCCTGTCTCCAATGTCCACCCTCATCATTCCCTGGGGATCTTGCTACTCCCCTCCCCAGCTGTTCCCCTGCACCCCCACCCAGTGCCTTGCCTTGGCGTGGCGGGGTCAGAGCCTGATGCTCTTTTCCAAGGACTGCCCCCTCCTGATAGCGTGTCCAAAGTACACGAGACAAAGTCGTAGCAGCTTTGATTCTCAGGAGCATTTTGGCTGTACTTCCTCCCAGACAGATGTGTTTCTTTGGCTGGTGGTCCATGCTACTGTCAATGCTCTTGGCTGACTCCTTCATTTGAAAGCATCAGTTCTTCCTCCGCCTTTCTTATTTGTTCAGCTATCGCGTGCATTTAAGGCCATTAAAAATCCCATGGCTTGGGCCAGACATACCTTAGACCTCAAAGTGGCCTGTTTGTGGTTTAACATTTCAGAGTTCAACAGTGCAGCATTTTTGCTCAATGCAATGCGTCGTCTGATTTCTTGACTACCGCTTCCATGAGCCTTGGTTGTAGACCCAAGTAAAATAAAATGTTTAACAACTCCAATATTTTCTCTGTTTATCAGGGCCCAGTTGTGAGGATCTTGATCTTCTTTGCGTTGAGTGGTCACCCATCCCCAAGGTTGAAATCTTCGATCTCTATCAGTAACTCATCTTGGCTTTCAGCAGGCCATCCGCCCACCGTCTCGCAGGTTCATGAGTCTTCTTCCAGTTCTAATGCTGTACTCGTCTTCATCCAGACCAACTTCTCGTATTATTTCCTCTGAATACAGACTGAATAAGTACGGTATAGGGATACAACTCTGACGCATGATTTTCCTGATTTCAAACCATTCCCTTGTTCTGTTTGAATGATTGCCACTAGGTTTCTATGATAGCAATTTGTTCCCAAACAAGGTTCATGATTTTTCTTAAAATGCTAGCATCGTCACAAAGGCTAATAAATCAAAGCCAGCTCATAGGACAATTGTTGTCTGTCATCACATCGATGGTATGAGTTGATCCCAACTCACAGCAACCCTGTGGGAGGGAGTTGAACTGCCCCATAGGATTCCGTACGCTGTGTTCTTTATGGGATAAGCTTGGCAGGGCTTTCTTCTGTTGAGCTGCTGCTGGTGGGTTCAGACTGCTGGCTCTTTGGTTTAGCAGACAAATGGTGAATCTCGGCACCACCAGAGCACCTCAGCAGATAATAGGACATTATAGATAGTGACCATAGAAAGAAAGATGGCATTGAGTGGATCTGACTCAGAGAGACCCCAGGCATATTCCATTGAAACTGGGGACCATTCAATTTCAACGGTTGATATTTCAGAACTAGATCTCCAGGCCTTTCTATCAAGGTGCCTCTGGGTACACTCAGACCTCCAACCCTTGGTCTGCTGGCAGCGAGCACGTTAACTGTTGGCACCACCCAGGCGCTGCCAAACAAGGGCCACAATATATACTAACCTACAGTCTGGTGGGGTTAAGTGGCATGCCCTGTGGGTCAAGACCACAGGCAAAATAGAGCTGAGACTAGAACCCAGTCCTACTCCGGCTTTGGGGCGGCTGATAATGAAATGACAATACACTAACACAAGTGAAAAGATCATTGGGAAACAAGAAATAG
>NW_022103905.1:9663357-9667853 GCF_000313985.2 Echinops telfairi
GACAAGAAAAACAAAGTAATTAACAGAATTCCTGAGCCAGAATAAAAAGTTGCCCAGTGTTGGGGGGTAGGTGCCCAAACCAGGTTGCTCCGGGGCCAGCCCATCTTCAAAGCCCTGGCCGCGGTTCTGTGAAGCAAGCTGAGGGCAGACACCCCGTGGGTGCTCGTTGCTGGCAGGGTGAAGAGGTTGGGAGGCAGAGGATTGGGGAGAAAGGTTGCATTGTCGGGGTTCTCAGCCTGAAGGTTGGCGCCTCCTCCGCCATCTGCTGTCTCTGCTCTGTCCTCTCGGACTGGCAGGGTGCAATGCTAACCACGCGGGGAGGGTGTGCATATCCAACAAGTCATTAAGAGAATTACTCAGCTCAGAAAAACGTCTCCGGTTTCATTGGGATAAATGTTGCTACCGGGCAAGGACTTCCTTATTGAGCACCGTTGGCTCCATGCATCGTGTATCTCAAGCACCTCGTAACCCCAGGGTCATGGGTTAAATGACCACCCCACTACTCCCACCACAAAAACTGTGTCAACTTGGCTGGACCATGATTCTTGGTGGTTAGGTAGTCATGCAATGACGTACCTTGGCAGTGATGTGCTGATTTAAGCCTCTCCCGTATGTGATCAGCCCATCGATAGCAATGGGGTTCGCCCCGTTCACAACCCCCTTCCTCAAGTCAGGGCCCTGTAAAGTGTGCTTCTGCAGGGAGGGCCCTGCATCACCTTCAATTTGACAGCTGGGGGCAGAGGGAAGAATCCAGCAAAGTGAGAGAAACCCCACTGTTTCACCAGAGAAGAACTGGGGGGAGCTGGGGTTCCCGCCATGAGAACCTCCTAGACTCAGGGGAACCTCCTGACCTCAAGACGCACAGAGATCTTCAGGGGATGCTGGGCCCACAGCTTTTGAAGAGAGACATGGGTCTTTCCCCCCCAGAGCTGATGGAAAAGAAGCCCACCTCCCTCACCCCCCAACCCCACCCCCCACACACGAGCTGCTGCCCTCAATTGAGACTTCTGGCTTCCCAACCTGCGAGAGAGCCCATTTCTGCTTGTTACAGCCATCCACTTGCAGGAAGGGGAGCACAGGATATGAAGACCCCCAATCCCCAGGTGGCTGGAGACAAAGCTTCCGAGGGAAATGGAGGGGGAGAAGAACAGCTGCAGCCTGAATTTAACTATCCAGACCTCTGTCTGGGACAAGAAACGAGACGAAGGCCAGGCTGCTAGCAGCAGACCGTGGGCCTTACCGTAAAAGCATTCTTGCTGGTAGGAGTCTCAGCTACAATAGACGATCGTATGCAACTCACGTTTGAATCTCATACTCGGGAATCACAGCGATCTAGACTTCAGCTCAGGACTTTCATCATAATTGTCATGCGAAAGCCACTGCCACTGAGTGGATTCCAGCTCATAAGGACCCTCGAGAGGGCCAAGGTAGAACTGCCCCTTAGCTTTGCTGAGCCTGTGAACCTCCAGGAGAGCGGTGTCATCTCTCCCCAGTGGAGACACTGGTGGGTTTGGGCCTCCGACTTTGTCAGCCCAGTGATTGGCCCACAGCCCCACTCAGTCACCTAGTTGTCGTGCTAAGTACTGCAAAGAAGACAACAACACGAGTTGCAAACATAAGCCACACGGTTGTCCCTGAAATTCCCAAAGAGCAAGTTAGAAAATAGGATATCGTTGCATCGTTGAACATGCCCTTCCTCCTCAAGACTATGGGGCAGGAAGCAGCCTGGGAAAGCCTTCACAGGTGAGACCCAGGTGCAGGGCCATGGACGCTCTGCACACTCACCGGCTCCTCAAACGCTTTGCACACGCCCCTGATGGTCTCTGAAGCCGCGTCTTTGTGGCTTCAGGAGGTCACTACGGGGCCTTACTCATCCAGCTTCCCGGAAGAAGAAACACTTTTCACATTTAGACGTTACCTAGGACTTGGTCCAGCCCCAAAGGGAAGCCAGTGGGTGCCTCGTGGCACCATATGCCAGGCTGGTGACAGCCCAGCTCTCTCCTGCTGGGGCTCAATGCTGTTCTGCACTTCTTCCAGAAGCATGAGCCAGGCCTAATTAAGCTTCTCATTAAAAGTCCAAGGCACCACTTGGGGTTCAGCTGGTAAGCTGGCTAGGTGGAAAGCACAAAACGGTCCCTCTTAGTTGATTTCCGGGAGAAAGTTAGTAGAGACGTCCAATAACTCCCCAAATCATTCAGCCCTTGGCTCAGTGTTCTTCGTGAGTGTCTCAGGGGGTGTGATTCGCTGCCCTTGAGTGTGGTCTGAACTCTTGGTGGCCTGAAGTATAACCGAGTGCCGTGGTTCCAGCTCTTGTACCATCTTCGAGACCCTGGGCATGTTTGGCAATAGCCAGTAATCTGCTCGGATGCATAGTTTTCCCTGGCTAATCTGCTCGGATGCATAGTTTTCAGACCCCACTCATCAGGCCACTCTTTCTGGTCTGTCTTAGTCTGGAAACTCCGTGGACCCTGCTCACCCGGGGTGACCTTGCTGGTATTTGAAATACCAGTGGCACAGCTTCCAGCATCCGAGCAATGCGCAGGCCACCACCGCCACCACCGCACAACAGGCAGAGGGGGGACGGGTCTGCTGGTGGCCCTGAGGAAGTGAGACACCTCAAGCTCTCCCCTCCAGGTAGTTGCTTCTCATTTGAGGAGGTGAGGACTGAATTCATGAAAGTAAGGGAAGGTGGAGTGTGTGTGTAGCCAGATGAAAAGAGGGGAGAAAGAGCTTCCTCAGGGAGGGAGCTGCCTGGGAAAGCCCTTCTGGAGAGGGCAGGGTGCTTGCCAGCACGTGGGAGAAATTCGGCACGCAACCGCTTGAACTTGTCACCCCTCGGCTGAATAAAGACACAGCTCAGGGTTACTGGGGTTTCTTGGAGAGTTGCTCATTTCTGAAGTGGCCTCAAAGTGGAAGATAAAGGCCCCTCCCAGTTTCCTCACCGTGCACAGGGAATTTTCTCCCCAAATCCATACTTCACACACACCATTATAAAGCTCTTAATATGCTAAAATCAAAGAATAAAGGAAACCAATTTTGTAGCAAAATAATAAGAACCCCAGTACCCGAGTGCGTGCAGGTGATGACAGGGAAAGGCTTAAGAAGGAGGGAGATGCCCTGCCAGCGTCTCGCCGTGGGGCTGCTGTGAGCACAATCGGCGTGAATGCACACAGGTGCCCACCTCCTGTGACTAGCACTGCCACTCAGAACATGAGTTTCCCGAATCGTGAGCAATCTCAGGAGAGACCCAAATTAGCACACCCCCTTTGCTCGATTTTGCATTCATTGCATGCTGAAATTGGCAACAACAACAAAGTGGGGGGGGGGGGCTTCGATCTTTATATGTGGAATGGAGTTGGATGCTTAACCCAGATTGTTACAAGCAGACTTGTCACCAACAGGAACATTGGAAAGGCAGCTGAGTCTGGGGTGTGGACTGGTTCTGACCCCTGCGAGACATCTAGCACCTCTTACCCCTGTCCACTAAATGCCAGTGGTCCCTCCACCCCATCAGGGTGACAAACCCCTGTTAAGATCATTGTCTCCATAAATGTCCATCTAAAATGCCTCTTGGGAGGTAGAACAATGCTCACAGGGAAATGAGAGTTAGAAGGGAGATGTGTGTGAGTGGTCCCCACCCTTCCTCTCTATCCCCCACCCCGTGTGTGTCTCCCAACAGCTGGAATGCGGGACCACCTGCTCACCCCATGGCTCCCACATAAGCCTGAGAAGTGCCCTTGCCTTGACCTGCCTCCTTCCTTCTGGTCCCACTCCAGGGTGCCGGGCTCCTTCTGGTCCCACTCCAGGGTGCCGGGCTCGGGCCATCCCAGCAGGTAGTCCGCACTAAGGTATGTGGAGCACAACAGCGGGAGGCTCCTGCTCCAGCCCCCAGGACTCCACCCCAGACGCAGCAGACCCAGCCTGGTTATTCACGGATGGATGGGAGGAGTTCTTGGTGCGGGGCTAGGCCTAGGAGCCAAAGAGAAAAGGTATTGAGAATATACATGGCTTGGCTTTGTTTTTCACATTTGTGCCTACAGATTAATGGCTTTTTATAACCCTCTCGTAAATGATGATTTAATCGTTGCGTAATCACTCCATTTTCTGTAGTGCTATTAACTTGAACTTTCATTTTGTTGGGTGTTAAGATGGCATTTCTCTTCTGCTTTAAACGCGTGCACTACCTGGTGTCTTAGCTAGGTAACAAACAGAATTTTATTTTCTCACAGCTTTAGGAGGCTAGAAGTCTACGTTCGGGGTGTTGGGGCCAAAAGAAGGCGCTCTCCATCTGCCAACCCTGGAGACATGAGTATCATTGCATCACTGAGCATGCTTCTCCTCAGGACGATGGGGCAGAAAGCCTGGGAAGGCCTTTTAAGATGAATCAAGGGGGCACCTTTTGGGCCTAATACGGTATGATTTGTGAACTTGCTTTTTCTTTTCTTTTTTTAATCGTTTTATTAGGGGCTCATACAACTCTTATCACAATCCATACA
>NW_022103905.1:9668453-9670304 GCF_000313985.2 Echinops telfairi
AATGAACTCAAGACAGAACAGGCTTACATCTTGTACTCCTTACTAAAGGAACATGGTGTCTCGCCCAGATGTTTTCTCTTGTGACTCACTTAATGCCACGGAGTCAATCCCGGCTCATTGCAAGTCCAAAACAGAGGAGCACATTGGACAGTAGGCACTCGAGGTTTGAAGAGGAGTTTTGGAGGCACAGTGGGTTACTGCAAGGTCAGTAATTCAAAACCACCAGCCAGCCAGCCCCTCCTCAGGCGAAAGATGGGACTTCCTCCTCCTACAAAGATTTGCCGGCTCAGAAACCCACGAGGGCAGTTCTGCTCTGTCCTACAGGGTCCCTATGGGTCCATTGGAATGAACTTGATAGCAGTGAATTAAGTTTATCAAGTTTGAAAGGAAGCCTCTGGACAATGGGTGTGCCAGACTCTGAGGGCTGGCTATACCCTCTTGAGTTCTGGGTGGAAGTCCCTGGACTTCAGCTCCACCCTCAACGTTTTCCGGGATGGTAATTTCGCTCCCCTGGCTTTGATCAACCCCATTCTGCATGTCCGTTGGAGGGATGAGGCCATGCCTTCAGCCCCAGAAGTCCTTGTTCTCCCCCTTGGGGATGGCAGCCCTGCCCCTTCAGCTTTGGGCACTGGCCCACATCCCCCTGGCACACGGTTTCACCCTGGGATGGAGTTGAACAGCCCATTCTTTGAAACCTACCAGGCGGTGCCCCCACCCTCTGAGGTTCAGGAGATAATGGCTGGACCCTTTGAGACGTTGAAGGGCCTGGCTCCCCCCCATCCCCCCACCCCTGCACAGTTCTGCTGCTCCAAGGATGGTCCTTTTCTTTTCCTGAGAGCAATAAACGTAGCTCCTTTGGCCTGTTTTCCTGCCTGAAGAATTACAAGGACAGATCCTGTTCTTTGCTTTCGACCTTTCTGTGCCCACTTCAATGCAAGCTTTGGGGTTTGGGACTGTGGGGGTTGATTGGAGCGATTAGTGACAAGCTTAAACTTGTAATCTTTTGAATAAAAGATTGGGTGGCTACATCCCTGGTGAACGTTCTAGGACACGTGACCTTAGTCTGTACAATAGAATTTCCCCAATATTGACGTTTTCATGTTGCACAGTTTATTTTTAAGTCCACCTCTGTTGCCTCACATTTTACCACAAGCGACAGGGAAAAACCCCACAGCCACAGTTAAGACCTCGTGTGGAAACCTTCATCAGCCAGGTATCCATGGAAACCTTCATCAGCCAGGTATCCATGTGCATCACTTCCAAGTTCATCCTTCCGCCAAACGCTCTGAACGTAATGCAGACAAGTTCTTTGTCACTGCATAAAACGCATCACCCTTCCTCCACTGTCCAATTGCATGTTCATCATTTTCTTTTAAAGCCTCATCAGAAAACATTTAATGTCCACATTGTTACCAAGATTCCACGGTCATCACTCCTGTGTATTCCATATTCTCTAAGATGATAGACGCTTTCTCCACAGATCTCGTATTAACTGAGTTCACTTCTCTCCCGTCTCCCTTGTATGAATTACTGTAGTTCGTTTAGTTAGATATTCAGTTATTTTATTTCTCCTGTTAATTTGGAAGCTCTATTTACTCTCCCTCCCCTTCACAGCTTCCTCCTCCCCTTTGTCTCTCATAGTCAATTTCAAATGCTTCTATTATATGAAAATAAGCAATTTCCTCCAAATACCCTATTCTCCTGCTGTTTCTACTCCCCAGTAGAATGAAACCTTCCAAATGCTCTCATTTCCTACTTTCTCATACCAAAGGAGGCCTGTAGACAGCTTTTCCTTCCCCCTTTTCTAAACCACCAGCTACTCTTTGTAGGAAAGATGGAGATTGCTACTCC
>NW_022103905.1:9670858-9671795 GCF_000313985.2 Echinops telfairi
TATTGCTGGCCCACGCCTATATACCTTTTGGGGGCATGGTTATAGAATCACGTCACAGGAAGGGGCACTACAATAGGCATACACATTGTAGGAAGGGGATCTATGATAGGCATAAGCGTAACAGGAAGGGGATGAGCTAGGAGTGTGCCCACAGGAATGGGAAGGTCTAGGGTTATCCATCTCACAAGATGGGCGGACCCTAGATTCATAATGGCTACCTCGCCTTGGTCATCCTTGGGTGGGTTTGACCTCTCTGGTGTCTCCTACAAGGAAACAGACAACTTCTATCCTTATGAGAAAGGAGTGGGCCCTACTTGTTGTGGGATAAACAGTGGTGTGTGCTAGTTCCAGATGTCTGACAGCTCCAAAGTGTACAGTCATTCTCAAGATAAATCTGGCATATATTTGGGGGAGACAACTTGGGAGAAGTCCTTCTGTTTCCCACATCTCTTGAACATCCGTGTCTGCTGATCCTATAGCTTCAGCCAAGAGGGCCAGCCAGCCATGCTCCTTGCCCAGATGCAAACCCAAGAGGATGCGCTTGTGCCCAACCTAGTCAACAACAGCTGGGAACCCCAGGCCCAGATGGCAGGGACAAGTCGGGGAACTCAAACAAGGCGGCCTCGAATAAGGTGGCCATTGCAGTGAACTCAGCCACGTTCTTTTCAACTCGATAGCATTTGTGTACAGAGTTAGGTTCCAAGTTTCATACACAGTAATTGCGATCATTTTAAGGGTATTTGAAATACATGAGGATGCAATCTAGCATGCATTTAATATAATACTGTTAGAGGGAGTAGCTTAATGTAGTACTAACACAAGAGGTGCCCCAAAACACTGGAAGTATTCATATGCGTCTAACCCAAAAAGTTGTCATTTCTACGTCACGTGAGTTTTGTTTTTTGTTGTCTCTGTTGGGTGGAGCACAGTCCTTGGT
>NW_022103905.1:9672140-9690367 GCF_000313985.2 Echinops telfairi
TGACTTCTCATGGATGCCCTGCAGGAAGTGATCCTTGCCAGCTGAAGCAGGGAACTGGCTAAGGCAGCTGCACCCTGGTCCAACCATCACAAAGCAAGAGACCTGAGAAATAGAAAGGTGAGGCTCACCGACCCATTTATCTCTCTGCCCTTCAGTTAACCCCACATGTGTTGATCAGCCAGATTGGCACAATAAACTTTAACGTACTCACTCTAGGTATACTAATAATTGAGATATTGGTTCCAGTAAGAGGATACAAAATTCAATATTTATGATTGATTGATTGTGAAAAATCTGTTTCTGTTTTTCCTCCAGTGAGTGTGTCTCGCCATTCTTCTTTCAAAAACAGCAACAAAGGGCATTTATGAGCACAGTACATTTATATTTTATCAGAACACATTTCTGCATGTCCATGTAAGGGCATTGAACTATTTCTCAAGGAAATACATTAAATGAATGCTTAGGTAATTAAAAAATGACATCGATGCATTTCCCATTTCCTTTCAGGCACTTAAGAAGTGGAATTGGTATGGCTTGCCAAACAAGCTCGCTGTCCAAGAAGTGCTGCCATTGATCTGTATCTGTATCTATCTGCCATGTCTGTATCTCTCAACATGGGAGCTGAACAACTCTGCAAAGAAGCACGATGCATATTTTATGAATTTTGTAAACCACAGCAATTGTACTTCCCTTTTTATTTCTGACCGATTGGGTCCACCTCCCATTCACTTCTCTGTCTTTGATGACCACATAGGAACGTGGCAGTGGCACTATAATCACATGCCTTGTGATGTAACGGGTCCTGTCCTGCACTAAGTGAACCAAAACCCGTCTTCGGATGGAATGTACCTGTGCCCTTTTATCCTGTCCCAGCTGCCATCCATCCGGTGACCCGTGAAGGTGCAGCATCAAAGAACAGCCAGTAAAATATTATTTCAAGACAAAAACCACTCACGTGGATCTGCAGGGGACACCGCAGTAAGCGTTGTAGGACAAACTAATGAAAGTATTTTCAATGGCCTTGTAAAGGTCTATTTTTTCTGAGTATCTCAGACCTGAGTCTCTTCATAGCTTCCAGCCTCACAGCAACACACAAGCCACCACAGCATGACAAGCTGGCAGACAAGGGGTGGACTGACAAGTGGATTGATTGTGTCACTCCAAAATATGTGTCCCCTTCCCCGGGGCCCTGATTCTCTGTGGCTTGGCAGTTAAGCCACAAAGTGTTCTGGAAACGATGCAAGGATGTGCTCTGATGGGACCAATTAGTTGTAACAGGACTCAGGTGGAATCCAAGACCTTTACTGGTGTCCCTGTCTAGTCACATGTAAGGGGAGTTTTTCCTGGGGTGTGGCCTGCATCACCCTTTTGCTGCCAAGACATACAAGGAGAGAGAAGGGAGCCGAGTGGGAGGGACCTGACTACTACTGAGAAAGAAGAGCTGGGAACAGGGCATGTCCTTTTGACCTTGAGTCCCTGACCTGAGAACCTCCTGGACTCGGAAAGAATGAGGCTGAACGACACGGAGAGTGCCAAGGAACACAAGGCTGACCGATGCTGGAAGGACACCAGGCCCTTCCTTCTCCCTGAGCCAGCAGACAGAGAGAGCGAGAGAGAGAGAGAGAGAGAGAGAGAGAGAGAGAGAGAGAGAGCCTTCCCCAAGAGCCGGTACCCTAACTTTGGACTTTGGGCCTCCTAACCTGTGAAGGAATAAATTTCTCTTTCTCAAAACCACCCACTTGGGGTATTTCTGTGGCCCTCATACTAGGTCACTACGACAGCTACATATCTCCAGGAGATGGAGAGCCGATGGAGCAACCGATCACAGTGGCTAGCTTGAAACGTCCTGTCGTTGGGGGAAAGTCTCCGGTCAAGCACGTTACCGTTCATGTGAAGCTTGCACAATTGATTTTGTCTAACCGTGGAGGCCAGTCCTGTGATAGTGCTGCCACTATGCAGGGATGGCATTATAAAGGGACGCAGCAGACATAGTTAGAATGTCATGAGGGTGCCACTGTCCCACCATGTAGTACAGATTCACTTCATCTTGTGGGACGTAGCACAGGAGATTGCTCTCCTCCTCTTCCTTTACGCTACGCAATTGTATTGCCCCCACTCACTGATGGGCAGCTCTTAAAACATGTTTAGGCAATGATCGAGTATTAAAATGCCTCTGTAGTCCACATTGGGAAGCACATGCTGTAACAAGGAGTACAATCTTGGCATTGTCCACTCGGATTCTAGATGCCTTAGAAAATATTCCTGAACATCAGACAAAAAGAAAACCAAACATAGATAGCTGAGGTAGTTAGTTTATTGTGGCAACCTGGCCGATAAACACATGTGGGATTAATTGAAGGGCGGAGAGATAAATGGCTCGGCGAGCCTCGCCTTTCTTCTCTCTTGCTCTTTGATCATCGGATCAGTGTGTGGCTGCCTTGCTTGTTCTTTGCCTCCATTTGCAAGTTACCCTACCTGTGGGACACCTAACCCGTGGACTGTGTCCCTGTAATTTGAGGTTCCTTCAAGACCTGCTTCGTCACACCATTGGAACTTACATCTCTTGAGCTGGGGGCTGTTGGACCCTGTCATCTGGCTGACTGTTGGTGACCTGCCTTGCTGTTTGCTGCCTGTGCCCGGATAGCCTGAATTGCTCTACAGAGGACTACCCAGCGGCCCTCAAGACTTGAAAGACTGCCAGTGTCTCACAACTGTCTCACGGGAATGAGTTGCACTGAGCCATTTGTACTGCTTTATAATTTAATTAACTGTTAATTTCTTATGTTATATATCTATCAATCTGTAAAAATATATATAAAATTATTAGCATTCTCGTTTTGTTTCTCTAGAGAACCCTGTCTAACACAATAGAAATAGAAACTGAAGGCAGCCCCCCAAAAACACAGGCACTACAGTCTGAAGGTGTGTGGGTTATGTGGAATACTATGTTGCAGCATTTCATCGAACATTTTCACTGAAGCTCCTCAAGATTCAGAAGTAAGTTTAAAGACCTGACCTGACCTCTATCCACCATCAACAGGGCATTTAAAATAATTTATCGCAATGCTGCCAACAAGATTTTGAAGAGAAAATTGAAAACAAAATAAAGACTTCCCCTGCTGATGATCAAGCGGTTGCCTGTTTCAGAAGCATTAGAAAGAAGTCGTAGTGGAAGGGCTGCAGAGATGAATTTCACATAACCGCCACACCATCCTTGACACTCGTGAATCTTGCTCAAAAAGATGGGTGAAATATTTGACCTCCTCTTGAATAGATTTCCCTTCCTAGGCCATGTTGATCTACCTGACGCATAATGCATGAGGCATCCAAGAAATTAGTGTAGGCTTATCCTGATGACTTAAATACAAGCAGGTGCTAAAAACTGAGGTTTAAAAAAAACGGAAGCAGGCTATTAAGACAGAGAAATTGAAATATCATGGGATGTTTCCGCAACCCTTTTGAAGCCCGCTGGAGCCAATCATTACTAAGAAGCACAACAGCTTCGTTCATGTATGAGAACTGCATCTACAGATTCTCAAAGACAGATTGCACTCATGTACACATGCATGATCCCATCACAGGAAATAAAAAACAATGCACATTTTCCAATGTTGTCATTGTCATACACATGCCCGACTTTAATGATCATCAACGGGACGTTGAAAAGCTCCCTAAAGAAACTCAGCCACCCTCCCCATGCAATAGTGATGCAGACTGCCTCAGTTCATTATCCTTATTCTAGAGTACAGCGGTAAACATAGAGGGGAAAACAGCCAAATTGTGATGAAACTATTGAGGAATTTGTAAGATCGGAGAATAGAATGTTTTTCATTATCATGTGTTAGAGATGAGAGATCTAAAAATATTTCTTTTAATATTTGCTTTATTATCATTCAAGTTTTATGATATCCTTCCCACGGCTCACTTATAATTATAGCATTTATTACAAAACAAGCATCAAAACTCAAGTAGGAGTCATTTAAAATAAAATGGGTGGATGTCAAGTTTTCACTGGGAGAAATCAACAGAATTTTCTAGTGGTGGCTGAAATATTTTAAGTTTACTCTTGAATCTGTGAAATATTCTTTTTGTAGAAAATCCTTTATATAGAGAAAAAACCTTAGTGTCTCATATCTACTAAAAAGAACATGATAATCCAGTATATCTCAGTGGCATCTGCTACTTTTTCATCCAGTGTTTAATAATAGGATGGTGGCCTTTAAAAGTCGCATCAGGAACAGGTGAGATGTTGGCAGAACTCATGCAAAAAGATGCATAGGCAGAGGAGGGGCACAGCACACCACCAGCATTCCTGACAGGCTCGGTGTTTGGGGCCAGAAGGTGGCGGGGCACAAGTGAACACTGGGGAGGTGTTAACAGTAGGAGTTGCTAACCCTTCTGGAACCTTAGCATCCTCATCTGTTAAATGGTTGGAAGACCTGTCCCAGCCACTTCACAGGCTTATTCTCAGGCTCAAATGACATGAGAAGGAATTTTAAAAGCGGGAGTGCTATACTCAGGGCTTTGCATTGTGCTCGCAAAAACAGTGGTTCAGATTTCTTAAGTGGGGCTTAGCAGTATCCACTTACTTATGTGGATCTGGCAGCTTCAAAACCGTTCTAAGAGCTTCACTTCGCAATTTCCACCCGGTTTCTGAAAACAATCACTTTTTCATTGACTCAAAGGCAATCACGCTGGGTAGGAAAAAAGAAAGCTTCTCTCCATAGTCTGATACGATTATGATTTAAATCAGCAAATGTAACTTACTGACCTGTCACTGACACTAATCAAATGGTTGATGTGGTAGACATGGAGGTGGGCCCCACAGCTTCCTTAAAAGAGGGACTTGCTGCTCAGCTACAGGGAGTAAGATCAGGGTCCACCTCAGCTCCAGAGATCCCACCATCCACCCTTCCTGGGCCATGACATCTGGCCACTGACTGAGATAAGAGGCCAGCCTTGGGACACAGCAGAAAATCAAACTCACGGTAGGGCCCCGCAGGGGTCACTAGCATGAACATTACTTGTATGCCATCCAGAGTCCCCACAGGGTTGGCCAGGCTTCTGGGAACGGTATCAGGTTGAGCTTCGCCTTCTGCTCAATTCTGCCCCTTCCTTCTTTCCTTCATGGACACCAGTTCCTGGTAAACATTTTACAACCAAAATTCCATCCCAAGTTTAATTCCAGAAAACCCAGCTGGTGACGATTGGCTACAGTGTGCTAGCAGGGCAGGGGGAATAAGGAGGGGGATTTCTGTCCCAAAGAGAAAAAGAAGACACGATGTAAGGGAAAATTCGAGATGGCACCAGGTCTACCACCGTGGACAGCCCCGCGTCTGACAGTGACTGGATGGCTCAAGGGTCTAAGGTATTGCAACGACTATGACGGTTGGGCATCTGTTGCTACGTGCCCCACTTGAACTAAAACTCTCACGAGGAAAACGATCATCCATTCTTATTCACACTTAGAAATGACCTGATTTGGTGCTTTCATTTTCATGCATCAAAGGCTGGCTTCTCAGAAAATATAAATACATGCTCGGTATTATGCAAAAATCCAGCCTATTACCGAGATTAGCCAAATAATCTGTTAGCCACAGCCATCTTCCAGGCTGTTTACCATTACATGTATAGACGAAAGTGGCATTTTCTGGAACTCAATGCTTATGTCAATTGCAAGATGGAAGTAAAGACTTGGGTGGACCCACGTGGAGGTCCCAGGTCAAATACAGTTTCTGTCATGCCAGAAGCCTCTGGCAATCATAGGTCATCTTTTTAAACAAAAATCCTTTACAACTGAAATCTGACATCTTCACCACCACCACCCACTTAAAACACCTGACTGGTAACCGATTGCTCAGACAATAAGACCCCCCTCCTCGCCATCCCACTCTGAGGTCCCACCCAGACTGTCTCTAGCCTCATCTCACTCCGTTCTGCTCCTTGCTGATTTTGCTGTCCACATTGCAGCCACATTGGCTACAGAGTCTCGCACATTCTGTTGCTCCTGTCAAAATAACTCTTCAGATTTCAGCCCGAGTATCATTTCTTCAGGGAATTTTTCCCTGACCCTCTCACCCCAACTCTTGAGCAGGTACCTTGATTGCATGAGTTCCCAGAATCATGCCCTTTCCCTTCCCAGCATTTATGGAGTTATAGTAGGCGCTGCCTTGAGTGATCACTTGATCGCTCTCTTTCTTTCCAATTAGACTGGTGGCTTCAGGAGGACAGGAATGGTGTCTGATTTTGCTTCCCCTTCTCATCCTACCTCCGGGCTTAGTTCCTGGCAGATAGGAGGCACGCCATTGCTATGTGTTGCGTGAGTGACTGAAAAAGCAAAAAACATAAAATCGCTGACTTTGGTTGAGTTAAAATGTGGGGACAGGCAGTTCAAGTCCAAAGACGTACAGGGTGGCAACCATCGGAGAGAGACCATCTCTCTAACCACCAGCCAGGAGGGGAGAAGAAGTAGCGAGGAGCCCAGCAAAGCCTTCCTATCAACAGCAGAATGGTCAGCCTCATCACAGGAAACCCAAATGCCCAAGTGCCCGGCCTTAAAATAAAAAGGATTCCTTTCTCAATCAGGAGGCGATCTCCTTCGACCTTAAGAGGCAGAGTTGATTCCTGGGTTGAATTTTATTCTCCAGGGCCCTAAAGTTAACCAGCTAGAATCATTTCTTAAGGAGCTTTCTATTTAACCTTTGGAAATGAAGCATCTGCCTTTTAATGGAAAAAGTACTTCTCCTTATAAAGATAGCACACAGTGTTCTTGGCATCTTCGGTCTCTAGAAAAGGCAATTCAGATGTTTCTCCATGTCCCTACTTTATCTTGAAGCCCCTTTAAAGCAAAGCAGGTCGCCTTGATTGTTACCTTTAAAAAAAATGGGGGGGGGGGGGAGTAGAGAGTGCCTGCCCATACTGGGAAGGACCAGGCAGGGCAGCCTGGGTAGAAATACTTGTGGTCTATCAAGAAAGCTTAGGAAACTTAGCAGGTCAGAGCTCAAGGAAGGGCCCATGGTAACCAACCAACCTGAATAGTGACATAGAGTATCGCTGTATTCAGACAAGAGCCTGAGTCTACCCCACATTCAAAATCCCCGTGCCTCAAAGAATAGCTACAAAGTGTGATTTGCTAATCAACTAATGAATCAACTGTGTCCCTTTGGCACACGTCATTGCCGTGAAAAGTGAAGGTAAGTCCCGGCCTTCTAGAACCTACCTGCAGGACTAAGATGGAAAGTTGACCAACAGCGCAAGGCACCGGGCAGGTTGTCCTCACTCTCCGAAAGTAAAGCTTTCCTATGAAAACCTTTCGTAAGCTGAAACAGCACTTAATCATTCATTCATAGAGGAGAAAGTGTTGAGTGCTCCCAGAAAATGAGCCACCAAATCACACCCAAGAACCCGTCAGCCATAAATAGGGCCAGATAGTGTCTGCAGACACAATTCAAAGCTATGGTGCTTGGTGCTGGGGCAGCACCTTCCCGGGAGCGGGAGCTGGGAGACAGACGCCCCTCGCCCTGCTCAGGGTGCGCGCAGCGCCCTCTAGAAGGGCTTGCTACTAACCGAACACTGGAAACACCAGTTTTACTTCTCACCATTTTTTTTCCCCATCAAAGCAAAAACAGCTCTTCAGATGTCTTTGATGAACAGAAACAGGTACAGGTGCGCATGTAGATCTCCCGTAAAGGTGACGTGGCATGCGAGAGGCTTCAGAAAGTTCACAGGGGAAAAAAAAAAAAGCGAATGAAAAAGAGCGTGGCATTTTCCCGCAGACGTCAAAAAGCCTCTCCATACGGCAAACTTTCGAAAAGCCAAAGGTACCCAGAGAGGGCTCAGCAAGTCGCTGGAACCCCTAACCCATAATCCTGGTGTCCCATCGAGCCCTGCTCGGTGCTGGCTGCTCGCCAGGCATCTTAGGCAAGCTTTACAACCGTGGGAGATGAGATAAAAGGAGGGGCCCCTTAAAAGAAGATGAAGGAGCTCGGGCAGCACTGTTGGGTAAGTGAGTGGTGGGCTGCTACCGGAAAGGCCCACAAGTCAGACCCACCAGCCAGTCCACAGGAGCGAGGTAAGGCAATCTGCCCCAGGAAAGATTTATTCACCTCAGCAAACCCTCTGTAGGGCACTTGATGGAGGTGAGTTTGGGGGTAAAGGAGTTGACTAGCTCATCCAAAAGTCACGTCGTTAAAAGGTGGATTCCAGAGCTTCCAACTCCCGTTCTCAGGACCGGATGCCCGGCTGCGTCCCTGGGACTTGCAAATGTTCCTAGATTCATCCTTCGCACAGTCCACATCCTGATTACCAAAGAATTGGGTCTCCTTTTGAGGGTGTCCCATGGAAAGCTGTGCCCCGTCCATACCATTAAGGTCGACTCTACTTGGTGGCTAGGGGACAAGCACATTGAGACCCCATTGAGGCTCTCTCCCCTGCCTGGAAAAGCCAGCCTCTGGTAAGTAGAATGCATATCTCTGGGGATGATTCCGGAGCTCCTATGGTTAAGTCAAAAGGTGCTTACTACCCTGTCTTCTCCCTGGTCCACACCCCCACCCCCAGCACACACTGTGCTGAAACAGCTCGGCCCCTCTTGTGCTACACGGAGTCTCCTTTCTCTCCTCCAAGGAGGCTCCAGCTGGCTGGAAGGCAGGGAGCCACCGCCTCCTCTGAGATACTGGGCTGTGGAAACAGCAATCTTGGCTTCTGGTTAGTATCTTCCCACACCATCAAGGCTCCCTGCTGGCCCTGGGGAGGCCGAGCCACTCTGGGGGACGCTGAGAAGCCCCAGGAGTGAAGAGGTATACAGAGGAAATAAGACTGAGAAGTGGCCCTGCTATAGCGGGCAGCCTGTGTGCCCCTGAGGTTAAACAGGGCTCTGAGTTGGCTGGAAAGGTCTGTAATGGGCTAACTAGGCACCGTGGTACAGCTGCAAGCCGGGCAGGCTAGGTCCCATCCAGACCCAGCCTGGCCAGGGACCTGAGAGGAGCCTCTGGCTCTCTCAACCTCCCGTCAGGAAGCCCCTCAGGCATCCCTTGGCGCAGGTCTCTCGTTTCACCCATGCAGAAACAGATGGCCGAGTGTCCTGGGTTGTGTCCAAGGACCCCAGCTGAATGGCAGCAGAGCAGAGGCAGAGCCTGGCATCTTGATCCACAGGCTCCAGCTCTGTTCTCATCACTCTGCCCAGGTCCTGGGTATGCACACCACGGAGAGAGTTTGGACATCTTCCTTCACCACGACTTCTGTTGGGGGGTGGGGGTGGGCGGGGTGGCTTTCCTGGTGCTGGTGGTATAGCCTTTTAAACCCTCCAGCGCCGGCTGTCTCCCTGTCCCCAGCCAGCCCCTCTTGGAAAGACGCTTAGGGTCTTCAGAGACCCGTGAGGCCTTAGATCTCTCGGGTGGAACCATGGGCAGGCTGCCTAGGACTGGGCGCAGCGGGTCTGCCAGGCACAGCGGGCACGTGCCTTGGCCTCTGTGCAGTGTGGGGGACGAGGTCGTGGAATCCAGCCACTTCTCTGGCCGTAAGAATTCCTGCTCTCCCCCTCAGTCTCACCCTCGTGCTGCCTGCCTGGGCCTTGGCAGTGGCCATGGGCATAATAGCAGCAGGAAAAGGGAAGGAGAGGCGGGTTTGTGGGTTTGCTCGGCCAAGCACTGCCCGCCCCTCCTCCGCAGGCTGTCTGGACTCGCGCCTCTCCCCTTCTCCGCCCGCCTGTCCCTCTGGGCTGCTTGGGCGCCACCACTACTGTCCCCAACCCGCCCCGCCAGGAGGACCTAAGGACGGCGTGACTCACGCCGCTGCCACCAGCCCACGGTGTGCCCGGGCCATATAAAGGCTGCCAGGGCAAGCGGCGGCCCAGCCCGAGCTTCTCTACCCTGCCGGACCCGAGGCCTGCAGACCATGGCCCAAGGCGCGCAGCAAGGCCGCGGGGGCGCGGGCTGGGGGCTGCGCGGCGCCCTGGCGGCGGTGGCGCTGCTCTCGGCGCTCAATGCCCTGGGGACCGTGTTTGCGCTGTGCCAGTGGCGCGGGCTGAGCGCGGCGCTGCGGGCGCTGGAGGCGCAGCGCGGCCGCGAGCAGCGCGAGGACAGCGCCCTGCGTGCCTTTCTGGCCGAGCTCAGCCGCGCGCCGCGCCGGGTCCCCGAGCCGCCCCAGGACCCCGCGAGCGCGGCGCGCAACAAGCGCAGCCACGGCGGGCAGCCCGCGCCGCACATCCGCGCTGAGAGCCAGGACATGCTGATGATGATGACCTACTCCATGGTGCCGGTAGGCGGGGGCTCGGTTCCCGGTGGCGCCCCCGGAGGCGTGGGGCGAGGGCAGCTGATGTCCACTCCACACCTGGCGAGCCGTCGAGTGTCACCACTGTCACAAAGAAGGCCCTGGGTCAGAGGTGTAGCTAACGGGGCGGAGGGGGTGGGGGGGTGCCCTTGGGTACAAGTCCATGGGGGCACAGAGGGTGTCAGCCAGTAGATCACTAGATCACTCCCTCCACCCTGGCCCATGAGGCTGGCACAAACTTTGAGATTGGCCCTGGGCGCTCCTTTCCCTCGCCCTACTAGCTAGCTCTCCTTGGGGGCCAGTTTGCACATCTATTGGATGGGGATCTAATGGAGTTGGGGGAGTAAGTCTTTTCCACCTCTGACATTATTGAGTGACTGACCTAGCAGGTGGATGAGGCCCATGAGCCGTGTTTTCTGGGGCCTCTCTTCTTCATTTTTTGGCCCAAGTTTTCACCAGCTAATGTTTGTGCCATTTGCCACGGCTTGAGCACCCCCAGAAGACTGCGGCAGTATCTCTGGAAGAGCCCAAGCTGCTTCAGCACTGGGGTGCTGTCCCCTGGGCTGACTTCTTACCTGACCTCAATTTATGGCCTGGAGATTGGCGACCTCAGTGTGTCTGTTAAATGGAACGCTATCAGCCCTCATTTTCCCCCCACACCGGAGGGCCTGGATGCTGAGAAAGTCTATCCTGAGGGGCAGGGGCTGAAATGGTTGCAAATGGGACCAGTGTAGAGCAATCTTCTTAAAATGAAATCCCAGAGCTGGGGTTCTTAATATGGGGCCTGTGGATTGCACCCCATGTGGGATCCAGGGAGTCCACAGAATCCAGCCATGGCAGGAAATTGTACACGTGCACCCGGGGAGCAAGTCCATAGCTTCCGTTAGATTCTCCAGGTGCTCCTTCCCCTTGCTCCCCACCCACCCCCGCACCCCCAAAGTTGAAGAAACAACCATCTAAAGAAAGCTTTTAAAAGCAAAGCCTCAAAAATCCACTCCCCACCCCCAGTCTCAAGTTTTTGTGCTTTGCTGATTTATACTCAGGAACGGCCTAATCCTTAATCATACGGGTTATATTACCATTCCCCATTCCGTTCCATGATCCATGACAATGGCTCTCGTCCTATTGCACTCTATCGTGAGAATATTTCAGTTCTGTCACATGTCACGTGTGAGCCATACTCTGGAACCCTAGATTTTAATCTGAAGATAAAAGCCACTGAAGGCCACGGTGCTTTCAGAGCTACCTGGAAGTACTACACACTTCAAACTGATCTTTCGGGAGAGATCAAGTATTCCATGCCCAAGCTTCCGTTTTCCCCTCATGGACGCGTTCAAAAATCTGAGCCCAAGCAACATTTTCAAAAAGAGCTGCTCCTTCCTTCTGGTTCCTACCCGGCTGCATGCTGAAACACACACTGGGGGCGGGGGGGCTGCATCGGCGCTCCAGCTATATACATCTATATACCCAAACTTACCTAGCACAAGAGAATGGCAGACTCGGTCAGTTCTGTGCCAATCTAGAATGTAGACTTGACTTTCAGGGTGACCTTGCAGTACCACAACTGGGTCTGGTACAAGTCAGAGAGCAGAAACATCCTGTTTGCCAGGCTGTGTGGTTATTGCTATTTATTTTCTTTTTTGAATTGAAGTTTTAGTGATTTCATTAGCAGGCAGATTACCAGAATTAAGAAAAATACTAACCAATCATTTTATCACTATTCACCATCAAAGTCCTTTGGAATTCTGAAGGACAGAGAAAGCAACCAAGGACTACCTTTTCCTCTGGGTCATGTTTTCCTTTGTATGTGTTTTTTAAATACGGGTATATTTATTTCTCTTGTTGAGAAGAGACACAGCAAACCTCAGACCAGCTGGACGCTTCCTACGGGTATAATTCAGTGACTTGGGTCCCAGCCTTGGAGTTGTGCAATCAGGCTCAGCCTCCTTTCCTAAATGTCTCCTCCCCCGTAACGTAAACTTACCACCCGGAAATTTCCCATCGAACCCTTTGAGTTGCTGTTATCAATGTGATCCCAGATAGCCAGGTCTTTAAAAAAATACAGTGCTCAAGGCAGACACCCTTTATCCATTAAGAAGGCTTCAGGGGATGTTTTTGGATTAAAGTTTAAAGGTGACCCCAAAGCAGTAGTTTTTTTGAGGGCTCAATCAGCCTCCAGCGCTCCAGAAATCTGGATGATCGAAGGATTTCGAATTCTTTTCTAGATCCCCACCCCCACCGCCCTGAATCAGGATTCTTCTATGGATTCTTCCATCAAAGGGTAGTCAGGTGTCTACAGTTTCCTGGTTAATGACACGGGGGCAGCTGTTTATTGAGAGTGCTCTGTTGTGGCAGAAGGAAGTCCTATGCAGGCCGGGAAAAGGCAGCCACCATTTTGCTGGCTTTGTTCTTTGGGGTAGTTCTTGGACCTTAGTAGGCTTAAAACTCAGCTGAACTCATCGTTGCGTTAAAACTCAACTTAAAACTTAAAACCCAACTCAATGCTGACTCTTAGCAACCCCCTGAGGGTGTCCGAGATTGTAAGCGTTTACAGGTCACAGCCCAAAGCATAATCACACACACACACACACACACACACACACACACACACACACACACGGGCTCCGTTAGTAGGCTTAGTGGTCACATTAAACATGCAGATTCCAGGGCCTCACCCTCAGAATTAAAAATCGAAATCCATCCGCTTTCATACCCAGTGCCCTGAACCCTGTGTTGTAGCCTCGACCTCAGCCCATGGGTTTGACACGGGTGGTTCAGGGGCCACGTTTCAAGAAAAACCATCCTAGACCAAATCTTCTTAAACTGTGAGCCACAATCTCATGGGAGGTCGTGTAACCGACTGCGGGGAAGGGGGGGCAGGCCTGAAGAATGTGGCAATAGCGAAAGGGTTCTAAATGAGCAGAGACGGAAAGTAAATTCCAAATCAAACACATAAGGAGTCAGAGGTGTTTCCGGCAGTGCTTGCTCATGTAACAAATTTCTGGGGTGAAAGGTGTTGCAAGTGAAAGAGACCTGTGGCCCCTGATTCTGTAAGTGTAATGTGCGCATGTGTGCAATGGCATGGAGACCGTGCCTGACCTCCCACTGACTTCAGACAGACAGGGCCAGGAGACCCAAACCCAACAACAGCTTAATTGGCCGATTGCTCTGAGGCAGAGGTCAGACATACCTCCTCCCTCCATCCTTCTTCATCCTCTTCTGACACCAACCATCCCTCCCGTGGCACGCTACTTCTCTGCTGACCTCCCACTGACTTCAGACAGACAGGGCCAGGAGACCCAAACCCAACAACAGCTTAATTGGCCGATTGCTTCTGAGGCAGAGGTCAGACATACCTCCTCCACCTTCCAACTTTCTTTACCAATTGTGATGCCAAGGCTCTCTCCACTTCTCTGCTGTTTGATCATTTGCTGCCATGACACACAGATATCATAGGCCAGACTCACAACTGTAGGGGCTTATTAGGGAACTAGCAGATTACAATTCAGGGTCAGGAATACTAAGGATACACTTCTTCAGTCAGGACAGCCTGCTTGCAGCCAGGCTGATAGACATGCCCAGGACCTTGACCTTGTGACCTGCTTGGACAAGTGTGACAAAGCTCTTTCAGCTCTCGGCCTCTCCGCCCCATTGGCCTTGTCCTTTGCCCTGCTCGAGCAAATTAAACTCTGCCAGTAAAAGCCCACTCTACCAGTAAGTCTCAGCCCCAAAGCAAACCTAGCTCCCAGTGCCCAGAAGCAACCCACTCTTCCAGCAAGCCTTGTGCCCCAAACCACTCAGATTTCTCCCTCAGTGGGTGGGGAAACCCACTGCTCTGTCTCATGCTCTTGCTCTGCCACCTCCCTGTGGTGTCAGTTGCCATCTCTGAAGTCACCACTCTGTCTCCCAGATTCCATGAGTTTCAGAGCAGGAATCTCGGTGTGTAATGGATGGGATCCACTCCCTGCTCCTGCTTCTGAATGGCAGTGAGATCTGCTCTTTCAGCTTCTGAGGTGGTTCGTCTTAAACCTTGCGGGGTGGCAGAACTCACCAATCTCCACGTTAGCATTCCACACATCCTATTTGCCTGGCCTGCCCATTGTACTTTCTTTACAATATGAGTAAGTCCCTTTAGTGCATGGCGAACACCTCACATTTGAGTAGCTCTGCCCAGTCAGTTGGCAGGAATTACGACTATGACCCAAAGAACCAATGCCAGGTGATCCACTACATCAACACAAAGATCTTTTTAAAATGCAGATTCGGATTCCCAAAGAGGTCTTAAGGAGCTGTGGGGGCATGGTGGGCTAACCAATGGACTGGTGACCACAAGGTCAGCAATCTGAAAGCAGCAGCCACTCTACTTCCAGAAGGATTTACACTCTGTCAACCCCTCTTACTCTGTCCTATAGAACCACTGTGCATGGGCACTGACCCAGTGGCAGTGAGAGAGAGAGAGATGGGGGCTTACAGCCTGACTTTCTAACCAGCTCCTACTGATGACTCTGATACCAGTCCCAGTAGCACGCTTCTCCAGTCATGTTGGAATCACCTTGGGAACTTGGAGAATCCGTTGGATGGGGTGCAGCCTGTACTTGGGGCGTTCACTGACCATCAGGCAGGACCTGGGCATGCTTTCCCCATGGCCGTGCCGTACCAAGCCCTCCTTCTCTCACTCACTCACCCTTGTGGCCTCTGCTTCAAGCAGCCCACCCACTGCTGGCCAGTGACTTCTAACGCACAGGAACTGCTAACCACAAGGTCAGTAGTTCAAATCCAGGACTGCTCCTCTGGAGAAAGTTGAGGCTGTCTGCTCCCACATCCACAGCCCCAGAAACCCTATGAGGGTCACGGTGGGTCGGCATCAACTCAAGAGCAGTGGGCCACAATGGGGACCTAGGGGCCCAACAGGACAGAGTAGAAATCGCTCCTTTGGATTTTCCAGCCTGACCATCTTGACGAGAGACGATACTTTCATCTCCCTTGGAGCAGCTGATGGGTTTGAACTACTAGCCTCGCTTTTAGGAGCCCGATGCTTAACCCACTGTGCCACCTCCTCAAGCTTAGGAAAGCTGGAAGAAAATGATCGTGAGCACGCACGGCAAGCCCATGGCTAGAATAAAGGAAAAGGCTTTTCACCACGTAGGCTGGCTTGAAGCAGAGGAGCCGGCTTCCCTGGGGAAAAGCCCGTTCTTTGTTCTTGCCGTTCATCTTCACAATGGTTTTTCATCTCTGCTCTCGGCTTGTCTCAGAATAGAGAGCTATTCATAGGAGAAAACAATTCTGCAAAACCTCCAGGGGGCAGCTCAAGTGCAGGAGTTGCTGTGAACAGTGTCTCGTGTGCATCATTGGGGCGGGGGACCGTTAGGTGCCATGGTGTCGATTTCCCCGCCGAGTGATACCGTGTGACACAAGAGAGCTGCCATGTGGGGGTTTCTTGGAGACTCTAGGGGGGCAGGTCACCAGGTCTTTCTACTGCCAAGATACTGGGTGGGTTCCAAGCATCAGCCTGCAGGCTGGTTAGCAGTGGAGGGAAACTCCTGCGCACCTCCCTGCTCATCGAGGTAGACGTGCACCTCTCTTACGATTGAAGCCTGGAGCTTTCTCAAGGTCAAAATGCAGGGTGAGATCAGGGGTCTCCACCCCGAGGTCCCAGATCCTTAGCGAGCTAGGAATGAAGAAAGAGGCTGCATGCAGACCAATAGCAGCATCTCAGAAAACCTTTCAAACTGGCTCCCTTGCCCCCACAAGAGCCACTTCAAGCTAGCTGACATGTCAGGTATTCTGTGTTTGTGTCTGGAAGCACATCGATTCAGTCTGGCAATTCTGGCTAGCACATTCTGACCTGAAGCTGGTTGGCAGCTGTACCTGTCTGGGTTAAAAGGGACAAACAATCATTAATGAAGTGCAGTTAGTTTGGCCACCCAAACGCATGGAATTTTTTAAAACAGTGAAGGAGTTCGGAGGCAAGTCACAAAAGGGACCCAGGAGAGCGCCGTGGACCGCCAGCAGGGCAGGAACAGGGATCTGGTGAGAAGTAAGGAAGCCACAGTTTCCCCATCGGCTGTTCACTCTGAAGATCGCGCTCACGGAACTGTGCGTTGGGAGGTAGGCTGCTAACCACAGGGTGGGTGGACCCACCAGCTGCTCCTTGAGAGAAAGGTGAGGCGTCTGCTCCCGTGAAGATTTACAGCCTCGGAAATCCTATGGGGCAGTTCTGCACGGCCCTATGAGTCAGAATGGGCTGAAAGGCACTCACATCTGGTTTGGTTTGGTTTGGTTTGGTTAACTCCGATAGGAGAAGCTACTTCTGTTCCATCGTTTCTTCTTCTGAGACCTCGTATTCTTCTCTCTTGTCTTGCAATCAACTGTTCGTCTCATCCCGCACTTCATGTCTCACCTTCATTCATGTCAGGCAGCTTTACCTCTCAATCCTTGTAGGCTTGGCACCTAAGGTAGAACGCATGCCAAGAGGAGCTTTATAATGCATATAAAACTAAATATGCATAACCACTTGCTATTGATAAACATGGTGGCTCCAAACTGATCAGAGTAGAACTAGGCTACTTGATGAGGGGGTTTTGCTTTTGTTTTTTATTAGTGTCAGTATCTTTATTTCTTTTTTTTTTATCGTTTTATTAGGGGCTCAGACAACTCTTATCACAATCCATCCATACATCAATTGTATAAAGCACATCTGTACATTCATTGCCCTCATCATTCTCAAAACATTTGCTCTCCACTTAAGGCCCTGGCTTCAGGTCCTCATTTTCCCCTCCCTCCCTACTCCCCCCTCCCTCATCAACCCTTGATAATTTATAAATTATTATTTTGTCATATCTTGCCCTGTCCGTTGTCTCCCTTTGGAGCACTCACTCCAGTCTTTTCTTTGGAGGTGCCTGTGGGTGAACATGAACTTCCAGTCTGGCAGTTAGCAGCCATGTGCACACCCCACCCAACCCCCAGGGACTACCAAGCACACCGAACGTAGCAATAATTTGCTGAGAATGGCAAAGGGGGGGTTCATAAGAATTGTTGTCCCAGGGAGACCACACATTTCTGTGCCCAGGACAGATTAGGTGGGTAAAAAATATGTGGATACTCTTCTAACAAGAAAACCTGTCTCATTCTTTTAAAGCAAGGGCTATAGATTCAAATGGTTTATTCAAGGGAAATGAAAATTATTCATAAATTCTGCAAAGTATTTGACACAATTTCACACCTGTGCTTGATTTAAAAAAATGTGCAGAAGGGGGAAATATTCTCATCTTCCACACAATACAATGGCATTTATATTATTGGTGCAAAAGCCAATTGTCTAATGGAGAACCACTGGCACTGTTCCTACTAAAATCCGTATTGCATCAGAGATGCTTACATGACCACTACTGTCTCAGATTGTTCTAGAAGTGTTAGCTAGAGCAACTAGACCAAGGAAGGAAGTCCTGTAGGGTCTTGATGACTTCGTGTCAACTAGATGGGTACGGGCTTTTTGTTTGCTGGAGCGAAACAAAAGGACCCTTATTGGCACAATGGTTAGAGCATGCAGATGCTAACCAGAAGTTCCATGGGTCAAACCCACCAACTGCCCCCGGGGAGAAAGATGTGGCAATCTGTCTGCATAAAGATTTACAGCCTTGGAAACTTTATGGGGCAGTTCTACTCTGTTCTATAGGGTTATTATGAGTCAGAATTGACTGAAAGGCAGTGGGTTTGGGTTGGGAACTGACTAAAGTCCAAATGGAAAAACAAACAAGGACTCATCACAAGAGGAATTATGAAACGCAGCAATGAGCACTAGCCCCACCAGCTATTGAAACAGAATTAAAGTCTGAGTAATTAAAACCATGTGGGGCACGAATAGACAGATCAATGGGAGAAACAGAAAGTCTAGTCATGGACTTTCACATACATACAGAAACTCGGTACATGATAAGGACAGCTTGTCATCTCGATCCAGC
>NW_022103905.1:9690651-9693125 GCF_000313985.2 Echinops telfairi
GCCACAGGAACCCAACAATGGCAAGGCCAGCGGATCGACCATTCTGTTTGTCTCTTAAGCCCATGAAGGATCGCTGCGTTTTCAAAATGCAAATCGCGACTCCCTTGAAATGTCATCTTCGCCTGTCAGATGACAACATTACAAATTGCTGACAACACACTTGGCGGTGACCCTGAAGGGATGCAGGCCCGCTGACGCATGGCTGTGTGGAGTTGCAAACCGGCACGACACCCATGAGAGACAGACAGCTTGGCAGTACCTAGGGAGACAACAACAACAACAAAAACCCACCAGTAATGTCACTTGTGGGACTGTATCCTGAGGGAAAGACCTGCTTCTCTATGAAACAATGATCATTCATTGCCGACTGTGTGTAAACGCCAAGGACTGGAAATAGTCCTTGTCCATCAGTGTGTGGTTGTTATTGCTGTCATTGTTGTTGTTGTTGTTGTTGTTAAGGGGGTTCCACCCAGCACGACCCTCTGCACAACAGGAGGAGAAAACACCGGCTCGGTCCGGCACCATCCCCACCACCACGGTGCTGTTGGAGCCCATCGTTACAGCCCCAGTGCCACTCCTTCTCACGGAGCGTCTGTATGGAGCTGCCACAGGAACCAATGGGAATACTAAGTCACTGCAAACGAGAATGAGGAAGCTCTCTATGGACGGCTCTGGAACAATCTCCAGGATCTAGTTCCTGTGAAAAGAGCCAAGCGGAGAAAAAGACAGATTGTGTTACCATTTCTGTAAGGAAGAAGGCGAACACACGCATTAAGGAAGAGACTAATAAAAGTGCTTAATAATGGAGAGTTAGGGAAAGGTGTGTTGGGGGAAAGTAGAATTGTGGGGGCTTTTTTTTAACTATCTGGCTCCTGGGATTGCTTGGAGTTTTGAGCCGTGCGAACATATTGCTCTTTTTTAATATGAGCAAACAAAGTCCATACGTTCAGGGTGATAGAGCCGCTGCCACCGGCCTCAGGGCCGGGGAGACCACAGGGCAAGGTAGGGAGTGTATCCACCGGAGGCTCACATGCTCGGCTCCCAGAGGAAACCCTCAGGGATTGTGGCCAGGACCCAAGGAGAGATCCCTGTGCCCAATCCCATGATGGTATTGATTTATTTTTTCCAATATTTTTTTCCTCAAGAGAAATCAGAAATCTGACTTTTATAAGACATCTCTTGGCTTTCAGATACTGGCCACAATTTGTTTTCTTTTTAAAAGCTGGCTAATAGTGTGTTGGCCAAACACCACCCCACTTGTGGGACCATGTTGGGTCTCCCGGCCCTGAGTTTGTAGCAGTCTCGTAATGATCAGGGGTCTTGAACAAAGACAGCTTTCTTTAGCTTTCTCCCCCATGCCCCCCCTTAATGACCAGTACAGTTCTGAAAGGAGAGTAGTCATTTTGTCGGTGGTGGTGGATGGGGTAGAGGGGATGTTTGGGTTCGCTTTGCTTTGCTTTGGCGCTTGCTTTTGTCTGCTTTGTTTTGTGAAGTTTCCGCCTTCGTTAGATGGAGATTTCCCATTGCTGTCGCTTTCCAGAGGCATCTGCTCCTGGTCTGAAGACAGTTCCAGGAAGGCCATTGCAGCCCAGTTAAGCAGTGACACATGACTGTGGCAGACATATGGCTTACCACGGTGATGGCTGTAAGGGATACTCATAGGAATCCATCGTTTGTTTTGAATACATCGCACGACGTTTCGTCATATCACCTGTTTTCATGGATTCTCTATTTTCTGGAAGGCCCCAAAGTAGCTGTCCCAGGATCCACTTCTCTTTCCCACCCATTGGATTGGGTTCCTGGCAGATAGGGTCGAAGGTGAAAGTATAGACTGGGGGTCAGCAATCAACTGCTTCCGGGTGAAATCCAGCTCCTCGCTAGGTTTCTGGATGTCCTGCGGAAGTAAGAAAGCTTTTCATATATTTTTTTAAATAGCTGAGGGTGGTGGGGGTAAGGAATCAGAAGACTAAGAATATTACAGGTCATGTGAACATTGTCTGAAATTTGAATTTCACTATAAATTTAGTGAAATTAAGCTCCCTAGAAACACAGCCAGTGCTCATTTGCCTACATATTGTCCTTGACCATGTGGCCCACAGCGCCTAAAATATTTACTGCCTGACCCTTTTCAGACAAGTTTGCTGACCCCTGGTTTAGCCCAATGTCCACTGGAGCAGCACTTCGGTGGTCTGACTGGAGAGCTGCTCAATCAGTGTTGATCCAGCCTTCGGGTAACTCCTGTGCCTTGTTTACCTTTTATAGTGTAACACCACCACAGGGATGAGTGCGCAGAACAGACATGTACTTCCTCAGAGTTCTGGAGGCGAAAAGTCCACACCAAGAGTCTTTCCCTACCTCAGAAGGGATTAGGCTTAGGACTGGTGCCGTGACCAAGAAGCTGGCCCCTTGAGCTCCACCCCACGGACACTGTCTTCATTCAGAGCATGCTTCACACACACACACACACACACACA
>NW_022103905.1:9694097-9707787 GCF_000313985.2 Echinops telfairi
GAGCTTCCCTGAAAAGTATCTTTCCTCTCTGGGAGATCATATAGGTTTAGGACAGTTGCCTGGTATTGTCTGGTTCTCAGTAGGTGTTCGTTGCTCGATTGGCAAAGACCAGGTGGTTTAGGCTGGTACCATGTCAGGCTTCAAGAGGCCTACTGTTCCCCAAAGCCACAGCAGCTGATAGACGCACAGGTCAACAGATGGCGTGACATCTGAAGGAACAGTAGATAAAGAGCAAATCAGCAAGAAGGATGAAGTTTGTTGTGACGAGCTGCCACTGAGCGGACTCTCATTCACGGGCGGAGCAGGTGCTTCATAGGTTTTCAAGGCGGATGCCCTTCAGAAGCAGCCCACCAAGTAGATGTGGAACAGGGCTTCTTCAGCCATTCAAGATCTCCCGGTCCTCCACCCCCTACCTTAGGAGCCTGTGGTGTAGTGGTTACACGTTGGGCTGCTAACCACAAAGTCAGCAGTTCGAAACCATGAGAGAAAGGCGAGGCTTTCTGCTTCCATAAAAAGCTAGTTTAGGAAACCCACAGGGGCAGTTCTACCCTCCCCTTTAGAGTCATGAGTCAGAGTCAATGTGGTGGCCGGGAGGGTGAGTGTGGACCCTACCCTGGTCCTGCAAGTCCTCCACCAGCAAGGTCTGACGCCCATGAAAGGGGTGCGTTTCAGAGATTAAGGTTCACCTTCTTTAACTGCTGTTCATTCCTGTGGGTGGGAGTCCTGTGGGTGGGAGTCCTGAAAGACAGTTTGGGACACTTTCTTTTGGAAAATTAGAAAAACGGAAGTAGAAAAAAGCGGGAAAACATAAGAGCTCTGGGATTTGATAAGAGCACAGTTATCTAATTTAAAAAGCAATACTTTCTCTCTCTCTCTCTCTCCCTCCCTCCCTTCCTCTCTAAGCATTCCTCACAATTTTCCCCCACCAAATAAAAAGCTTCTTGGCCAAATCCAGTTGACATTCAAGCTTAATTTACATGCATTTTATCTGCAGCTAAAGGTCACATTGTGTAAAACAAGCTGAAGCTTTTAGGTTGGGCTTCAATGACAAAGGGAACATTTTTCTACCCATCAGTTGCTTTTATGTAGATCTTTGGGTTTTAACAGCTCTAGAGTTTAAATAGGTGTAATTTACCTCTAGCATCGCTAAAGTTCAAGGCGCAATTTTCTTGCTGAAAGGGAGAGTTAAAATAACCAGACCAAGGACGGAACATTCAAAAAACGTAATTTGCAGAGTTTGTTCTGAATGCGGTAGGTGGAGTCATCTTTTCATCTGCTGCACAGAAAAAGTTTCTTGTGCTCAGTGAAGTGCTGGGAAATTTGGAGGCTCTCTCCGAGATGTCTAGAAAGTGGGGAATACTTTGCCAGGGTTTGTGGGTAACTGTGCCCGCCGTACAATGCTGGGCTGGCATTGCCAAATAATGCCCCGGTTTTGTGTTTCTTCAGTAACGTCGTGGGTGAGTGGGATCCCTAGTTAGAAGAAGTGGTTGGTACCCTTTGAATTAATTCCGAGGCACCAGAGTAGAAAGGCCTGGCAATCTACTCCCCAAAGAACCAACCCTGGGACCCCCACAGCCACTCCCGGGCTCTCCGGGAGTTGGCATTTGCAGTTTTAACTGGTGTGGTGGCTGCGTGTCGGGGTCCGAGATACGTCTGCAGGTGGGAGATTCTCTCTCCCGTGGTCATTCCTCCATTCACCGGTGTCTGAACAGGGAGTCCTAGGGAAGCGTGCCGGACCCCTGTGCAGGGAGCGCTTCAGAGGGAAACCCTGCCTTGGTGGTGGTGGGACGAGCACCAGAGCACTTAGGAAGAGAGAAGACAGACTAACTGGAGGGTGGGAGGAAGTTTGGAGCAGGACTCAGCATTTGAAATGGGCAACGCGGGCTTTGGGTGAGGTTTGGGCAGGTGCAGAGAAGAAGTCACCCCAAGTGCAGGGAACAACCTGAGTTGGGGTCTAGAGTAGGCTGACCAGATTTAAAGCTGGACACCATTGACCTGGGTGGCGGGGAAGGGGGAGGGCTGGTTCTTGATTTAAAATTTGGTCTATATGGACCAAATAGACGGTTCCCTAGCTTGTCGTGCATTCTTTCCAAAAATTGGGACTTTTTAAAACGCCCAAAATCGGGACTGTCCCGCCAAAAGCAGGACATCTGGTCACCTTCGTCTAGAGGCTGGAAGGAAAATGAAGGGGGGAGGGGGCTGGAAGAGCATGAAGCTTGGCCTTCGTGTGCTGGAGAGTTTGGGTTGGGGAAAAGAAGAACCAAGGTGGGACAGGTCAGCGAGAGCCTTGAACTTCCACTTTGAGACGTTGCGAATGAATCTGATGTGCAGCAGGGACCAGTGCAGGCCCTGGACCAGGAGGGAGCTCTGAAGAAAGTGGTGGTGGAGGAGGAGGAGGAGGCAATGCAGGGAAGGTGGGGTGCAGAGAGAGGCGAGGGAAGAAGAAATGAACAAGTTATCGCAATCGTCCAGGCAAGAGATGATTCGTGTTTGGCTGAGAAATAGAGAAGAAAGGATATGTTCTAGAAAGATCAAGAATGACCTGAACTTGGAACTAATTGGATATATGAGAAGAAAGAAAATGGAACCATCTGGTACCATCCTGACCCAAGAAAGGGGTGGAGTCTAGCCTGTCAATCAGATCGCAGCTTGAGGACCTCATTTGGAGGCCAGAGACACTCTCTCTGTTTTGTGTTTCTGATTACAAGTCATGTGGAGCTCTGCTAATGGAACCAGAGCCCTGGAGCTGGAGGAGCCATGTGGAGACCCACGCCAGCACTGAGATGTTTATATCACCACTGGATCCACCAGACTTTCCACCCACTGGCCTGTGAGCTTCCTGCATTCAGCATCATTGCATGGCTGCATGAGTCTGAAGAGGAATTTATGGACTAGTGTTGACCTGTGGGGTTATATCGGACTTATGGACTTTATCTGGACTGGGCTGCCACGTTTTCTCAATCTGAAATTGCTCTTTGTTATAAAGCTCTCTCTTACACACATATGAGGGTCTCTGGATTTGTTTCTCTGGTCAACCTGGACTCTCACAGCAGCATAGACAAAGAGGAGGAAGCCCGGAAGCAGGTTGGTTGAAAAGAGAAGATGCTGAGTTTGTTTCAGGACTAAATGTGAGAGGGAGGCAAGGGTGGGGCAGGGGCTGAGAAGACAAGGCAGATTCTAGAGAAGGAAAACATCTTCTATCCTAACCACCCTCCAAACCACTTCCCCCTGAGAGAACTCGAAAAAAGTAAAAGGCAGACCCCCAAATGTTCTAACCGTTAAGAGCAAGGGCTATGGAATCCAACTGTGTGTTTACTCCTGCCTCCCTTCACCCCACCCCCATTAGCTTTATGACGGGCAGGTCTTCTCGGCGTCTTGGCGTCTCAGGCCCTCATCCTTAAAAAGATCATAAAATCAGCATCTACCTTCAGCCTGATCATAAGGATTCAGTTAGACCATCCATGGAAAGTCCTTACCACGGGGCCTGAAACTCAGTATGTGTTAGCTTGCTGTTATTGCTCCATCCAGTATTTCTTAAAGACTCTCTTTCTGTGCTTCAGGGAATTCTGAAGGCTTGTCACAAAAAGGCTTTGGAGGGAGAATGGACTGAACTTGCCAGAGAAAAGGCAGCGTCCAGGATGACTCCAGAGCCTGGAATCACGAGCAATGGGGGCAAAAACCAGCCCACGGGGAAGAACACTGTTTCTCAGAAAGTGGTTTTGTTGGTTCGTGGCTCTAAATGGTGGCGTTGGGGGGTGGGAGGGATCTTGAGGATATTGGATTTAGGAGAGTCCATTGTACTGAAGTAAAATTTACCAATACTTTCATTCCTTTTGTCCGATGTGAACTCATGCATTCATTCTTGCATCGACCAAATGTTTTTGAACTCTGTCAAAACCACATGCCTGTCTGATCCTGGGTCCCACCCAGCGGGTCTTATGATGCTAACAGCATTCCCAATGGATTTGTGGGTAAGCGCCTCACTGGGCCCCTAAGGATCCCATCCAGATAGTTTCAAAGTGACCTGAGCGGAGGAAGAGGAAGGTGAGCAGGGAGAAAGGGGGCAAAGCATCACTGATGTGTGCACATTGCCTCAGGCAGGTTAGGGCAGTGGTTTAATCCCTGGCCCATTCCCCCAACATCACACACACACACACACACACACACACACACACACAGACACACACACACACACAGGACTGAGCGCCGGCCTCCGCACACTTCTGTGACTATCATGTGAGGATAAGAATGCTTGGATAAAAATCAGAAAACATCAGAAGATGCTTGCTGCAGGGAACAATGCGAGCACAAAGCAATTGCTTTCACCAAGTGGTGGAGGGTTGTTTCAGCGGCACTCCTGCTTCAGACGACGCCATCAGAGGGAGGCCTGCAGGAGACAAGTGATTCTCAGCTCACTTCAGAAACACTCCTCTCTCCCTTCCCTACCTCCTTCCGCACTCAGGTGTCTGCGTCAGACACCTGAAACTTTGTTTGTGGACAGTTTGGAGCTCTCAGGTGTCGCCCATCTCTTTAAACTGATCTCGAAGCTCTGTTGCGTTTCAACTGCGCCTCTCGGGCGCTGTTTGCAAAATCTCTCTCTAAAAGAACGAGTTTTCCATTCCACCGTTCACATATATGTTGCTTCAACTCGTCCATGGCAATCCCCTCAATGCACCAACTTCCTCTCTCCGGTCCTCCTTTTCCTAACCCTCTCGACTCCATCCGTGGGTAAATGTTGCCCTCATGACCTTCAATGGTTGATTATTCTAACCGAGGGGTGAGTTCGGTTTCAAACCTGGATGGCAAGTAAGGACCATGACCTTGGGGATTCTACCAGTCTCTAGCTCACCAGTAAGCCGGATCGCTCTCAGGATTGTGACCTTCTAAGGTAATCCTTTCCAGGGCCTTAGGTAGTTGTAGCCAGACCCCATCTAATTCTTCTGGACTACTTCTTCGGTGGAAACTGATGTTTGCAGGGTCCGTCGGTCTAGTGGGACTGCTTCCGTGTGTCTTTCCAATGTCATTTGAGAATATTTCTTGATGGATGGATTTATCCACAACTCGATGGGTGCAACTATAGACTAAAATATTTACTAGTTTTCTGCATCAGGTTTCTTGACACATGTAGGAGTTTCAGATATGAGTCCTGGACCTGTTGTTTTGTTTTGTTTTTTCATCCTGACCTAGGAATGCCTTCTATCCACCAAACAGGAGTCGGTGCCAGGGACTGATTGGTCAGACTAACTCTGAGGCCTGCTGAGCATCTCCTGTGTCCCAGATACTGCTAAAATGTGAGAGAGACGGAGCATGCGTCAAACAGCCGCACATCCCGTCCCAGGGGTTTTATGCTGAAGGTGTGAAGGGGAATAGCATAGACCAAGATCAATAAATAAATTACATATTAGGAAGCAGGCAGTGCTGGTGATAAAAATAAAGCAGAGAAGAAAATCTGGGGAAGTGAGGAGGTGGTGGGTAAAACAACTGTCTGGCACCCGACAGTCTTCCTTGTGACCTGCTCTTTGCCCTGATTGCTTGAGATTCCCAACACTGGCATCGTCCAAGACTCTGCGTTTTCTCTGGCAAGTTCAGTTGATTCTCCCTCCAAAGCCTTTTTTATGACAAGCCTTCAAAATTGCCTGAAACACAGAGAGTCCAGGTGCGCAGGGAGAGAATTGGATCCAGCAAAGTCCGGAGAGAAGTGCGAAGGCCACGTGGGTGTCTGGGGGAGGCTTTCCATTCCGACCTAACGGCAAGCACAGTGACCTGGGAAGTGGCCAGGTCTAGAGGACTCGGGACAGCACGGACATGGGAGCAGGGGAGAGTCAAAAAGGAAGGAATGACCATTAGGGGCGGGGGAGTGAGGGGCAAGTTCACGGGGGGCCTTGAAGACCACTGTCAGGACATTGTATGTGTGGGGAGTCTCTGGGTGGTCTCCAGCAGAGGGGTAACATGATTACTGCCTCTCGAAGGATCCCTCTGGCTTCTCTAGGATGAGGCTAGACTTGCAAGCGTGTGGCAGGCTGCTGGCAGCAGGGAGACCATTTCCTTAGCTACGGTGATCATGCAGGTGACTGGTGATGGCGGTTCAGACCAGGGTGGTGTAGGAGGAGTTGATAAGGAGTGGAGAGGGTCTGCACATGTTCTCATGGTACAACAGATAGAACTTGCTGTAAACTTAATGTGAGGGGTGGGGGGTGGGGTGGAGCAGAGTAGCAGTTGAACGGCTATGTGGTTTGTGGCCAAGCAGTGGGAAAATAGAGTAGCCACTAATTGACAGGGCCAAACTGCAGATGCAACAGGTTTGTGGAAGAGTCCTGATCTTTGCCAGGGCCTGAGACTTACTCGGGGAATGGTGGAGGTACAGAGAAGGGTGGTATTTGTTGCTGAACACTGCCAGGCTCTAAGCAAGAGTCCCTGTCCAAAAAAAAACTCCCGACTCACGGCCATCGGGTCGATTTCGACTCACAGTGACCCTATAGGTCAGGGTGGAACTGCTCCTGTAACGTTTTAAAGGAGTAGAAAGCTTCATCTAGTCCTGATTAAACCCAGACAGCTTTTAACAAAATCAGTAAAAGGGCTTGGGGAAGCCTTAGATAAGCAAGTAAATTTCATCCCTGGAATTTTGCACCCAGGGGTTTTGTCTTTCCATCTTTATGAGCACAAGGCCTGGCTCATCAAGCGTTTATCGATGAATAAGCAGGTAGTTCTAAATCAGTCAGAAATAGCTTGGAAACACATTGAGATGACACATTTTAATAATATAACTAGTTCTGAAAGCCTCTAATGGCATTGTGGGGATTCCACAATGTGGAGGGAAAGAAGGCCAAGAAGGGTGTCCTGGACTCTACCTACTTAAAAACAACAAACTCACTTCCACTAAGTCGATGCTGACTCACAGCGACCCTTTCGAGCTGCCCCTGTGAGTTTCCAAGCCTGTCACTCTTTACAGGAGTAGACAGCCCCATTTTTCTCCAGTGGAATGGCTGCCAACCTTGCAGATCGTGGCCCAGTTCATAACCACTATGCCACCGGGGCTCCTAGTTTACCGGTAGCACAAGACAAAAGACAAATCCGCACGCCCACCGGTGCCACAAAGCACAGGATGGCAGCCCTGCCAGAGAAGTGCAGTCAGCTGTTCAATCAGGAAGGGCTTCAAAAAGGAGGTGGCATTTCAGGCAAGAACGGGCAGGACTTCATAAGGCAAGGCCTGTGAAGAGGGCAGGAGGGAAAGGCAATTAGGAATCCTCCTTCTTGAACTTGGTGGGGGCTCCAGGCAGGGGACGGCAAAGGTTCAAGAAGGGAGCTAGAAGAGCCAATGATGGCTTCTATTAATGGGTTTAAGTATGTATCAATATAGTCCCTGGATGGAGGACTGACATTATGCACGTACTTGGCGCTTACCCAGAGGTTGGAGGGTGGAGTCCACTTAGAGGTACCTTGGAAGAAAGGCCTGACAGCTGCTTTAGAAAATTCAGTCACTGAAAACCCAGTTCTACTCAGATACACCTGGGGTCACCGTGGGTCAGAATCAGCGATGGCAGTTGGGTTGTTTGTTGTTCAGCTGTTTTTCTCTAAGTCTTACTCTGTATCATATCTTGATTCCAACTGATAAATCAAACTAGCAACCAAGGTTTAATTAATTGCTACTTCCAGGAACAGATTATTAGTTCACATAAGCAATGTTACTGCTGGTCAAAACAGGGCCGTATCAGCAGTGCATGAGGATGTTCCCTCCCCAGGCGACCCAACAATCGACCAATGACTTATTTATTGGGTACCTACTATGTGCTTAACTGCTCAGCTGCTGACCAGTGGTTGGAGCCACAGAGAGGGCTGAAAGATCGGCCATCAGAACCCTGCGGAGCCCTGCGGCTCTTGAAGGTGGCTGACACACCTGGGGTCGCAGTGCGTCAGAGAGGAGACAAAGGCAATGGATGTTGTGGTGGGCTTTGTTGATGTGCTTCCTAGAGGGCAGTGATGGGTCAGGGGTGGAATTCTTGTCTTCCACGAATTGAGACCTGGCCTCAATTCTCAACCAACGCCGTGGGTGGCCTCCGCCCACTTAGCAATAGTGGACTGAGTGTGGCTGCAGGACCGAACGGGGCTTCCTGACTAAGACGGACTAGGAAGAAAGGCCTGATGGTCTACTTCTGAAAGTCAGCCAGTGAAAACCTTACTGCGAACAGCGATCGTAGGGACGGCACACGACTAGGCAATGGTCTATCCTGGGGGTGCACGGGGTCTGCATGAGGAGAGGGAATGGATAAGTGAACGGGACAATGTAACATATGGAGCTTGACTAAGAAGCCACAGTAACACAAGAAGGACTGGGCCAAACGCTGGCTGCGCCGTGATGGCTGCTGGGCTCAGCAGGGAAGGGTGGTGTGAACTGGGGTTTGAGAAAAGGGTGGGCAAAATTCAGCCAGGCTCGTAGGATTGTTGTGCACTGGCCGGAGGTGGCAAGGATGTTGACTGTTAAGCCTGTCCTCTGCCACCGGGGCTCCAGTTAACCTTCCTGTGCTGCTAGCTGAACCCAGAGGTCATGGCCCAAAATCCCACTGCTGCACCTCAGAAACACCCTGATACAAGCCAACCTACCTCCTCTTTGGGACTCAGGGACCATCGCTGCCACAGCCGCGCCCAGGCATAAGTTCCGGCTGTCTGGCCCAGCTCAGACCGTAGGGAGGGAGTCCTCTGGGGTTTGTCATCTAACTCTCCCCTGACCGGCAGCTCAGCCACCTCATTCGCCTCTCTGGTTCACCCATGCCAGGACCTCAGTCAGCAGCCAGCTGACTTTCAGCTCCCTGGGGCTTCTTCTCGGAGCCCTGGTGGCTTTGTGGTGAAGCACGTGGCTGCGAATGGAAAGTTGGGTGGGTCAAACCCACAGGCTGCTCCAGGGGAAAAAGATGAGGCACCTGAAATTCCATGAAGAATGACCACCTTGCAAACCCCGTGGGGGCAGTCCTGCTCCGTCCTGTAGGTTCACATCGAGTCTGAATCCACTGGGCAGCACAGGTCTGCTTTTTTGCTGTGGGCGCCTTTTTTCTGGCACGATCATTTGCATGCACATAATAACAGCAATTTGCATAATGAAGGGAAATCAGAAGAGCATTCAATGGTCTAAGAAAGCTGGAATGTAAGTGACAAAATAGGTCAGCTCGAGAAAGTGGTTTAGAATTTAAACAGTATTCCAGCGAGCACACGGAAGCCTGTACTCAGTAGCCTTCGGGGAAGGCACGACAGGGCACTGGTTTAGCAGCGTGCAGACCAGACCCTTTGGTGATGGTGGGCCGGTGGTGCTCCCTTCCTTTTTGATGAGTAGCCCTGAAAGGGACAGGTGAGGAGAAAGGTATGCAAGAGGACCGCAGAGATGCCTACCTCATCGAGCTCTTCTCTTCGTTCTGGCACCAAAGACCCACTTTTGAGTCAACCTTTCATGTCCCCAAAGACTGACCATCTAACTAGCCTGTTCGTATGCACAGTGAACTAAAGCAAACATTTGCATTCGCCACTGAATTCAGAGGATGCCGTTTGCAAAGCCAAAGCGGGATGAAAATGCCCCGGAGAGAGAACTAGCACTCCGTTCTGGAAGCCAGCGGGGTGAGCCAACGCCAGCTATGCCACTTGCTTGTTCTGGGCCTGAGTGTGCTCAAAAGGCACGCTGGTGGTGTGGTGGGTTCCGCCTTGGGCGGCTACCACACGTTCAGCAGGTTGAGCCGATGGCACGGTCCAGTCCTGTGGGAATCTAGTCTTGGGGACCCAAAGGGGCTGAATGAGAATCGTAACGGCAATGCTCCGTGGCAGTGGGCTGCGTGTGTTGTTTTTGGCTTCGGGTATTCTCAGTTCCCCTCTTTCCTCCCCAGGACCTCTGAGCATCCCTCCCAACCCAACCCCAAAACCTCAGGGTAGAGCCACGCGGGGCTCTGGGGAGCCATTTGAAATGGACTCAATGACAATGAGTTTGCTTTTTCAAGTCCATCCCGTGAGGGGTGTGTGTGTGTGTTTCTCTCTCTGCCATCCAGCGATTCCAACTACTCATTGCAACTCACAGAAGAAGGTAGAACTGCCCCTATGGGTTTCTGACACTAGAACTCTACAAGAGGAGAAAACCTCATCTTTCTCAGGCAGCACAGCTGGTGGTTTCGAACTGCTGACCTTAGCAGCTGCACATGTAACCCACTACACCACCAGGGCTCCTCCACCCTCTTTACATCCCTCATTTCAAAGCCCTGTTTTATTTGTTTAATCTTTGGGGAGTTGGCAATGTATTTGGAGAGGCGAGGGTCCGAGGGCGAGTGAATACTTTGAGCATCATTGGACTAGACAATTCTTCCAATTCATTCTACATTCATTTGTCTTGAAGCACCGAGATGCATCCAACTTATTCAAGTCCTGGGGCAATCCTTCCAGGGAAGACTGACTCATGACACTGAGAGATTGCGTCCACTGCCACATGTGCTCCATCTCTTCTCTCTAAACACTAAACATACAAAACTCCAAAACCCAAACTCTTTGCCATCGAGCCGATGTTGACCCAGAGTGACCTAAAAACAGAGCCAAGTGACAAAACAAAAACCACTCATTATCGCAACATGTCTTTGAAACGGACGCTGCCCTTAACTCGAGACCGGTGCCGAGTAGCACAGAAAGAGGCTCGGTCCCCCATTGCGGGCTGTGCTGTTTCAAACTGTTCCGGGGCTGAGACCCCAGAGGGGACAAATGAAGCGTTATCAAGTCTTTTCTGCTTTTCTCAATGGAAAATTATATATATATATATTTTAAGGCAATAAGTTTTGTACAGAGTGCTGCTGATTACATTCATTTGAAAAAATGACTGAACGCTGTGAATAAGCTCCCCCCCTCCCCTGTTACTTTATAATAATCATCAGAGCTATAGCAGAAAGTACTTGGAACCTGAACACCTGGCCTGAAGCCCAGCTCTTCCATCCAAACTCAGGGTGGCCTCCAGTCAGTACGCTGCCTTCCTAAACCCCGGTTGCCTTACTGTCTGGAAGGGAAAGCAAGCCTGCCCAATTCACTTCCCCTCCCAGCGTTACCAGATGGGTCTGTGCGCGGGTGCAGAGGACGCTTCCAAGGTGGCCGGAAGGCGCCGACCCGTCCGCTGAGCTGCGGGAGAGGCGCGCTCCTGGGAGCGCTGATCTGTACACCACTCAGATGCCTGTAACATCAGGATGCTCCAGGTGGGATGTGTCAGAGCCAATTCCTAAAGGAGTAAATACAAATCTGCTGACAGACTCAGTCCAAAGTACATGAAACCCAGGGGCCGTGACATCAGCTCGGACTCACTGCGTCGAGCGTAGAACCGCGCCCCCCAGGAGTTTCCGGGACTGATTTTTTCAGAAGTGGGTTGGCAGGAATTTACACCGACACCCCCGGGGTGGACTCGAACCTCTTACCTTTTGGTTAACTCACTCACTGGCATGGAGTCAGTGCTGATTCACAGTGACCCTCTGTGGGTTTCCGAGGCTGTACCTGTTAACGGGAGTAGAAAGCACAGCTAGTGGTTTGGAGCTGCCCACCGTGAGGCTCGCAGCCCAATGCGTACCGACTGCACCACCAGGGCTTTTGTTCAGCAGCCGCCCTTTGGTCTGCTCCACCAGGGACTCGTAAAAGTCGATCCAGGGTGAGTATTTGAATCTCTAGCAAACAGAATAAGCGTGGATCAGAGGCAAAATCATTGTCCGCTCACATCAAAAGGGCATCTTTTTTTACAAAAGCAGCTCAAGTGAGAGACTGACCTGTGGAAACTCACAAGACCAGAGGGCATGTCATGCTCAGCATGCTCCCTCCTACCCTGGCCCTCTGCTCCCCGTCACACACAGCTCTCAGGCGTCTCTCCAGAAATATGAGAAGCAAACAAGCACGTACACCCGCTCCCACACATGCACACACTTCCTCAGTTGAGTGATGCGTTAGTCTAAGTACTTTAGAGAAACAAATCCACAGAAACTCATGTATAAGAGAGAGTTTTATATAAAGGGTAAGTGCGCATCAAGAAAACATCCCAACCCAGTGCTGCCCAAGCCCACAAGTCCAACATTAGCCCATATGTCCGACACCAATCCACAAAGTCCTCCTCCATCTCACAAAACACACACTATGATGCCGGCTGCAGGAGGAAAGCCGAGTCAGTGAATGTGTAAGCATCTCAGCGCTGGCAGGGGTCTCCACATGGCTGCTCCAGCACCCAGGGCTGCATCTGGGTAGGTCCATACGGCTTCTCCTTGGGGATGTCTTACAGGAAGTGAACCTTGCCAGCTAAAGCAGGGAACTAGCTAAGGCAGCTGCACCCTGGTGCCACCATCACAAAGCAAGAGACCTGAGAACTAGAAAGGCGAGGCTCACCGAGCCATTTATCTCCCCATCCTTCAATTAACCCCACATGTGTTTATCGGCCAGCTTGGCACAATAACCTGTAACTGTCTCCAGTGGCATGTGTTAGACTTGGTGCTCTCTATTTGGCAGTGTTTTCACTTGTCTTGAAGATTTTTCAGTATCAGCCATTAAGGATTTGAAATTCACTCTTTTTCTCTGCCACTTAATGTTCCATTGCATGGCTATACATTTATGTAACCCGACCTCACTGATAATCACTCGTGATTAGGTTGTTTCAGTAATTGCTCTTCTCTGCAACAGCCACATCTGTACTGGTGTCTTCTGACTCCTCTGTGAGTGCAAGGGCAGAGCACATCCTTAAGGACAGTGGCTGCTTCGAAGGGTCCAAACCAAACACTCTGCCATGGAGTTGAGTCCAATCCAGAGCAACCCCATAGAGCAGAGTCGAACTGTCCCTGAGGGCTTCTAAGACTGTAGATCTTCACAGGAGTAGAAAGCCTCCTCTTTCTACTGAAGAGCAGCTGGTGGTTTTGAACTGCTGACCAAGGACACACCCAGCAACTCATAGAACCCAAGAGTAATCGACAGCCTTATTTTCCCTTTTCTACAGATAAAAATGACAACATGTCTGTGTTAGGCTGGGTTGACTAGAGAAAGGAATCCAGTAACACTCATGTATGTGCAAGAGACAGGTTTATATAAAGAAGTCATTGCATATTAAGAAAACATCCCAGCCCAGTCCAACTCAAGTCCGTAAGCGCAACACTAGTCCACAAATCCCTCTTCAGACTCACGCAGTCACACGGAATGAGGCGGAATGCAGGAACGTCGCCAACCGGTGAGTGCAAAGTCTTGTGGATCCAATGGTGATGGACGCATCTCCAGGGCTGAAGCAGGTCTCAGTGTGGCTCACCAGCAGGAAAGGGTTGGCAGTGAGAGTGGCTCCAGAAAGCCATTTATCTCGGTGGCACCCCCAGATGAGGTCATCAAGCTGCAACCTGATAAACAGACTAAACACCACCCATGTCTTCCTACAGGTGCCATGTTGGCACCAAAAAGAACCCTAACTATCACAATGTCGTAGCCTACTCTACCCCCAGGGATCCTCGGATCAAAGGGTAGATCCACATACATTTTCTTGAACATTGCCAAATTTCCCTCCAGTGGGACTTACATTAGGTGTGCATGAGAACACCTGCTCTGGACACTTTTTCTTAAATCGTTTTGTTAGGGGCTCATACAACTATTATCACAATCCATCCATACATCAATTGTGTCAAGCACATTTGTACATTCATTGCCCTCATCATTCTCAAAACATTTGCTCTCCACC
>NW_022103905.1:9709754-9721761 GCF_000313985.2 Echinops telfairi
GTCCTTAAGGCCTGGTGGGCCAGGATGTGCTCCAGTCTCTCCTCCTCCCCCTTCATCTGCTCCCATGTGCTCTGATCAGACATGGCTCTGGACACTCTTGCCATAGGTTCTGTTGATCTTTTATTTCCCAACTCCAAGGAGTGAATATTACATTTCGCTGTTGTCATTTATTTCTTCAGCTGCAAGTAAAGATAGAGCACTATTTTTTTCTGAATAACCTCTCAGGGCACATCTATTCACTTTTCTTTTAGGTTCTTATCCTACTCATTGCTTTGTTACAGCTGCAACAAAGAAGCGGAATCAACAATAGCATGCACATGCTGGATGGCATTTAGTTGGGCAGAAGATTTGAGAATTGGGTAGCACTGAACCCGAAGCAGAAAGGTGATCAGCTGAGTTAGCATCTGTGACCAGCGTTTCATTGACAAAACACAGAAACAAAAGAAGCTTGTTTCTGATTGGCTTGTACAATCTGTTATCGAAGTGCTGTCAGGATTTCATTGGTCAAGGAGGGTGAAGACATTGTCAGAATCTCATTGGTCAATTAAAGCGGTGGCCTAGCTTACAGGAATGTTGGGCTTAAGTTTCGATAATGACAAGTCTTTTTTTATTTTAATAAATCATTTTATTGGGGGCTCTTACAGCTCTTACATCAGTTGTATCAAGCACATTTGTACATTTGTTGCCATCATCATTTCCAAAACATTTTCTTTCTACTTGAGCCCTTGGTATCAGCTCCTCTTTTTCCCCTCCCTCCCTCACCCTCCCACCCTTGTGAACCCCTAATAATTTATAAATCATTTTTATTTTCATATTTTACACCATTCACTGTTTCCCTTCAACCACATTTCTATCGTTCATCCTCCAGGATGAGTGGGTGTTGTTTGTCGATCATTGCGATCGGTTCCCCTTCTCCCTCTTCTCCCCCCACCTTTCCCCTACCCTCATGGTATCGCTACTCTCATTATTGGTCCCGAGGGGTTTATCTGTCCTGGATTCTGTCTGTCGAGAGCTCTTATCTGTGCCAGTGTACATGCTCTGGTCTAGCCGGATTTGTAAGGTAGAGCTGGGGTCATGAGAGTGGAGGGGGGAGGAAACATTAAAGAACTAGAGGAATGTTGTGTGTTTCGTCAGTGCTGTACTGCACCAATAGTGGCAAGTCTTAGAGGTGCTGTCCACTCAACTGCAGTTGCCATTTTGTGAACTATGCAATTCCATTTTTATTTCTTGTAACACCGCTTAGACAAATCCCCAAAGTCAAACTCAATCCTTTTCTGGAATACCTGTTCCTACTCAGAGTGGCGCTAGAGGACAGAGTACAACTGTCCCATCAGTGCTGGGCTGCTAACCAAAAGGCAGCAGTTCAATCCCACCACCAGTCGTTCCATGGGAGAAAGATGTGGCTGCCTGCTTCTCTGGAGACTGACAGCCAGTTCTACTCTGCCCCACGGGGCTGCTGGGAGCCTGAAGCAAAGGGCGAGCCTATCCCTTGGCAGCTGGCTGCCTGTCTCGTCCCCTGCAGCACTCTGAATGTTTGCCATTGCTCTTCCCGTGTCCCACTGGCCACTGTCCTGCTGTGAACCCTCTGTCTCCCCCTGCAGGTCCGAGTGATGGTCGACCTGTGCAACAGCACTAAGGGCATCTGCCTGACAGGTAGGTCACTACCAACAGGACTCTGCCCGCAGAGCCTACCGTGGGCTAGCTAGGGGGCCAGCTGCCCAGTGAACACCTGGGAGCATTCTATATTATAAGAAAAAAATTTAAAAAGACTTGTTAGCTTACTTTTACCAGATGTTTTTAATAGGCTGAAAATCAATTATAATCTAATTATGAGAAGTAATAGTTTTTTGGTATTGCCATAGAAATCGTGTCATGGAAAAAAAAACTTGTGTAATTAGAAACGTGTGCTACCCGGAGCCAGGGCCGTTGGTATATCCTGTATTCTGCTTAGTTTAAACAAAGAAAAGAAAAAGACCGTGGTAAGTGGTAGTGAGCACTCTCCTCCCAGGGAAGGATGAATCTTCAGATGTTATAGCTAGCGTTTGAATAACAAGTATTGGAAGCAAACCGCGGGTTTATGGAGAGAGCTGGTTTTAGGGAGAGTCTTCTCTGCAGTGCCTACCAAGGGCTAGGCACTGTCCCCTGTGTGCTTCCGTACTGCAGTCTAGGCATCCAGCACCAATGGCTGATGGGTGGGGCTGGGGAGGGGAGCGTCTGTGAGGTGCTTATCTGCACCTGCAGGAGTCCCAAGTTAAGCGCTTGGCTACTGACCACGAGGTTAGTGGTTTGAGTCCACTAGGAGAACCTGGGGAGAAAGCCCTGGTCATCTGTTTCCATAAGGTGACCCAAGCGAAAGCCAAACCTGCAGCCATTGATCCAATTCCAAGTCACCGTGACCGCCTCGAGGGTCTACACATTTTTACAGGGGCAGGCAACCTCTTCTTTCTCTCACAACCGGCAGTCCTGACCCGGCGACCTTGGAGTGAGCTGCCCAAAGGCTATCCCACAGAGCCGCTGAAAATCACATGGAGTCCAGTTCTACTCTGAAATAAGTCGGGTTACCAGAGTTGGAATCAGCCTGACGGCAACTGGTTTGGACCTTTCCCATGTTTGATCTGTGCCTAAGTCTGACAGGGCCCCCACCCACCCTTGATCGCTTGAGGGGAGGGGTCTGCCCCAACAAACCCCAACACAGTCATCTCGTGCGTCGGTCCCCGAGCTGGTGGATGCTGCAGGCCGGTCAGTGGAGGGCATCTGCAAAGGCCTGCCTCTCCCACTGGGGTGTGGCTTTCCAAGGAAGCTGAGGGGAATTCTTCTCGCATTAAAACCAACTCTTGTGGAATCAAAGCATACTTCCCACGGACTCTAAAAGATAACCACAAGGCTTTGAAGCAGCAAGAAGCGTTTGCTGGGTTTTGTCAGCCTGGAGCCCAAGGCACTGGGGAGGTGGGGGTTCCTACTTCACAGGGTGACTCACTCCGATTGAGTGTGAAGAACCCCAAATGGGCCTGTATCTAGTTGTAAGAAACCCACCCCTCTCTACAACGTTCCCTCCCCCAAGTACCTCCCATGCTCTGCCACCAGCAGGCCTTCAGCGTGTGTGTGTGTGTGTGTGTGTGTGTGTGTGTGTGTGTCATGAGCTGTGGTTTCCAGTTACTAAGTGGAGGTGGGGGGCTGGCCTCTACCAGAGCCTTAGGCGGCTGCTCGGGGACTGTGGCAGTGGAGAAAAAAAGAAAGGCGAGCATCCCGTGGCTTCAAGAGCAGTACTAATTGAATGTGTCAAGGCACATCTCAGCCCTCACAGAAAACTAAATGTCTTCCGAACAGCTCGGTCCTTTACTTTTGTGGCGTAAGTGCCTTCCTTCCACCTTTGAAAGCCCCTGGTGAGCGTCCCCGTGGAGTGTGACAGTAATGGGTGCTGGTGACACGTTCAGAAAGATGGAATTACAGGCACAAAAGCCTGGTTGAAAAATGCAGGAAAGGCCTCTTCCTTTTTTGTTTTTTGTTTTTTCTTTTTTTATTCTGCAGGCATAGAACAAGACAGGCAGGCTGTGCGCTGAAAGGGCAAAGCGATGGAGCTATTGAGACCACTCAGGGGAGCGGGGAGCGGGGAGGGGGTCCCATCTGAGCTGGAAATGGGTTGAGGTGGTTATTCTTTGCCACCTCTGGGTACTTTTCAGAAGCCTGCGCCTTCTCCTTGCACTGCAACTTGAAATTGGACCTTCTTTTTACCCAGGAAGCGCTTCATGTAAAATTGAGGTGGGGAAAGTATAGTTGAACCGAAACATGGTGCCTTAGGATGGCCCAAGCTGCCTGGGTGGGTGAGGGAGGGGACTCCGAGACCTAGGACTGAGTTGAGGCACTTGGGGACAGCAGGGGAGGAGGGAAGAGCCTTAGCTCTGAGCCCCAAGAAAACAGAGAGATGGAGGGGCCCAAGAAGATGGCAAGCAGGAGGGGTCCCCGAGCCAAATTCCTGGAACCAAGTGCATGAGAGCAGGGTCTAGCTTTACACTGGACTCATCTTTGGAAACGTAGGCACTTGTGACCTGAGGCGAGGGGAGGGGTACCTGAAACCTCCTTCCGGCTCCTTTTCCTGCACTGAGCAGTGGTTGCTATGAGGATAAGCCCAGACACCGGAATGTCTCATGCAGTTTGTAACCTGTGGGGTACCTAGAAGCTGGATTATATGAAGAAGAATATGGCATCGGGATTGGAGGACGGCTGATTGGCAACCTGCGATGTGCAGAGGACACAACCTTGCTTACTGAAAGGGAAGGGAACTTGAAGCACATGTTGATGAAGACCAAGAATGGCAGCCTTTGGCGCGATTTACAACTTAATATAAAGGAAACCAGAATTCTCACCACCAGACCAATCGATGACATCGTGATAAATGGAGAAAAGATTGAAGTTGTCAAGGATTCGGTCTTGCTTGAATCCACAGTCAATCCACTGCTCATGGAAGCAGCAATCAACAGGTCAAACTGAGTTGCATTGGGTAAATCTGCTGCCCAAGACCTCCCGACAGTGTTGAAAAGCAGGGAGGTTATCTTGAGCGGCACCCAGCAATAATAACAGCCGCAGCAAGAGCAGCTGCACAGCAAGGGCAATTCACTTGCAAAGCAGTCAGGTGCTTTGGAAACCATGGTTCCTCACCCAGCCTGGGCTTCTCTGGGTGCCCCTGACACGTGAGCTCCTTTGGGGGCCCCAGCAGGACATCTTTGGGGAGAGGAAGAGTCTTTTATTTCATCATGTTATTGGGGGCTCACACAGCTCTTATCACAATCCATCCATCCATCCATGTGTCAAGCACATGTGGACATTTGTTGCCATCATCATTTTCCGAACATTTGCTTTCTACTTGAGTCCTTGGCATCAGCTCCTCATTTTTCCCTCCCTCCCTCACAAACCCTTGATAATTTATAAATAGTTATTATTGTTTTTTCATGTCTTACACTGACCTGTGTCTCCCTTCACCCACTTTTCTGTTGACTATCCCCCTGGGAGGGGGTTATAGGTTGATCATTGTGATCTGTTCCCCCTTTCTCCCCCCACCTTCCCCCTACCCTCCTGGAAGAGTCTTAAAAAAGATGGGTTCGCTTCACTTAGGAGTGTGTCAGGCAAACCGGCACACTGTCTCCCTGCTAAAGGGCGGAAGCACTTGGAATCCACAATGCCCATTGTCTTTGCAACCACGTGACGCTAACCCAGAGAAGCTGGGCATCAATCAAGGGTCTCGGTGCTAATTGAAGAGGGACCATGAGGGAAAGGAGGGTGAGGAGGGTTTCACAACTAGGGGAATGCCATCATTGTCCCCGGGTTGTACATAGAGTGTTGAATTGACCCATGGTTCTGCTGCGGATAGTTTCAACAATAGCAAAACAAAACTAACAATGGCTCACAGTGAGCACGGAGGGTGGCCCTGTGTCACCCTTCGCTGGCGTTCCAGAAAGCCACTGCGAAGTCGTGGGAATTGGCACTCGAAGTCAGACCCATTGGCCATCCCCACACGGACTTGTGAAGCTTGCCGTGGCTAGAGTCCAAAGTTGAAATGCACCAAATAAAAAGGATTGGGCCCAAGCTACGGTTTGGTGGGAACAGAGTTCTGATTCCTCCGGGATTAGCCAACTGGCTGCGGCAGGGGCAGCTGCCGGGGGTAGGCCACAAGACATGGAATAGGGACTTGGCCCTCGACGCTGAGGTCAGTGCAGGCCCCAGGTAAATGAAGGGTCAGTCCCAGAAACAAACAGCGGTGCCGCTGATGCTGCTTGTACTCAGCTGGCTTCCAGGTGAGGCCGCAGAGGCCCAGGTCGCCGGCCCTTTTGGTGCCTGTGGACTCGTTCTCCATCAGCGAGCCTGTGAGCTCTCCAGAGTCTCCCCGCAGGAGAGCCGATCCGGTGAGGCTTCCCTGGCCAGCGCCCTCGTGGGGCCCTGAAGGAGTAGCTGGCTCAGACTCTGCCTGGGGAGCTGCTCGCTTTCCTGCCGTTGTTGTTAGGGGCTATCTGGTAGATTTTGATGCATCGCGACCCTGTGTGACAGAGCAGAACTGTCCCCTAGCGTTTATAGAAGCAAACAGTCCCGTCTTCCTCGCCTGGGATTGCTGGGCAGAGTCCCCAGCCTTTCAGTTACCCGGCCAATCACTTAACAGGCTGCGCCACCAGGCGCCTCTGCCTCTCGCTAATGCGGTCAGGCGCCATCATGTCCGTTCGGAGTCATAGCGATCCGCTGTTCCCAAGAACGCAGTCCTGTGCCGTCCCCACACCTCTTGTCATGTGTGAGGCCATCGCTGCAGTCCCAGTGTCCATCCGTCTCCCTTTCTCACTGCCCCTCCACTTTACCAAACGTGATGTCCTTCTCTGGAGACTGGGCCCCTCTTTCCACCAGCTCCCTGGAACGCAGAGCCAGCGCCACATTTCCTAAAAGGTTTCTATTTGGAGTATTGGGTGGGCTTATTTTTTCCCCCTCATCAAAAAGACTGTGAGACGTGACAGCCATTTCCCGTGGCTATAAGGAAACGATTTAAAGAACAGCCACTTACCTGCTATCCTAAGCAGGTGTCTTGGGTCAGGCAACACCTGTTTTGATGCCACCCCAGGTTAAAAAAGGGAGGCTGCTCATGGGAAAGCAGAGATACACAGAGAGCTCTTCGCCGGAGATCTGTAGGGCTTCCCACAGGCTAGCCCTGGGGCTTGTGGGTGGAGGTGTCCTCCACCTCTATTATCTATTCTCCATGAGTGCCATGCCTGCGTGTCCTGTCTCAATGAAGAGTTTTCTCTTTGCAATGAAATTTCTACAGAAAGCCCCGGGAGCTTATCTGAGGCACCTCTGGGTGGACTTGAATCTTCAACCTATGGGTGGAACGGAGTACCACAGGGTAGAGCTGTGCTTGGGAGTGTCTGAGACTGTATCTCTTGGTGGGAGTCGAAAGCCTCATCTTTCTCCTGAGGGGCGGCGGGAAGTTTCAAGCAGCTGATTTTGCGGTTAGCGGCCCAACCAGTAACCACCACGCTACCAGAGCTCCCATATAAGGGTAGACGGGTGGATTCATCACGATAGACGAGGCCAAGTTGTGCTAACAATTCAACCCGAAAATCACAGTGACTGAACACAGTGTCGCGTGCCTCATGCCTCCAAGTGAAGTGTGGGAGACTCTCCCAGGCAGTCCTGCAGACGCCCAGACCCAGGTTGCTGCCCTCTGTGGCTCTGTCATCTCAACCCAGCGCCACGGTTACCCCCAAAGGGAGAGAGAGAAAAGACCAAAAGATGACACTGTGTGCTCGTTTTTTTTTTTTTTCATGGTTAAAAATACAATTTTATTGTAATTCTAAGATGCATTATTATTTCACACTTCTGAAGTACAGATACACCTTATAATTTACAGTATATTCAGATAGTTGATTTTTTTAATTAAAAGATTCTATTGAGGGCTCTTACAGCTCTTATAACATTCCATACATCAGTTGTATCAAGCCTATTCATACATATGTTGCCACCATTATTCTCTAAACACTTACTTTCTATTGGAGCCCTTGGTATCAGCTCCTCTTTTTTTCCCTCCCTCCATCCTTCCATCCCCTCTCCCCACTCTTGTGGCGACACTGTGTGCTCTTAAAGAAGCCCTGGTGACAAAGTACTTAAAAGGTCAACATTATAACCCACCAGCTGCTCCTGGGGTAGTCTCTGTCCAGAAAGATGAAACCCCAAACTAACCAACCAACCAATTGACAGTCCAGTCAATTCTGACTCCTAGCGATCCTACAGAACAGAGGTGAACTGCTTTCTTGGACTTCTGAGGCGGGAAATGTGGACGGAAGTGGCTGTAAACCCACAGAACAGCGGTGGGGCCACAGCACAGACCTTTCCGTTAGCCACCCAGCGCTGTGCCCACCGCGCCTCCTCTCTCAAGTTGAAAACCCTGTGGGGCAGTCACTCTGGCCTGAAAGGATCGGCTCTCTGTGAAGCAGCAAATGGTGGGGTCGGGAGTGCTTTGAAAGGGCAGCCCTGCAGGTATCTCCCTCACCTCCAGGGATCCCCATGGGCAGGATCCAGCCGTTCACACAGCCCCAGCCTATCAGAATCCAATCCTACCTCTCTCACTAAGGATGAGTCAGCCTTTTCCCATGTGCCACTTCTGCCTGCCCTGGCGCTAGCTGCACACACCACTTCTCTGACCCTCACCAACTGGAGCGAGGTCAGACCCCTCCTGCCAAGGAAAGATGGCCTCAGGTGGCAGGCACAAGCTTGGGAATCCCTATACAACCTTCCCCTGACCTACTGGCTGCAAATTTGAGCCTCCCCACCCCTCTACCCCGCATCCCCGCATCTGTTCAGGATGTCAGTCAGACGGTCCGGGGGTGGTTAGTTCCAAGCACCTACTAACCCGGTGGAAGAAGCACCTGGTTCTGCTTCTGTAACCGTGACAGCCAAAAGAACCCTGCTCCCTCAGAGGGATTGGCTCAAAGGTCGCAAACAACCACCCTCTCCCAAGGCCACCAACCAGGAAGCCTTTCCTGGGGATCAGGGTGGGCTTGGCATATAAGCATACTGGACTGAACCATGTCCCCCACAAAGCTTGGCTGATGTCCTGGTGATGATCAAAGTGCTTCAATCACGGGGGGTGGGGGGTGGGTGGGCGGAGTCCAAGGTTTGAGAGTTTATCTCTCAGGAACCAAGAACAAAGGACCAGGTGTTTGGGGAAAGCTAAGTTCTTTACCCCACAGAAGGGTCTGAGACATGAAGCTGCCCTCACACACAAGAGTCTGTCACGGAGCCAGAGGGCAGGGGCCTCAGGGAAGGCACGAGCCTGGCAGGGAGAGAGGCAGGAACGGGAGAGGCAGCAGCAGCCAGAAGGGTTCCTCTCGCCCATCGTCCAGCCTCTCTGCTTCGCTCTGCGCGGTTCGCTTCTTCCTTTTCTGTTTTTTGTTTTTGTTTTACTCCACGGGCAGCCGTGGAGCCGTAGTTGACATTACCCGGGTCACGGTGGCTGGTTTGAGATTTCAAGGAGAATAAACATCCACTTGGCTCACCACCTATCAAGAATCCATCCAATTCTAATCAGCCGTGATTAGGAGTCGGGAGCCCTGGTGGTGTAGTAGTTACGTCTTGGGCTGCTAGTTGCAAGGTCAGCAGTTCAAACACACTAACCTCGTTGAGGGAGAAAGATGAGGCTGTCTACTCCAGTGAAGAGTCACAGTCTTGGACACCCACAGGGCAGTTCCACCCTGTCCTCTAGGGTCGCTAGGAGGTGTACTCCACTCGATGGCCTTGAATGTGGTTTGGGTTTGGTGGTTAGACATGGGAGGTGCGCAAAATGAAAATGTGATACCCTTTGTTTTTAAAAAAAGGGGGGGGGGTTATTTGCTGTTTAATGTGCCCCTCGACTCAAGGATTGGGTAGAGATCCTGACAGGGACAAGAGCCCCCACCCTGTAACTCACCATGGCGAAGACCCTGGAGGGTGGATGATGTACAAAGCTTCAGCTCCAGCCAGGCTGTCACCCATCGTCCAGCCGCACGGGACACACATGGTTATTGGCCTCACCTGAGAATTCTTGAAACTGACCGTCCCTATCGTTGAGTGCCAGCAATCCCAACTCGTCATGAGACCCCTTTTACAGAGTGGCACTGCCCCGTAGGGTCTCCTCCCACGAACCAATGGGGGAGTTTGGCTCACCCTATTTCAGATAGCAGCCCACGGCTTCACCTTTCCGCCACCAAGGCTCCTGTGAAACCTACTATGCGCTGCCCGTGTCTGCTTGTTCACCTTCCTTGCATACCAGTCTGCTCTCCCAAGTTCGACTCCCTCCGAGGTCGGGAAAAGAAGTGCTGGTAGAGCAGTCATGAGAGCATGTGCCTGCTGACCAAAGGGTCAAGCACATCAAAGCCACCATGGGAGAAAGATGTAACCATCTGCTTCTTAACAATCGGCAACCTTGGGAACTACGGGGCAGTTCTACTGAGTCTTACAGAGGCACTGTGGTGCAGAGGCACTATGAATCGGAATAGGGTTTGAGTTGGGGTCTAATCTGAGGGTAATTGATTCCTTGTGAGCTCTGACAATGGTCTGCATCACCCCTTCCAGTGCCTGTGCGCCATCTACTGTTCATTTCAGGTAGCCACAAACTATGCCAACCCTAGAAATGGTGATGCCGTTTTTTTCAACAAATCACTTTCATGCCAAAACAACAACAAAAATCACTGCCATGAAGTCGATTCCAAGTCATAGCGACCCTGCAGAACAGAGCAGAGCTGCCCCTGTGGGTTTCTGAGACTGTAACTCTTTACAGGAGTAGAGAGCCTCTTCTTTCTCTGGCAGAGCAGCTGGTGGTTTCCAACTCTTGACCTTGAGGTTAGCAGCCCAACGCATAACCCACTGGATATATTAAAAGCATACTGTCAGGCATGACTTTTTCCAAGGGTTCCCAAGACTCTGAAACTTGATTGCAGAGTAGCTAAAGCAAATGGAAGAAACAAGGGCATAAAAGAGCTGAGCAGACATTTTCCTAGGACAGCCCCAGAGAACAACATGAAGTATTATAGTGAAATGTGCATTTTCTAAGGATGGACACACTCAGCAGATCTTAAACAAAGAACTCAAGAAAACATGCAAGCCTCAAAGTGCAATATTGAAACATCCTACATGCAAAATATGGACTGTTGCGGGAAACACCAAAATAAGATGGAAAAAATATAGTTATAATACCAAAAAGAACTCGTCGGCATTCCACCATTTCAGGAGGTGGCATGTGAGCAAGAACCAATGGTATAGAAGGAAGAAGTTCAAGCTGCACTGAAAGCATTAGCCTGAAAGCTTTAGCCAGGAATTGACAGACTTTCCGATTGAAATGTTTCAACAAGCTGATGAAGCACTGGAAGCACTCACTTGTCTACGCCAGGAAACTTAGAAGACAGCTAGACTGACTGAAAGAGATCCATATTTGTGCCAATTCCAAAAAGAGATGACCCAACAGAATGCTCAAACTATGGAACAATAGCATCGATATCACATGCAAGTAAAATTTTGCTGAAGATCATTTGACAAAGGTTGTAGTAATACATTAACAGGAAGCTGCCGGAGGTTCAGGCTGGATGCAGAAGAGGACTTGGAACAAGAGACATCATTGCTGATGTCAGATGGATCTTGGCTCAAAGCAGGGAACACAAAGGAAGTATTTACTTGTGTTTTATTGATTATACAAGTCGCTTAACTATGTGGATCAAAACTAACTATGGATATCCTTGAGAAGAACGGGAATTTCAGAACACTTCATTGCAGTTATGAGATACTTGTACATGGATCAAGAAGCAGTTGTCAGAACAGAACAAAAGATTACTACATAGTTTAAAATCAAGAAAGGTATCCTCTCACCATATTCAATCTGCATGCTAATTGAAGAAGCTAGACTACATCTTCTTGAAAGAAGAAGAAAAAAGCATCAAGATCGGAGGGAGGCTCATTAACAGCCTGCGGTAGGTAGGCAGATGCTACAACCTTGCTTGCTGAAAACGAGGAGGACTTAAACACTCGCTGATTAAGATCAAAGATTGCAGCCTTCAGTAATGATGACAACTCAATGTAAAGAAGACAAGAATCTTGACAACTGCACCAATAGGTAACATCATGATAAATGGAGAAAAGATTGAAGTCGTCAAGGATTTTATCTTGCTTGAACCCACAACTCATACTCATGCAAGCAGCAGCCAAGAGATCAAACGATGCACTGCACTGCTGCACAAGACCTTGTTGAAGTGTTGAAGAGCAAGGATGCCACTTTGAGGACTCGTATGCTCCTGACCTAAGCCATGGTATTTTCCATCGCCTCAGATGCACATGAAAGTTGGACAGTGAATACGGGAGACTGAAAAAGAAACTGATGCATTTAAATTATGGTGCTGATGAAGAATATTAAAAGCACCATGGGCTGCCAAAAGGTCAAACAAATCTGTTTTGGAAGAAGTACAGCCAGAATGCTCCTTAGAAGCAAGAACGGCGAGACTTCGTCTCACGG
>NW_022103905.1:9722938-9726553 GCF_000313985.2 Echinops telfairi
TCTATTTAGGATTGACGATCTATTTAGGATTGAGCTTCTACTGCAGCTGTGAGAGAGTAGAGGGCTCCAGGCTCAATACCGACTCCTAGCGCCCCTCCCCACCCCCACCCCCCATGTATCAGAGGAGACTGAGCTTCAGGGGGTTTCTGGGAAAAGTGATCTTTCTTTGGAGATGGTTTTTGGTAGCAGGGGAGCCAAGTCAGGGGTGGAGCTGGGGGCTAGAGGACGGGGGAGGACCACGTGTATGGAGGGTTTCATGGGCTCTTGCTGTGGATTTTATTTCTCAAGATGAGCTCTGTAAATATATACAGTATGTCTCTTTAAAAACAAAAATCCCTCCAAGTTCCTTATCCCTTAGACCCAAATAGTTGCCTGAGTGGCTGAAAAGAAAGGAGGAAAAGTAAAACAGAAATGGATTTGGAATCTTTTGAGATGAACGAGTTCATCTCAAACCAGAGAGCGTGAGGTGGCTCTAGGTGGACTCCAACTGCCCCCCTTTGGGTTAGCAGCCCTGTGTGTCAACAGAGGGAGCTGCAGAGAAGTGAGTCATCTCAGGGGAGCTGGAGAACTCTCGGCCAGTAGTCTGAGAAGCGTGCTCTCTGGAAGCCCTGGGCTTTTTGCGCAGGTGACTCCCAAGGGGGAAAAGGTACCGAGGCAGGAGCTCATAACAGAACTTGGAACAGGTTCATAAAAGCCCTACCCCCACTGCTGAGAATTTGCATTTCCACCCTGATAGACGGACTGAGAATACCCAGCCACTTTGGACATTTTCCTTCCAAGGAAACTTCAGCAAAAAGGATCGGGGATGGCAAACGAGTCTTTGCTGAACTGCTGTGGACACTCTCTCGGGCCAACGTCTGTTCCAGTTCGTGGTGACCCCGCGGCGCGGATTAGAACTGGCCCCTCGCCTTTTCTAGGCTACCATCTTAAAGGGCCTTGGTGCTGCCATGGGTTAAGCATTGACTGGGCTGCTGGCCCAAAGGGTAGTGGTCTGCAGCGGCCAGCTGCTCCCCCAGTCTGTGTCGAGAAAGAGTTGTCGCCTCCGAAACCCTCCGGGGCAGTTCTGGTCGGTCCGATGGGGTCTCGATGAGTCAGAACCAACCAGATGACGGGAAACCAAGCCAAACTCACTGCCCTGGGTTCACTTCGATCCCGATGGAAGCAGATGGACAGGTCTTTGTGTCCGTGTGAACTTCTGGGTGGGTGTGCATTGCGTCAGTTTGGTTAGCAGCTGAGCAGCACCTGGTGAGACAATGATACCGAGTTTGAAATGAACGGTGTCAGATCAGTTCTTAGGTTCACTGGGAGATGAGTACCTTTGTGGTTAATAGTGGGCTGGGATGCTGTTTTTCTTTCTTCTACCTGTGGTTTATCATCCAACTGTCTTCTTCTATTGCAGGACCACCTGGCCCACCAGGTAAGTTCCCCCAATGGATGTTCTAGTTTCATAAGAAGTGTATGGGAGAATCCCTCCCTCCCATGTTCCTCTGGAAAGGATAGGGGGGGGGGATCGGAAGGCAGCCCCTCTCCATCTCCTCTTGACCCCAATCCCAAGCTCCCCTGCCCCCCTCCCAGCCCCAGAACCTACAGCACCACTCCCTGTCACTGCTGGGAAGGGGTGAGGGGAGGGACGGCAAAGGTGGAGAAGGAAAGGCGGAAGTAAGAGAGGACATGGAGAAATCACACTCACTCTAGCGACTAGTTGGGGGAATGTCCTTACTTTGTTTGTGCTTTGACACAGGACCTGCAGGAGCGGATGGCATTCCAGGACACAATGGCTCAGATGGACAGCCTGGTCCCCAGGGCCTGAAAGGCGAAAAGGGGCCAAATGGAAAAAGAGGCAAAATGGGTAGGAATTTTGGCAACTCTTGTAGCTGATGCCCTCGTTGCTTGTCTCCATGGTTGTGTTTCTCATGGGCTGAATCTGTAGGCAGCGGGTTTCAGCCATCTCATCTCGGCAGGGAACACATCTTTCCTTCCTGAAAGCCACGGGTCCTGGGATACCATGGGCATTCCTTCATTTATTCGTCTTTGGTGGAAGTATACACGGCCAAGGCTAAACCATTTTAACTATCGCTACATAGGCGATTCCCATTGGTTCCCTTCTTCCAATGGCACCACCCTCCTCACTGTCCCTTTCTACGTCACTCTCCCGCCATTGTCTTAACCTCGCTGCCCTAAGCTTGCCTTCTGGTCTTTCGAGCTGCCCTGGTCAATTTGATGTCACATAAGCCATGCTTTGAAAGAGCGCAGGGCTGAAGGCAGGCGTACCTGACTGCTTGAACTCTGTGTGTGTGTGTGTGTGTGTGTGTGTGTGTGTGTGTGTATATGTATATATATATGTGTATATATATATATATTTGGGCTCAAAGAAGACTGCAGAAGACGGTTTGGGTTTCAGGTTTAAGGAGTTATCTCAGGGACATCGTTTGTGGGCACGGCGCTCATCCAGCTTCCATTCAAGGGCTCCAGAAAGCCCGGGATCCATGATGAGCGGACATCCTGTTCCTCTAGAATCTCTGATCAAAATGTTGAGTAACAGTAGCCAGGCCTCGCGGCAAGGGACACAGTGTGCACGGAGGCAACAGTGCAACCTTGAAAGAGGTGTGTTTCAGCTGGAGATGCCTCTCTGATCTCCACCCTGCTGCTCGCTCTGTTTCAGGCTAAGAGACGGAAGGGGATGCTCTGGGCAGGGATGGGCCATGGGCTGGGGGATGACTCTGGGTGTCGGTCCTCTGAGTTCCCTCGAGGTTTAGCTCTGGCCTTGCCCTCCCATGGCCTCCTCCTGTTTGTTTGAGTAAAAATCACCGAACCCATGTTGAGGACTCTCCTGGCTAGAGACATGGTTGGGGGCATATCAGTAGAAAGGCTGACCTCACAGTGCAGTGGGTTATGAGTTGGGCTACTAACCTCAAGATCAGCAGTTCGAAGCCACCAGCCACCCTGGGGAAGGAAGACAAGGCTTTCTGGTCCTGTGAAAACTCACAGCCTTGGAAACCCACAGGGGCAGTTCTACTTGGTCCGATGTGACTGCTCTGAATCAGAATCATCGGCGGCAGTGAAGTTTGGTGTGAGTTTGATGTGTGTGTGTGTTAGGTTGGGCTCTCTAGAGAAAGGAAAACCGGTGACACTTGGATGCAGTTGTGGATAGAAAGAGATGGACATGGGAGAGTTTTAAACATAGGCCAGGTCAGTTCAAGTCAGCCTTCTGGCTCATGTCACCATGAAAGCATATGAGCAGGCTGGCGAAGCAGGGTGGGGGCCACAGGCTGGTAAATACAGAGGCAAATGAATGAATGCACCGTGGTCATCAATAGTCCACTGATGGCTCCTGGGATAGGCAGGCCCTGCAACAGGAGTTGGGAGGGTCCAGACGCAGGGTCCAGCTCCAGCAGAAGAGGAAGGGCCAACGAGAACTTGGCCCTGCTCTGTCTCTCTCTTGTACAAAAGCTCAGTCTCCTCTGACACATGGGAGGTGGGGGGTGGGGGTGGGGCGCTAGGAGTCGGTATTGAGCCTGGAGCCCTCTACTCTCTCACAGCTGCAGTAGAAGCTCAATCCTAAATAGATCGTCAATCCTAAATAGATTGTCAACACCTTTGACGCAGGCACCAAGG
>NW_022103905.1:9727466-9761183 GCF_000313985.2 Echinops telfairi
CTGCTCTCAAGATGACACCTTGACTGGTGCCAGCCTGCCCTCCTTGTCTTCTCCCTGAACCTCATTGAACTATGGCGACTGCTCTCAAGATGACAGCTGCACCGATTCAGTGTGTCTCCATTGTCGTTAGGGGCTGTCGGTTGGTTCCAACACGTTGCAAGCCTGTGGACAGCAGGATGAGACACCGTCTGGTCCTGCGCCAGCCTCACAGTCGGTCTTACCACCACCCCACAAGGAGGTGTCATCAGGCTTCGACCTAATTGATAGGTTGGGCTCCACCTTGACTGTCACCACAGAATATCTGGGTGACCCAGACTCCAACCTTCAAGGGGGCTCACGCAGGGTCTGCCAGGAGGTGAAGCTGGGGGCTGGAGAGTCAGTGCAGAAGAACTGGAAGGTTCACCTAACAAGAGCTGCACTTGGCAGAATGGAAACTGGGGTGCAGGGTAGAAAGTGACTGCCCAGGAGGCTCTTTGGAAGACCCGGCTGTTAACTACCTCTCAGGACCACAGACTCCACCTTGTCTACCCTCCTCTTAGCTCTAGTACCCAAACTCACTCGGGCAAACCCTGGGCTGGGGGAAAGACTAGAACCTTCTTGCTGATAGCACAGTTGCCCCTCCTAGGATCTCTGCTCTTTTACCACCAGCAACTTTAGTGAATCCACTAGCGAGAGGAAACTGCCAAGCCCCTGGGCCTCTTGGCAGAGCCGACCTGCTTGTGCCCCTCAGAGACGGCTTCTGTGGACATGGGCCCTGCACAGCCAGTGCGCCCAAGGCCAGCAATTACTGCCGGAACTATGTAGGAGGAATGGATCATTACGCGTAGGATAATAATTATAATTATAAAGGAGCATCACACAGAATAACGATGGCTCTGTGCGGTCATTTGGTTTATCCTGGGAAGGTTCCAAAAATGTGGTCCCATCCTAAGGGCTCGGCGGTATTAGGAAGATGTGGTACAAGCAGTTAAGATATTTAACTGCTAACAAAGGGTCAGGGGTTCGAGTCCATCCAGAGGCACCATGGAAGAAAGGTTTTGCAGTCTCCTTCTGTAAGATTGGTGAGTAAAATCTATGGTGGGGAGGGGGAGAAACGACAGAGCACAGTTCAACCCTGATATACGTGGGGATCATGTGTTAGGCCGGGTTGACTAGAGAAACAAATCCAGTGACACTCATGTATGTGTAAGGAAGAGCTTTGTATCAAGAAGTAATTAATTATATATCAAGAAAACATCCCAGCGCAGTTCAACTCAAGTCCAGCAGTCCAATACTAGTCCTCTTCAGACTCACGGAACCACATGCAACGATACAGCATGCAGGAAGATCGGAGGCCAGTGCGTGCAAAGTCTCATGGATCTGCGGTCAGTGGAAACAGGACCGGGCTCTGGCAGCTCTCAGGGTGTCCAGCAAGCAGGAAGGGGAAGGGAGGAGGCCACCCCCCCCAAGGAGACAGCATCAGGCTTGACCTGATTGACAGGTCTGACTCCACCCTAGCCAGGAGTGTCTAGTTGACAGAAAATCTTCTGACTCCCACAGGTCCCCATCAGTTGTGGTCTGTTCTCTGGCAGCTGGTTTACCGTAAGGGCACCTTGCTAACACTAGGGTTGGGGCAAGGGATTTTCCACAAGCTCTGAGACAGATCCCTGGCCTTGTGGAGCAGAGCTGGTACGTAGGGTGCACCTGCTCAGTACCAGGCGCTGTTTCAGACGTTGAGGAGTTAGAAATGAAAAAGTGGACTTGCGCAAATCCTTACCTTCACAAGGCGTTCATTCCGGTTTAAGAGATAGACAATAGACCCAAGAAACAAAGAGACTCGTGTGGCCTGCTTCAAGGTGATACATGCTTAGGAGAAACATAAAGAGGGTGAGGAGAGAGGGAGGGAGCGTCTGGGGTGGGGGTGGAAGTTTGGATTACACTGGCAGCTCAGGGCTAGAATGCTCACCATCCCTGTGGACGCCCTCCATTCAAATCCCTGCCAGTGCACCTCCTGCTCAGCCACCACCCCAGGGAGGTTCCCTGTGGCTGTCATGTGGCGAGATGCGCTTCCAGACTAAGAGGGACTAGTCAATGTCCTCCTGAAAACCAGGCACCGGAAACCCTGGTGGATCACAGCCATCAGATCAGTGGCCGAAGCTGGGGCAGGGGGCAGGGGGCAGGGGGCAGGGCCAGAGAGCGTTTCCTTCTGCTGTGCAGGGAGGTTGCTATCCGGGGACTGGCTTACCTGCAGCTGACAACGACTTTACATCGAGAGGCCAAATGGCTCTCAGTACGTACGCCGGGGCTTTGAGCAAACAGAGAGATTCGTGGATCTCATGGCATCTAGGGAGGCGCTGGAGGAGCAGCAAGGAGGCCAGGGCAGCCCGGACAGAGAGGCCGGTATGATGGAGTCCGCAAGCACATTGACAAAACCCCGGCTTTTACTTGGAATGCGGTGGGGTCTTAAGCGCCTTTGGAGAGCCTCCGTCTGGTGGCTGTGCTGGGAAGGGCCTGCCGGAGGGGTGGGAGGGTAGGCAGCAGGACAGATGGCTAGGTGGTACCTGAGTTTGGGTCTGGAAGGCAGGTGGACCCAAATCCTCCATTTCCCTGTCATCCCATGGGAATCCGGAAGATGCCACCCTCCTGGCAGCAGTCTCCCAGGGAGGGCGGCCTCCTGGGTCAGCAACCGTCCACCAAGATGCCTCCACTGGCTAGAACCTGAGTCAGTGAGGGCCCCAGCAGGGGGGCTGCTTGCCACCCTGGCTCAAAAGAGACGGAGGCCGAAGGACAGTGTTATTTGGAACATTGCTCAGCCCCAGCCGGCTCAGGCTCCAGCCTTGACTAACCTACTCCCAGTCCCTGGTCACCTGCCAGGGGCCAGTGAGACTGGCTGCCCCTCCCTCCCCTCTTCTTGAACCAGCCTGGTGTCCCACGGAGCTCAGCCCTCAGGGAGCCCGATCTGGGGATGGCGCCCACGCCCAGGTGCCTGGGCAGTCTCTTTCTGAGCAGGAGGGACCCGGGGGCTAGCCTGGAGGGGTAAGTAGGACCCTGCCATCCTCAGACCACTGGTCTCCTCCCCAACCCACCCTGCTGTGTGTTGTACACACACACACACACACAGCATCGTCAGCCCCTCCTGCCTGATGTCAGTCTGACTTCTCTGGCCACCTCCTTGATTTCCATGGACAGCTGCTTCGGTCTCGCTGCCCACAGCCTGCACACAGTCAGACTGGCCTGACTGGGAGGCTGGGCACAGTCCCTCACCTGCTCAGCCTGCTGAATTCCTTGGCCTGGTTCCTCCTAATGGGGGTTGACTGTGGTCTACCAACCACCCATCTTTTTGCTCCCTGCCTACTGTGGCTGGACCCGGCCCAGATGGTCTTGGCCTATGCTGGCCCCACTTGGGCATCCTCAGCAGAAGAGCACACTTGCACGAGGATGTGCAAGGGATCTGTAGCCACCTGGACCAGCTTCTGGGCAGTAAGGACACCACCAACACTTCACCCCTCTCCCAATCCTTGCCCTCTGGTCTTTCGGAACCCGTCAGGTTCTTGCCCCAGGGCCTGTCTTCAGGGAGACATGGCGGTGTCTCCACCCTCTGCAGGAACCACCACTCTGCTGAGGCCGAAGGAAGGTCAGGGGAGGTTCATGTAGGGAACGGGAGGGGAGTCCCCAGGGAACAGGACACAGCTCAGGGGCATCCGTTTCTAAGTCTCTGAGTACCTGCACCTTGCTTTTTACCTCTTAGTTTATTCCCTGTTTGTGTTGTTCGCAATGCCATCGGGGGAGGAGTTCTCACCGAGGACTTAATGTACTAGCTTTCCAATGATTGATTGAGTGCTTGCTTTTGTCCGGGTACTAGAGACAAAGGTGAGTCCGTGTGGACATGGTCCCTGCCTTCAGGGACCAGAGTCTAGAGGGGGGTGGGGGGGGGGAGTATGAGTATATGTGTTTTCAAATCTCAAACTGGGATATACTCACCTAAAGATTGGCACTTCAAACACCCCCCACCCCACCCCCGCCTCCAATCAATAATCCAAGACAACAGTGAAGCATCTCTATGTCCTACGGCGAGAGAGCATGTTTGGAGCAAGGGCTGGGGCCCTGACATAACGTCAGCGAGGGGCCAGGGGCCAGGAAGGATGGGAGCTAGGGAGGGTGTGATCCCGCAGGCACACACTGGCACTCATGGGCTCTCGGGGGTTGGGAGTAAGTTGAGAGTGGCAGGAATAAAGAGGAGCCCAGGGTGGGTGGTGGGGTGACACAGCAGCTGGGGCGTGCATGTCACTGAAGGTTACGGCCAGTCCTGGCAAGAGATTTCCGATCAGCGGTCTCGGCCCGATGGTCAGCATCGCCCAGGAAGTCGTGCGCATCTTACGCCAGGGAGGGACCTGAGAATGTGTGTGTGTGGTGGGCCTCTATGGTGCCTGGGCAGGGCCCGGACTGCGGGAGAAGGCTGTTATTTCAGCTGAGATCTCAAGGGTCGGTCCTTAGTGGTTTGTAGGCAGGGAGTGGGGGAGGAGGTGCAGTGGGCGTGCACTCCAGAAAGCGGGAACCACGAGTGCTGTTTGCAACCCAAGGAGCCTGTTCTGCAGGGATGGCCGCTCAGTTCGCCACAGGTTCCTAGATGAAGAACGTGGCATTCCTGCTTCTCAAACCGCAAGCTCACCGGGCTCTCCAGATCAGATCTGGAGAGGACCCAACTGGCCTCTCGCACGACCTACGCCCAGCGAAGGAGCTCAGTGAGACGCTGGTCAACGATCGATCACAATAGCTTTTGACTGCCAGCGAGCTCATGGAGTGTGAGGGGAGGCAGGACCTGGATCCAGGTGGCTTTGACTCCTGGTCCCCGCTCTAGCCGTACTCATGCAGAACAAAGGCATGAAAGGCATCAAAGACCCGAGCTGTAAGAAGGGGGTGACCGGGGGATCCCCAGGGTAGGAACAGTTAGTAGGAGAAGACTATAGGGCTCTAAGGCCTTCCCAGGTGGGCCCTATATTGAGTCGTGCTGGCCAGGCTAGAAGGATTCCCGTCTTTCCGACTGGACTGTGGGGCATTTGAGAGACACACAGCTCAGCTCATGCAGATGGGGCAGACAGTGTGTCGGGCAGAGGGAGCCTGGGGAGCACCTGGCTCGGCCCTTGATGGTGCTCCGAGGCCTCTGGCAAGCCTTTCCTCCATTGGGTCTGGGTCTTCTGGTCTTTAGACTAGGGTGGGGGGTTGTGTCCAACAACTATATGTTTTTTCCTGCTCGCCCATGCACTCCTGTGTTGGTGTTTGTTACCTTTGAGTTGGTGCCACCCCACAGTGACTTGGTGCCTAACCGAACATTTCTAAACGTTCCGTCTCCAGCAAGCCCGCTTGTGCCTCGTTAAGAGTTAACACTGCATCTCTCAAAATGTTTCCTTCCATAAGAGCAGGAATAATCTTGGGGCTGGGCTTCATTCAACACCCTCTGTCCCCACGTTCCCCACACCAGAGTTAAGTGACAGATGGCTTCGCCCAAAATAAAACATCCTCCCTCACCCCCTGCCATGAAGATGACGGGGCTGACCCCCGCCCCAGAGACATCCGCACAACCTCAAGCTCAGTGCTGGCAACACTTTGTTTGGAGTGGGCGCCACCAAGGAGGGAAAATAGCAGAGGCTCGTTCCTGGCACAAGAGCGAGCGAGGCGAGCAAAATCCGGCCTTTCCTCTCTGCCCAGGAAGCCAGCAAGGAGTCCCAAGACAAAGTCTGCCAGGCACACACATACACACACCTCCCCGGCCTCTGCCCCCTCTCACCCGCACTCGCACCAGTGCAATCGTTGCCCACAGCTCACAAGCTGGGTACTGTGGAAGGAGACACCACCCAGAGGGCCTCTGATGATGGGGAGAGGCGACTAGGGCTTGTTTATTTCAGGCACCACGGCTCATGGACAGTGATGGTCGATAAGAGGGCTAAGATAGACTGTATGCGGACAGAAAGCTCCTGCCCTTCCTGAATGGAAGCTTGAAAACGGTAGTGCACAGCCCCTGCTCAAAGTCAGCCCCCCACCCAGCCACCCCCAACAGCAAAGGCCTTAGAAACCGCTCTCTACGTCCCAGCCCCGGCAAGGGCTGCGCTGCAGGGTGGACACGTCTGTTTCACACGCGGCCTCTGTAAGAGAGAGAACCCGAGGCTTGCCAAGAGGGAGAAATGAAAGGAAGGGGGCCTTGGATGATGGCACTGAGAGGCTCTGAGCCACCAGGCTCAATCCCTTAAAAGAAAGCCCCGGAGGAACTTGCAGATCTCATTTCCCAGAGTGTGGTAGACTGAGTCATTTGAAACCCCGGGGGAGGTATCAGTTGCACTTGGTGCATTGTGCTGGCTGGACTCTGTGGCGACCTTCTTGTCTCTTTGTCTCTGTCCAATAAATGTGCCAACGTGTCTATTTAAAATACTGCCAAAAGAATGTGTGCCCGGGCACAGGTCCCTACCTGAGGGCCTTTCTCAAGCGAGTGAACCACTTTCAAGCAAGATGTCCTGGTGCCCAATGGGTAGGGATGACCCAGCATGCTGGCTCTCCAGTGCCACCAGGAGAGGTGTGACTGCCCCCAAGTTGGTGAGCCTCAGCAGGGCCATTTGCTGACAGCAGAGGGCTCCCCCCGCCCCCCCATACCCCCCTACACTCCCACTCATCTTCACATCCTGAGTCACTGTATTCTCCAGCTCCTCGGCCAAGGCACAGCACCCACCTGAGATGACCTCTGGCAAAGGCAGGGCACCAAGGCCTCGGGCTCCCACCTAGAGCTGTCTTCCAGGGTTTTCAACAGGATGCTGGGGTGTCCTCGCAAGGTGACCTGCCGTCTAGCATGACATTCATATGCACGGATCAACACTTTGGGTTTCTTCTGTGCACTTGCGTCGGCCTGGGCCTGGGCTCTGTAGGGATCCTGGAATCTAGGAGAGCAGAAACCATTCTGGAGAGTGGCCTCTCCCTGGGCATAAATGGCAGGCGTTGGGAGCGCCTGCTTTATGGTGTAGGGGAAGCCCGCCTTTGCTGGCAGTGTGGAGCATTCAAGTTCAGTCTGTGGTGTGTTGTGATGCAGTGGCGACCTCCCCATCCATGAGAGTCCACGAAGAGCCAAGCAGGTGAACTAGGAAGGCTTTGGGAACAGAGTGGAAGGTGGTTCTAAATAACCTCTATGGTGAATCCCCGTTTGGAATTCCATCCTTCTCCATTGTATTTGAGTATCCTATAGGGAGGCCTAGCAGGCGGTTGGTTAATGGGAAGGGAAAGGAAGGCTTTATTTTTCAGTCTAGAAGGAAGATCATCACAAGCCCAGAAGGATGAGAACAGAAGAATGAGGATTGGTCACGTGTTGGACAGGGTTCTCTAGAGAAACAAAACCAGGACACTGATGATGATAAGGATACAGATATGGATAGATATATACAGCATGAAGGAATATACCGGCTAGTTAATCCACACAGCAGTACAGAGGGCTCAGTTCAGCTCACTTCCGTGGAACAGTTAATATACCAGAAGTCCTTCAACTCATGAGGGCTGCTGGGTCCAAGGTCAAGGAAGCAGACAGCTGAGTCTTCCCTAGGGCAATGCAGGCAGGCAATCTGGCCACAGGCAGCAAACAGCAGGACAACAATCAGCAGCTCAGGAACTTAAGGAAGCAGGCTGGGATGGGATATCGAACTCAAGTAATCCAAGACAACAGGATTCGACAGCCTCAAGCTCAAGCGATGTCTACACCAGCAGCGTGGCAAAGCAACTCGCGAAGGAACTTCAACACAATCCATGGGTTGGCTGTCCTACAGGTAGTGTAGCTCACAAATTGAGGCAGAGAATGTGCTTAAAGCAGCTGCACACTGGTCCGATCACCAGAGAGCAAGAGAGAGAAAGAGGGGTGGGGGGCTGTCTGGGTCACTTATCTCTTTTCCCTCCAATCAAACTATGACCTTTATTAATCCCACGTGTTCCTATTGGCCAGGTTGACACAATACACCTACCTATCACAACAACCCAAATGTCTGGTTCTCAAAGCTGCTTTCTCTGGAAAGCCCACAGTGCAGTGTTCTTTTTTCCCCCCATTTCTCTCACCACAGAATGACACACTGTTTCTTCTCAGGGCTACCTGGAGCCACAGGAAACCCAGGGGAAAAGGGAGAAAAGGGAGACCCTGGTGAGCTGGGCGTGGCCGGAAACCAGGGCCCACCGGGGCAGAAGGGTGAGAAGGGAGACAAAAGGGACGTGTCCAACGACGTGCTGCCGACAGGTAAGGGGCAAGTAGGCCCGGACAGACACCTGACTGGTTTTCAATCCCAGGGGGCCATGGGTCTTCTCTCCTTGTTAGCCTGCTGTTTGGTCATCTGCTGGAAGAAAATGGTGGAGTCCATAGGAAAGTGTGTGTGCTATTTCAATACGGGACAACCAAAGCTGGGCTCCAAGCAGAGCTCACTTAGCTCATTTGGGTTCAAAGTCATGAGCTCCAAGGCTGCCCTGGGTTATGCATTGAACTGCTAACCACAGAGTCGGTGGTTTGAGCCCACCAGCCACTCCACAGGAGAAAGAGGAGGCTGTCTGCTCCTAGAGAGATAGGAAGTCTCAGAATCCCCCAAAAGGCAGTTCTATTCTGTCCTCTAACGTCCTATGAGTCCTGCTTGCTTCAGTGGTAGTTAAGAGTTTTGCTTTGTTTTCCCTTTGGTTTCATCTTGTTTTTGAGAGCTGAAGCCATTCTCGGGCTCTTAGTCTAAGCTTTTGGTATAAAGTCAGGGAGAAAACTGGCTTGCCAATTTTCTTGTTTATGAATACAATATAGGTTAAACAGGGATCGCTGGTGGCATAGTGGTTATGGGTTGGGCTACTAAATGCAAAGTCAGCAGTTCGAAACCACCAGCCACTTTGAAGGAGAAAGACTGGGCTTTCTACTCCTGCAGAGTTACAGTCTTGGAAGCTCACGGGGGCAGCTCTACCCTACCTCACAGGGTGGCTATGTGTCAACATCGACTCGATGGCAGTGAGTCTGGTTTGGGTTTCTACGTTCAAGCGAATATTTGGTGCTTGTGGGGAAGGAAAGGAGCCCTCAAGGCAAAGAGAGTTAGGTGTTGGCTGCTAACCACAAGGTCTGTAGTTCAAACACCAGCCACAGCTGGGGTGAAAGATGAGGCTGTCTGCTCCTATCTTGGAAACCCTAAAAGTTGGAATTGATGCAATGGTTTTACGTGTGTGTGTGTGTGTGTGTGTGTGTGTGTGTGTGTGTGTTTTCACTGGGGAAGCTGAAGCACTCAGCTGCTAATCAAAATATCAGTTCAAACACACCAGCAGCATCGAAGGAGAATTCTAAACCAAATTCACTGCCATCAAGTGCATGCTGCTCAAAGCGAGCCCCCTGTGGGCTTCTGAGACTGCAACTGTTGATGGGAGTAGAAAGCCCCGTCTTTCCCTCTCGGAGCTGCTGGCGGTTTAGAACTGCCAACCATGCAGATCACAGCCCAACACGTAACCTCTACCCCAGTGGTTCTCAAACTTCCTCATGCCGTGACCCTTTAATACAGCTCATGTGATGGTGACCCCCCCAACCAAAAATTTATTTTCGTTGCCACTTCATCACTGTCATTTTGCTACTGTGATGAATCGGGCGACCCCTGTGAAAGGGTCATTTGACCCCCAAAGGGGTTGCCACCCACAGGTTGAGAACCGCTGCTCTACACCACCAGGGCTGTCATAAAAGATTTGCTATATTGGAAACAGTATGGAATTGCTCTACTCAGCCCTCTAGGGTGGAAAGAAGTTCAAATTAATGTCATGGGAGTGGGGTTTTTTGTTGGTTGGTTTTAGGGGGAGAAGGGGCAGCTAGAGCCAATCAGAAGTCATGTGATGGAAGCGAGGATGAGAGGTAACTATAATGGGGGAGGAGAGAAGGAAGAAGACTGTTAAAAGCACAGTACTTAGCAGACAGTTTATGTCATAAAGAAATAACTATCCTATTAATCCCTTCAAGAAGCCTTATTGAATGCAGAGAACACCTTTTATTAGCTAGGGGACTGTGCTAGTAGTGGGGAATATGGAAATGAATAAGATCTGATTATCGGTCCTCTAGACATTAGAATGATAGATATTCTGAATAACAGCCCTGAATAGCTCGCCCACCAATTATCCCTCCCTCTGCTCCACACTCATTGAGCACCTACAATTTGCCAGCCATTGTGTTCAGATGAGAACGATGAGGCGCTGTGCTTCTGTGAAGAGGTGCAGTCTGGGAAGCACCGCGGGGGTCGCTCCGAGTTGGACGTGACCCCACCGCAGTGGGGCTGGTGTTGAGCCCAAAGGAGCGAGGGAACATGAAATCCCGTTTGCTGCGATGTGTTTCGGAAATGAGGCGGTGAGGAGGGGGTGGGGTTACTAGGCAAAAGATCTAAAATGTAGAATGTCTTCTGATAGCATAAGAGTCAGCAGTATCCTTTGAAAGTAAGACCATGGTGTGCTTCAGACACATGGAAATCTGCACACTCACAACGCCACACTCCCCACGAGGCCCCCAAAGGAGGAGTGAGGGTCCATCACCCCCAATTCAAGAGAGCAGCCCAGACCAGAGCATGCCCCCGTGCAGAAAGGGGAGAAGGCCCGGGCCCCTGATCCATGTATCTCGACCTGCCACTGAAGGGGCTGATTTGGTGTTGGTGGAAACGACAGTGTGGCTCTACAGGTCATGGCAGAACTGCCCCTGTGAGTTTCTGAAAGTGTAACTCGTGACCTCGTCTTTCTCCCATGGGGCGGCTGCGGACCTTGCAGTATCAGCTCGGTGTCTCAACTCTGTGTAGACCAGGGGTCCTCCACCTTCCTGATGCCGCCACCCTTTCATATAGTTCCTCATGTGGTGGTGACCCCCCAACCATAACATTATCTTCGTTGCTACTTCATCTCTGTCATTTTGCCACTGTTATGAATCAGGCAACCCCTGTGAAAGGGCCGTTCGACTCCCAAAAGGGTTGAGAACCACTGGTGTAGACCATAGTCCTGGGCGGGCTCGGAATGCTGCTAGTACCGCCTTTTCGCTCAGGGAAACCCAGTCTCTGTTTATGGCTCTGCAATCAACCTCTCTCTTTCTCCATCCAGGTGCCAAAGGCGACCAAGGCCCGCCCGGCCCGCCTGGACCCCAGGGCCCTCCAGGTCCTCCAGGACCACCCGGAAGCAGACGGGCGAAAGGCCAGCGGCAGCCAAACATGTTTAACGGCCAGTGCACAGGTCACTCCCTCCTGACCCGGAGAACTCACCTCTTCCCCCTGTGACCCCAAATTCCCCAAGTTCTGTTACTGCCACTATGGTTTGAGCGCCAGTGAGGGGCACAGCTTCAAGCACTTCGTTCACACTTGGGTCTCAATGTGTGAATTATCATCTCTGAAAGGAAAATGCGCTGGGGGTCCGGCCGCCCTGGATTAGGAGCTAGCTCTGCCACGTGCTGATTGGTGACCGTGGGCCACTAACTGAGCGCCTCTGGATGCCAGTTTCTCCCTGTCAGCTGGGGGGCATCATGATGACCCAAGCCCTTGGACTTGCTTGGCGCTCAGCAGGTGGCTGGGAGGGTGGTGGGAGTGAAAGGTGAATGGAAGCCCAGGGGCTGTCTCCACAACAAGGGGTCTGGAGTGGCACATGTGGTTATGTGCAGGGCTACTAACCAAAAGGTTGGCAGGTCAATCCCACCGAGGGGCAACTTGGCAGACAAGCCTTGCAAACTGCTGCCAAAAGGATATGGAGCAGCTCTACTCTGCCCACACGAGGCCACTGTGGGTCAGAATCGATTTGACATCCACTCTGTCGTGGGCTGCTAGTTGCAAGTTCAGCTGTTCGAACCCACCAACCACTCCAAGAGAGAAAGATGAGGCTGTCTCAGAAACCCAAGTCAGCGGTGCTACCTGGTGCTGCAGGGTCACTGTGAGTCAGACACTTGATGGCAGTGGGTTTCATTTGCGAGCAACAGCATCGTGAGTGGCTATACATGTTGGGTGACACTAGTGCATCTTCCCAATAGGATGGACAGAGGAGCCATTCGCCTTTAGCTCGAGGTACCACCTGATGCCTCGCCTCACTGGCAAACATAGAACAGGCTCCCGGCTGGGTGTTCTTGCTCAGGAATTTCTCTTTTTTGTTCATCATTTTACTGGGGGCTCTTATAGCATTCCATACATCCATTGTGTCAAGCACATTTGTACATAGGTTGCCATCATCATTTTCTAAACATTTACTTTCTGTTTGAGCCCTTGGTAGCAGCTTCTCTTTTTTCCCTCCCTCCCCCACCCATGACCCCTTGATAAATTACAAATTCTTATTGTTTCTAGAGCTTACACTGACCTCTGTCTCCATTCAACCCCATTTCTGTTGTTCATCCCACTGGGGGTAGAGGGATTATGCATTGATCATTGCGATTGGTTCCCCCTTCCTCCCATCTACTCCTATCCCCCCACCTGCCCCCTATCCTCTTGATATTGCTACTCCAATTTCTGTTCCTGAAGGGTTTATCTGACCTGGATTCTGTGTGTCTTGAGCTCTTATCTGTACCTGTGTACATGCTCAGGTCTAGCCGGAACTAAAAGGCAGGGCTGGAGTCATGATAGTCGGGGGTGAGGAAGCCTCAGAGAACCCGAGGAATATTGTCTGTTTCATCAGTGCTATACTGAGTCCTGGTTGACTCATCCCTTCCTTGTGACCCTTCTGTGAGGGGATGTCCTTTTGTCTGCAGATGAGTTTTGGGTCTCTGCTCAGACCCTCCTCATTCTCAACAATATGTGTTTTGGTTTGTTTGTTTTGGGTCTTCTGATGTCTGTTACCTGATTCCACGGACACCTCATGATCACCCAGGCTGGCCTGCTTCTTCCATATGGGCTTATTGCTTCTCTGCTAGATGGCCACTTGTTTAACTTCAAGCCTTTAAGAGCCCAGATGCTGTATCTTTTGATAGCTGGGCACCATCCCCTTTCTCTGCCACATTTGCTCTCTCAGGAATTTCTGATATGTCCCTAAAAAGTCAGAAGTTCTGTTCAGTTCTCTGTTCTTCCCAGAAGAAAGGCAGTTAGGGGTCCTGCGTGTGTTTGGCTCTTGGCCGTGGGCCGACCGGTGCTTTCAAAGATGCCACCCTCCATTCCCCAATAAATGGAGCCTGATGATAATTCTGTGCAGCAGTAGACACAAGGTAGAATCACACCCATCTCGGCAGTCCAGCACCGCCCCCTCCATTAGCATCAGCCCTGTGTTCTGCTGCCCTTAGAGAGAGGGAGCAGGGCCACTCCCTTGTGAAAGGAGGGGTTCTGACCCCAGCTTCTGAGCGAGTCCTAAATGGCCCAAGACTGTCAGCCAGTGACCACCGGTGTCTGCAGAAGCACTCCGCGCTACTTAGCACACCCACTAAGAGGCCGTGTCAGCAGAGGTTGGGGACCCCCAACTAGTAAGAACTGTGTTAACTGAGAGGCCATTATCGTCCATTCTGCCCATTAGAAACGGTCCGCACTTGCTGTGCTTCCTGCAACTGCGCTTGCTGTCTCTCCGGCTTCTTTAACCCCCTCCTCCCCTGCCCCCACAGAGCCTGGAGAGTCCAGCAGGAAGTAGTGAGAGCCTTGTGGGTAGCCCTGATGGTTATGCACTGGGCTGAATGGTCAGCAGGTCAAGACTTCCAGCAGCCCTGCGGTGGGGAACGACTGGGCGTTCTACTCCTGCAAACAGTTACCATCTTGGCAGCCCACAGGGGTGGTCGCTGCGGGTCAGCATGGATTTGATGGCAGGGAGTTTCCTATTGTGGTTTTCATGAGAATAAAAGCCTGAGGCTTTCCATGCCCAGCTCTCGAGTAAAGTCCACAGGCCTAAGAAGCGGGGGGTCTGCAGAAACTCCAGCTGAAACCCAGAGCGAGGAGACCCCAAACTGCCCTGGGTCAGTCTCTTCAGGGAAACAGGGTTCATACGGCTAGCAAGAAGCTGGGAGCTCGTGTACGGTTCTGCCCCCTGCTTTTAGTGCTGGGGGGTGAGAGCGGGGAACAAGAAACCCTTCAGCTGATTCTGGGAGTTTCTGCAGTCACAAAACAGAGACGACCCCCTGTGTCTGATAACCACAAACCAGACCAAACTCGCTACCATCAAGTTAAAGCTGATTCATAGCCGACCTTGTGGGTCCCCAAGACTCTCACTGTTCACGTGAGTAGAAAGCCCACCGAGGAGCTGCTGGTGGTCTCGAACTGCCGACCATGTGGATCCCAGCCCAACATGTACCCACTGCATCGTCAGAGCTTCCCTGGTAATCCCTCGGTGATGGGTACCCCTCAGAATCTGTCTAGGGGAGGGGGCCCGTGCTCAGACATCCAGAGTCCCCCAGTCTGCTCCAGTCCACCCACCCTGCCCGGGCCCATCCTGGTCAACTCATTGCCGCAGACTGCTCCTGGCCCAGCCTCCCCTCCGGGCCCCTCTTCACCCAAAGCCAAGCATGCCCGTTGCAGCGCAGGAAAGGAGGGGCAGCCTCCAACCAACCTCAGATCAGGCAGCCCCCCAAGACCTGTTCAGCCCCTTGAAGGCCTCCAACCAAGGGCCAGGGAAATGGCGGGGAGGAGATTCAAAGTCTCCAACCCCTTCCTCGCAGGCTCCTTCTCCCTGGGAGGCTGCTGTGCTCCCCTGAGCCCCACTCACCAAGCCCTGGCAGTGAGGGCCACTTCAGCTCGGGGCCGCTCCCCACAGCCCCCAGCAGCTTCCCTGGGAGTGACCGTGCAGCCACAAGGCCACCATCTGTCATAGTGGTGGCACCTGCCCAGCGAGGCCGGGAAGGGTGTCCCCAGCCTTCTCTCCCCTGAGACTGTGGAGCGTGCCAATGGGCCGGCCGGCGCATGCATGTTTCCCCATGGGGCTGCACGATCCTGCAAAGCCAGGTCTCAGCAAGCTGCTGGGAACCCACTGGGAACACAGGTCTTGGTGTGGCTTTCAGGCAACCAGGCTACCTGGCGGGCCTAACGGGAGGGACACTAAGGAATGGGCATCTGGAGTGAGGGAAGGGGACCAAAAATGACGAAAGATGCTCTGGAGCCGATTCTGACTCCTGGTGACCCTCCAGGACAGGGTAGAACTGCCCCCTAAGGGTTTCCGAGACGGGACTCTTTCTGAGAGTAGCAAACCTCATCTTTCTCTCTCGGCTCGGGTGGTGGTTTCGAACGGCTGACCTTTGGGATTGCAGCCCAGCAGGTCACCACGATGCCCGCCGCCAGGGCTGCTTTGAGGTGAGGGGGAGGACCAGTTTGTTCCAAGGCGACCTGTCCCTCCCCGTGGCCGCGGCATCTGCTCTGCTCATTGCTGCCGTTACAGGTGAGACGTGTGCTGTGCCAAACGACGACACCTCCGTGGGAAAAGCCGACGAGAAAGCCCATGACCCCCAGTCCCCACCAGCAGGTACCGAACGTGAAGCGCCCCGCTTGAACCCCAGCCCTGAGTTACCTTCAAGGCCCGCCCGCTCCTGCCCCACCCCCACCGCAGCCCCTCCCCCCGGCACGTGACTCTCCGTTCTCTTCGGGCAGAGTCAGTGATCGCGTCCATTGGAAACGCGACGCAAGTGTTTCAAGTGAAGGAGACGTTCGGGACGTGGATGAGGGAATCTGCCAACAAGAGCGACGACCGGATCTGGGTGATCAAACACTTTTCAGGTACTGCCACCTGGCCGGTGGTCCTGCTCTGTGCATTTGTCATCGGCCTCCGACCGGATGCAGGTGTATTCTCTTTCAGGGGGGTCCAAAGTCCCTGCCGATTGCTTTCAGAGATGTGTCCTTTATTTTTCGAAAGCATGGACATACATCTTGGTTGGACACTGTGCGGCCGAGGCCTTGCAGTTGAGCTACCAGGGAGATGGCCGGGACAGGCCCCCACCCCCCACTCTGCCCTCCCCCAGGGCAGATTTTCCAGTTTGGGATGAGGAATCCAGAAGGAAATGCATTGCAGCGAGGCTGCGGGTCTTAGGAATGCTGAAGCCAAAATGTGGAAAAAATACACATCCAGAGCCCCATGCATGACCTACCTCAGGCGGGCCCTCCCTCAGGGAGCGAGCCGGTGGCCCTTCTCAGAGGTGGAGGCCCGGAGATGGAAAGAGAAGGGCCGTTTTGTAGTCGCATTGCACCGGGCATGCCCCTCGTCCCACTACCCCGACGGAATGTGGTCACTGTCAGATAGAGAGGGCAACAGCCCTGCAGGGGGCCACTGACGAGAACTGGACTTTGAGTTGGAAGTCGGACCCTTCACACTGGCTAGGGGCATCTCCCCCTGCCTCATCCTCATCAGGCAGAGAGAGACAGAGAGAGAGACAGAGAGAGAGAGAGCATGTGTATGTGTGTGTGTATAGCTAACAGCCCTTTCCTGGTTTCCCTCCTTAGGCATCCTGGTGAAGGAATTCAAAGACTGGCCCTCACTTTTGAATAACAGTTACAGGTCCATACAACTCCCGCATTATTTCCAAGGCTGTGGACATGCTGTTTACAACAACTCTCTCTACTACCACAAGGCAGGCTATAATACCATCGTGAGGTAAGCCGCTCGGGACCACAGCTGCTCCTCCGAGCCCCACAGACCCGCTGAGCGACTCAGAGGTTGGGGCTGTCTTTCTCAGCCCCCCTGCAGCCCAGCCGCTAGTGCCTGGCGCACACACGGGTCAATCAGGGTTGGTTGGGCGAAGGAGTCCCGAGATCAAGTGAGCAAACCCCATATCCAGGACCTGCCAGGGCTGGCGTGGATTGCTGACGGTGGGCATCAGGGCAAGGTCAGAGCCAGGGACAAGGCAGGCATGGTAAAAGGCGGCATCTTTCTCATCTTTTGAGAAAGGAAGCTGCCAACCCCCGTTGCTCCCCAAGATCGGTTTTGGTCTGAAACTCTTTGGGTCTGTAGAATTCTGTACCACAGCTGGGGCCATGGAAGACTGGGGATTGCAACCCAATCGCCAGACATTTCTCCGTTCGAAGGGATGGTGCCCCCACTGACCCCCACTCCCCCACCCTCGACCTTCGCAAGAAGGGCGGGGTTCACCTTGGTAGACTGTGCCCAGGGCAACAACACAGCTGCCCGGCTCTCCAGAAGAAGAATCGGTTTTGAAGCTATTCATCTTCAGCAAATCAGAAGTCAGTGCTTGCAGGTGGGGGCAGGGGGGCTGGGAGAATCAAGACAGCAGTGAGCTGAGAGTTGGGAGAAAGGACTTCTTCCACCTCTTCCATCTAATCTCTCTACGGCCTTGGACCAGGGCCATCCCCTCCCGGGACCTCCATGCCCTAACTAAACAGTAAGATTGGCCAGCACCTCTGAGCCCCTCCAGCGCTACCCCGCTCTGAAATCAAAACAGCACAGAGTGACCTTGAGGGAGGGATGGGTCCCTTGCCTCTTTCTTCCTCACCCTACCTCTGCCCTCCACGCGGCTCAGCGGTAACTTTCTCCCCGGCATCTGACTGCGTGGGTTAGGATAGGGACAAGTGTCCTAGTGTGATGTGTGATGCCATCAGCTACATTGGGTAGGCCCGGGTGTCAGCAGTGGCTGGCAGCGAGCTCGCCTTTGCCTCTCTTCCCAGCTCCCCCATCCTCTCTCCATCTCCGCCGCCCCACACCTCACTCGGGCAGAATCCCGATCCACCTCCTGTGCTCGTTCAAGAGTAGATGAATGAGCCCCAGCAAGAGAGTCGGCTACCCTGAGAAAGGGTGTCAACTCGTGAAGCTACGTTTGTGTAACACACTGGATAGAAACCAGCATGGAGCTCCTGCTGCATGGCAGCCAGAGGCTGGGAGGGGAGGAGGGGGCAGCCCAGCCTTAGGCCCTGGCCCTGCAGAGAAAGACAATTGTAGTCAACTAGAGCAGGGAGGGGCCAGGGCTAGACAAGGGCCAGATGGTTGTACTGAATTCTGGGCATTCAGAGAAACCCTAAGAGCTGAGAAGGATAGGCAGGTCCCCACACTTACTTAATTTCTGATCAAATGTACTTCAAGGTCTCTTGCTTGGCTTTACGCTGGTTATGCTCAAAGGCATTGCCACAGTCCTGCATTTCACATTTCTTCTGCTGCTCATGGGCTCCCTCTGGCGTCTCATTTTTCCTTAGCCTTTGGAAACCAAACTAGGAACTCACTGCTATTAAATCCATTCCCTCTCAGCGCCCCTACAGGACAGAGTAGAACTGACCTTCTGGGTTTCCAAGACTGGAAATCTTTACGGGAGGGGAAAAAAAACAACCCTCCTATTTCTCCCTCCGAGCAGCTGATGGTTTCGAACTGCCCAACGAGTAATCCACCACCAGGGCTCCTATGTCTTAGTCTAGTGTCCCAGCACTTCTTGAATCCTAATTTGGAGCTTTGTCGTCAGGCAGCCTCCAGAGTCTAAGGAGCATGAGATCTCGTTCCAGCGCTTAAGTGATGCCGCCACTTCCCTGGCAAGAAAACTAACCTCACAGAATACACGTCACTTGGTTAGTGGCATTAGATGGTTACTTGGTTGGATGGAGTACTAGGCTACACATTAGGCTTCTGACCATGAGGTCAGCAGTTCAAACCCACCAGCTGCTCTGCAGGAGAAAGATGAGGCTTTCTATTCCCATAAAGATTTGCAGGCTGTGAAACCCTCAGGGGCAGCTGTACCCTGTTCTCCAGGGTCCCTAGGAATGGAAAGGGGCACCGTGGCAGTGAATCTGGCTTTGGGGGAATCTCGTTAAACACGCAGACTCCCAGGCCCCACCCCAGCTTCACGAAATCAGAATCTGCCCTCTCACAAGAGCTCCAGGTGGTTCCTATGCTTGTTAAAGCTTGAGAAACAACCGCTCTAGCCAAATCCATTTGCCCTGGGTAATGATTCTTGTGCCATTTGAAAAGCTGTTTTCTCTGCATAGTCCCCTTTTAAAGAAATAAAGAGAGGAAAAAGAAGTATATTTAACCCCCGATTGACTTTTCATTAAAGGAGCCCTGGTGGTATAATGGGTTATGGGGGCAGGGGGGCTTCAGACATCAAGGTTGGCAGTTCAAACCCACCAGCCACTCCTCCAGCTTTCTTTTGGTATTATTTCCCTTTGACCTGAAGAGATTGCCTTCGCATTCCGTATAGTGCGGGTCTACTAGGAACCTTTTCTCAGCTTCTATTTCTCTGCAAACTATTTTTATCTCACCTTCTTTTATAAAGAATAGTTTCTAAAAGAATATTCTTTTCTAAGGAATATAGAAATCTGGTCATCAGATTTTTTTTTCCTTGCACAGTTGGAGACGGTGCCCCTCAGCCCCTGGCCTGGCTGCTCCCTCCATGTCCCCGGGGGCTTCTTCTTCTGACCGCTTTTAAGACCTTTCTCGAGCTGGCACATCAGAGTCTCACTGTGTTTATGCCCTTAGTGCCCTGCCAGATACTGAAGGGACCCTTTGCAGCTAAATGGCTCTTCTTCTCCATGCAGCTACCTTTAGTCCAATCCTCCGCCCCACAAATTGTAGCCGCCTCAGGAGTTCCAACTACAGCCTGTGTTTCTTCAGTAGCCCTGAAGTTCTATAGCGGACATCCAGGTTCCGGGGTAATGGTTTACAAACTCTGTCCAGGCAGGGTGACTGGGGCACTCATTGTACGTTGCTCTTTTCTCCTGTGGATCACGGTGGACCAATACTTGCGAGCAGCTCATACATCTGGTCTAAGTTTATTGTTTCTTCCTGGCAGTTTATTATTCATTACTAGCTCATGGCTGAAATCTGAGTAGCTCTATCTTCTGAAGGCGCTGAGGCCCCATCTCTGGGGCAGAGAGAGCGAGGGAGAGGCTTGCTTGAAGTGGCTCGCAGCCCAGGCTAAATTCGCCACGCAGTTGTCTGATTTCTTGCCATTGAGCCTTTTCTCACAATGGCACTAGGTCTCCCCAATCAAGTATGCGTCCTCAGAAACTCAATCCTCTCCTGCCAATGACAGCTGCATCATTTCAGCAAGCCTCCGCCTATGAAAACAGCCAACTGATAGCATTTCAGGCACCTGCAAGACCTCCCAAATAGCAAATGCATTTTTTCCAGAAGAAAAATTCATCTGAAGGAGTCAGACTTGTTTTGTTTGCTTGCTTCCGCAATGCCCTGTTGTCTGTGCCACGCGTTAGGTGGAGGAGTCCAACGAGTTGGTTTTGCCTGTATCAATAGTGCCTCTGATCTACTCTTGACTTTCAGATTCGAATTTGGCAAAGAGGTCGCTGAAACGCTGAAGGTGGAGAACGCTTTGTATTTCGATAGAAAGTACCTCTTTGCAAATTCCAAGACGTACTTCAACCTAGCCGTGGATGAAAAGGGCCTTTGGATCATCTATGCTTCCAGCGTGGACGGCGCGAGCATCCTGGTAGCTCAGCTGGACGCAAGGACATTCTCTGTGGTGCAACACATCAACACCACATACCCCAAGTCCAAAGCCGGCAATGCCTTCGTTGCCCGAGGGATCCTCTACGTCACCGACACTAAAGACCTGAGCGTAACCTTTGCCTTTGATTTGCTGGGCGGAAAGCAGATCAATGCAAACTTTGCTTTCAGGACATCCCAGTCTGTTCTTGCCATGCTGTCGTACAATATGAGAGACCAGCGCTTATATTCCTGGGAAGATGGGCACTTAATGCTCTATCCTGTGCAGTTTCTGTCAGCTACCCTCAACCAGTGAGGTGACGCTGTTCTCCTGCATGCATTTCAGGTGTTCTCTGGGACCCTGTCTAAATGTGTCTTTAAGATGAGCCTGATCCTTAGACAATAATCTTACCGCGTGAGTGTGTCCATATGGCCCCTTGAAATTCAGATCCCTTAGTGGGATGAGCAATGGCGTGGGAGTCGAAATGGCGGAGGTCTGCTCGTTCTTCCACAGACCAGCCGGGCAAGTCATTTCTCCCTCTGTGGGCCTCAGTTTCCCAATCGGTAACCCGTAGGAGCTGGCTGAGAGGCCTGCAAAGACTACCTCTAGCTTCAGGAAACCCTGTGATTCTGGGCTTCGGGTACTCTCGCAACTTTCATACACGCAGTTTTATTTGGGTTTTATTGTCTAACCACCTGGCGGTTTACCCTTCAGTTGATAAAGATGTGGCGTCCCTTTGATGCCAAGAGTGACTTCAACGAACGCCGCAGGAAAGGCTTCCGTTGGTCCCTTAGGAAGCTGCAGGGACCCTTTAGGGTTGCTAAGATACTCTTCATCCATAATCTAGTATTCTTCTCCGCACATGCACCACAGCATCTGGTTGGCCATTGGCCTCAGCTCCTGATCACAGCTCCTAGATTAGTAAAACCTGGGCACCACTGTCTGGTCTGGGTTCTTAATGACACAGAATCGAGGCCTCCCAGGCCCCCTGTTTCTGACCCTGCTGATCTGCGGCTGTGGATCACGAGCAGTGAATGGCCCTCGTCACACTGGAGGTTTCTAGCACGGCCATGGGTCCGAGTGCTAAGCAGCGTGTGCATTAACCTGGCTGGAGACACAGGATGCACTTTGCATCTTTAAGAGCAGCACCAGTGGTGGCTGCTATCCGTCGACAGTGGGAGCCTGCCAACTGCGGACCCTCGGCCAAAGCCAGCCCGCTTCCTACTTTTAATAAAGACAGTTTTGTATTGGCTTTTTTGTGTGTGTGTGTGGGAGGGGGGACACGGTTATGTGGGTGTGTACTTTAGTCTATGATGACATTTGCACAAGGACAGGGTTGAGTAGTTGTAACAGAGATTATATGGTCCACACACCCCAACATTAAAAAAAAAATCCTAAACTAATTATTTTCTGGCTCTATTCAGAACACGTTTTTCCAACCCTTGATCTAGAGATAAGAGGAACCCGATTCTTCAAGGGGCTTGTATATCAGAGCCTATTTATTGGTTTTTCTTCTCCCCACCCCCCAGATGAAAACATATCATCTTCTATGGTTTCCATTTTTGGTAGCGGGAAAGGATGAGAACAGTGGCCCTCGACAAAAGCAGTAAATGAGCTAGCCTTTCCCTGACATCATCTGAAAGGATGTAATGGCCTTTTGATGCCAAAAAGGACTTCAATTTAACTTGTTCTTTACATGCCCTGGGACACATTTACCTCCTACCAGCTCAGCTTCTGGATTTCCTGGCGCTGAAATTCAGACAGGACCCCCAGGAGCAGAGAGGGCCGGGATTACTGGGTACCTGCTGTCAGGAAGGATGTGGAGGGGGAAACTTACAGACTTTTCAGCCAATTTGCTCTCACTGGATGCACGCGTGCTGCGGAAGAGCTTCCAGAGACTTTGCCACTGGGCCCAGAGCTAGTATCCGCCAGTCTTGGCTTTAGGTCTGCTTAACAGAGACCTGTTGAAACTTAGGGGATGTACAGATTGAAATATTTAAATCGCCCTACCCGCACTCTGAAAAGTCCCAGGCAGGTGTTAACAAGAAAAGCTAGTCAAGTGACATGTCTTGATGCGCTCTCAAAATCATGGACATTTGATTGCCTCTCCAACTTTTTAATTGGATTAGTTGTGTCATGTTATCATAGCTTTTGAAATATATACTCTTTCCAGAGCCGTGGAATGTAATAAACTAAGGGCTCCACACTCCAAATCCATGTGTCTAATGAATGTTCCGGTTCTTTTAAAGTAATGCAATAGATGTGTTGCTGTTTTAGGACTCAGGAGACCTGGGTTTATACTTAATTTCACAGTCATCATAATAGTAGCAGTAGTACAATAAATACAATACTAAGTGTATATATTCAATAACCAAAAAGGTTATTGAATTAGCATATATTTCTTTTAGAGCAGCGGTTCTCAACCTGTGGGTCACGACCCCTTTGGGAGTCTAATGACCCTTTCACAGGGGTCGCCCAATTCATAACAGTAGCACAATTACCGTTATGAAGTAGCAACGAAAATAATGTTATGGTTGGGGTCACTACAACATGAGGGACTGTGTTAAAAGGTCGTGGCAATAGGAAGGTTGAGACCCAATGTTTTGAAGGACTATTATTTCTCTTCTTTTTTTTTAACTACTGTAGAGCAACGTGATGACCGTGACTGGGGTCCTCGGTAATGTAAGCAGTTGACTACTAGCTGAAAGACTGGCCGTGTGAGCCCCAGAGGAAGGCTGGAAAGCACGTCCGGGGACCTGCCTCTGAAAGTTCAAAACCCAAAACCCAAACTCACTGCATTGATTCTATTCAGACTCAGCATGTCCCTAGAGGACAGGGGAGACCTGCCCCTGTGAGTTTCTAAGACGGCAACGCTTTACAGGAGTAGAAAGCCCCATCTTTCTCCCAATGAGCGGCTGGTGGTTTCAAACCGCTGACCTTGCAGCTAACAGCCCAACGTGTAAGTACTATGCCACCATGCAGTCTGGGAAACCCTGTGTTGCATGGTCTACTGCACATACACAGGGTGACCAGGAGTTCATGGCATGGCTTGATGGCAGCTAGTAGCATCAGAGGACAACTGAGTCAGATCAATGCTTAACAGCAATGGGCACGCTCATAATCCTGTTGAAAGATTTTGTATTTAGAGTGAGAAATATATTAAAATCGTATTTATTGTTTTCCCCCCTGAAAAACAGGACTTGATTTTTAAAAGAAAAAAAAAAGTGCCTTGGGCCCACTGCTAAAATAAAATATAATCTAATGCTTTCAAACCAAGATATCATTTTTATCGGTTTACACTCTCACTTAGAAATCAAAGTTGTTTTGCAGGGCTTTCCAAACAGCTGCACTTCTGATTAGGTCATAATCAAACCAGATAGTTCTAAGCCTTCCTTAATCTAAAGCAGATAGCGTCTCACCAGCAAATAAATAAAACTATCCCTCCCACCCTCGAACTAGCCCAGATGGGATTTCAAAGCATTTTCTTGCAACTGATAAAGTGCCCTGTGAAAGCGGTGACGATAGAGTCTCGCTTTATCACTAAGCGCAGGTGTTATGACAGGGGGGATGCTCTGTGGTGAAGGAGTTTAAATAAGGAGTTCTGACCTTAGGCACCTCCCCCCGCCCCCGGTCTTCTTACTGTCAGGAGCCCAAGGTAAAACGTCACATGAGGGACTAGGATTCTCCTATCGCCAGGTGTCGTTTTATCAGGCCAGAGTACATTTTGGCTCTGGCTACCTGAGAGCGTGTTGGTCTTCATCCAGACGCCGTAACCTCATGTGTCAAAACATAACATTAGAAGGCACACGTGTCTCATCTGTCAACATTACAGCCTCCGAACCACAAAATGAATTGTGGTGACAATCTCTTCTTTGGTTGTATTGGATTTAGCTTTACTCCCGTCACATAAAATAATCATTTGCTGAGCACCATCACAGGTAGAAACAAGTGTGTTGTCATTTTTCACCTTTTGTTAATTGACACGCACTGTTCAAAAGGACCAAAAGAGAGCACCTTGAAACACTGCTGTCAGAAAGTGACCTTGGTGGCCTCTCTGTGGACGCTTTCACAGTTGGTTGGCTGGGTCTTTCTGAAAACTGAGAAACCACAGGGAACGGGCTCCGTCTTCTCCACCAGAGGACACCAAAAACATTCAGCAAGTGGCTAGCACTGGGCACACGCACAATTGCATGCCGAAAGTAGCTGCTCACTTATCAGCACTGGCAAGTCACCTGAAGGGAGCATGAGGTTTTGGGCTGAACCCGAACAAATGTTTAATATTGGATTAGGTTGGACAGGACATGTGTGCATGTGTATTTACCTTTGATGCAATTATATCCATGAATTATTTTTTAATCAGTTGACCAAAAATAAAATTAGATCCGTGTGAATCTGGGCAGATCTTAATCCCTCGGTGTTTCTGTTTCACTGTCCATAACAGTACACTGGATCAACACCTCAAGCTTCTCAACCAAGTCCTCACTGTTACTTGATAGTTCATCCCCGTAGGGAACCAGATTAACTCGGTTGTTCGTGGGACCCTCTGTGGGGCATAGTGACAACAGTTTCGATCCACTGGTCTAACCTGTCAGCTAGGTAACACTGTCAGCAAACCAAACGCCAACCTCACTGCCATGGAGTCGATGCTGACTCATAGCGGCCCTATAGGACAGGGTAGAACTGGCCCCTGTGAGTTTCTGACATGGTTAACACTTTCACGGGGGTTAGAACACTACCCCCCAAATAACCCTTTACTTTACACAAAGAATGTACAGTAAGATTGCAACACCCCTCCAAAAATAAACACAACAGTAAAAACAAAAGGATGCTTCAGAACATGCTGCCTTGACTTACACAGCTGTTTCATGACCTCCCCTAAAAGAGTCTCTGTTACCGGGCAGCCCAAGAATGCCCTGCTGATGAGTTCTGTGGTTAAAATATTACGAAGCAAAAAGAGGGAAAAGTCTGAAGAGAAAATAGCAGCCTTGCCCTTTAATTGGGCAATCAAGCCGTGCATGTGATTTTAATATATCTAATCCTATAGCCATTCACTCAAAGACGGAAAACAAGGATGAAATTAATCTCCCCGTCTCCACACTTGTCTCTCAAAGCAATGAGCGACGACAGTCAGCCTGCAAGAGTGAGTGGGAGTGGTGCGGCTACTTCTAAATTCTGATTTGTGGGTAACAATCTGGTGTTGTCAGCATCCCAAACCCATTTGCCAAGCGGCCACATACACAAATCATAGCACATCATAAAAGGCGGGAGTCTTCACAGTCACGATGTTATTATCGCTTATCAGATTGTACAATGATGAGATGGCACCTGAGCCAGCCTGCTCACTTCAAAGTCGAGCACGGTGAGGCCAGAGACAAGAAGCGAACTCACCCCGGGGCCACAGATGGGAAACCACTGTCATCGAGAGGAGACAGTGTGCTTCCAGGCTGTTTCTCAAGTCACTCCGTCATTTCCAAAGACAGGATCTGATTCTTGCCATGGGAAAGGGACCAGCGCTAGCTCTGAACATTAAAAACCAAAACAGTCCTGTTGTAAAAGCTCCATCTAGAGGAGAACACAGAATCTAGCCTCGTCAGGGAGAACACGCCCCAACAAAGACGTTCTCGACGTTGCCTTAGTGATCCCAACTGGGGTGGTAGATCGACCTCCAAGAGTCCAACACCCCCCCACCCCACCCCCCACCCCCGCCCTAAGTTTGAGAGCCGTCACAGTCGATACGGGTGCATGCTCCCTATGTGGCAAGGGCTTTCCCAGACAACTTACCTGTGTGGTTTCACTTCGTCGTGGAAGCTCAGGTGAGAGCATCTTTAATGTCATCTCTTCTCTGTACCTGGGAGCTTCTCTCTACAGAGATGGCGGGCATTATGTGCACTACGCAGGTACCTCTTCAAGATCTTCTGGCCCTGTTTTCTAGGAATGCTATCAGAAGGGGACAATTTTCCACCATCAGCTCCTTGAAGGACTGCCTCAGGTGAATCGAGCCACTTCACCTCAGAGTTCCCTCAATGCAGGGGTAGGAAAGCCTGAGTTAAAGTTTATTGTGCCAAGCTGGCCAATAAACACGTGGGGTTAATTGAAGGGTGGAGGGATAAATGGCTTGGTGAGCCTCGCCTTTCGAGTTCTCAGGTCTCTTGCTTTGTGATGGTCGGATCAGGGTGCAGCTGCCTTAGCAGTCAGTTCTCTGCTTCAGCTGGCAAGGCTCACTTCCTGCAAGATATCCCTGAGAAGCCACATGGACCTACCCCGATGCAGCCCTGGGTGCTGGAGCAGCCGTGTGCAGACTCCTGCCAGCACTGAGATGCTTACACATTCACTAATTTGGCTTTCCTCCTACAGTCGGCGTCATAGTGTGTTTTGTGAGATGGAGGAGGGCTTTGTGGATCGGCGTCGAACATATGGGCTAATGTTGGACTTGTGGGCTTGGGCAGCACTGGGTTGGGTTGTTTTCTTGATGTGCACTTCCCCTTTATATAAAACTCTTTCTTATACATGAGTTTCTGTGGAGCAGAGAGCCTGATGGTTCACAGGCTGCCCCTCCTCCACTCTTCTGGCTTCTTCCCCTCCTTTTCCCAGAGGTTGATCCCAAGGCTCCCTACACTCCATCCCCAGGTCTCCTAAGTTTTCCGCTTTTGACAGGCTACAGTCCTACCACTTTCCTCTTGGTATTAGTGGGAAAATATTTTTTCTTCTCTGACAGGTTTCTGATTTATGTAGGTTCTGGCTTTGTGTAAAAATAGTCACAATGCAACCCAGCCGTGGACATGCTGGGCTGACTAAGGGAAGGGAAGGGACCAGGCCCCCAGAGTTGCAAATCCAGCTCTGGCAAATATATACCAGTGGGAGTCAGGAAAATACCCCTGGAATTTGATCTTAAAGGGACTTGCTCCATGGGGACAGGACAAAAGGTTGACTCTCAGGGAAAGTGTATCCTTTGGGAGCGCTCTGCTGGGATAAGGGATTGCATACCCTGGCCCTGGCCCTGGGAAATGTTGTCCATTTGCTCTGAGTATGATTCCAAATGCATGACAAAAGCAGACCCACCCAGCCAGTGCCATCGAGTCAATTCTGGATTGATAGCACTACCCCACATAAGGTTTCGTATAAGGCTGTAAATCTGTCGGGAGTGGCCAGCCTCATCTTTCTCCCTCAGAGCAGCTGGTGGGTTTGAACTACCAACGTTGAGGTTAGCAATCCACAGCTGCCCCGAGTGCCACCAGGGCTCCTTGATAGCCCAAATACAGGAAGCCACTGTGGTGGGCTCAGGTGATTTCAAGTTTCATGGGAGGAGCACCGGACCTTGCAGTTGGTGGTCCACCACTTACCCAACAGCACCCTCAGAGTTTCAGTGATGGTGCTCTCCCAGCCAGGGCTTATGGGAGAAAAGGCCACTACAGACGTGCACCTCCTGATAGCAATGTGGAGTGTATGGCCCCCAGAAACAATGAAGTCCGGGTGGCAGCATTTACTCCTCAGAAGCCAGGCCAAGGGCATTTTCCCTAAGTGGAAAGGGAGGAGGGACAGCAAGGGGGGCCTGACCCGGAAGGGTTATGGAGATGACTAATAGAATGTGGCATCCCTAGTGGTAAGAGCGGTGGGGAGCCAACCATAGTGCCACTGAGTTTGTACCATTAAATCGGGCTGGACGGATCAGGTACCTGAGGGCTTTGTGTGACATCCACTCAATTCTCCTTCACACACAGCCGATAGGACAGACTGGAACTGCCCCCACAGGATTTCCTGGGCTGTCATCTGGAGACGGGTCACCAGGGCTTTCTCTCATAGGCAGCTCAAGAGTCCAAACCACCAACCTTTCCGTTAGCAGCCACGCATTTTAACCAATGTACCCCCAGGGACCCTTAGCCAAACACAGTCACTCAAAATAGGAAGAAGTTCCAGTCAGTTGCCCAGCCTCCTGACATGGGCCGGTTTCCAGATCCAGCATCCAGTGACTGAAGAAGAGGCTGGGTGTGCAAAAGAACAAACCCTGCCACGAGAGAAGTGTGCGTGATACTTGTTTCCCAAGTCCTTCCACAAAAGTATCTACAGCCTTTCACACAAGGAACTGTGTGAAAAAAAATTTTTTTAATGGAGAAAGGGGAATGTCGAACATTTAAAGGCCCTTTAGACAAATGCCCAAGTTGACATTGACATTGGAAGACCTGAAGCATGATGATCCACCCCGCATGACCATGGAGACATAGGAGAACTTCATAAATGAAATCCCACCTCAGCACGGCCCCATTCATAGTGGGCCTCCCCAGTCTATGTGCAAATCTGCCTAGCAGTAGCCTCCCTGCCCCCAAATGTAATCCGAACAAAAGCATAATCAGAACGAGCCATTGGTAGTAGTAACACAACCCCCACTCGGAAGCCATCTAAGTGGGGAGTGTCCAGTCTCTAAATTTGCCCCAAGAAATAAGCAAAACAAACGTCATGTCCCAGAAAGGATGTCTGAAATGAATGCCATTCTTGGATCCGCAGAATGTGCAGGCGGTGGTAATTCACCTGTCTGGCCCCTGTGAAAACCAGGGAGACGCTGGCGAAGGGAGACGGATGACTGGAATCTCAGCCAATAGTCTGAGGCGCAGCTGTTAAGGCCAGTTGTGGCCTGTGCTAAGCTAAAGCAATTAACCCAGACGTTGTAGCTTTATTAGGGGGGTTCAGGAAGTGCCATGATCTTTCAATTCCATTTCCCCACAGCTATTTGAAGCCCCCCAGACAGTAAGCAGCCTTTGTGACTTCTCTATCATGAAACCATTTGCATTTTTGGAAAGGCAATATAAGTTGTGGATTTTTCAAGTTATTGCCCCCCCCCCAAGGTTATATTAACTACCACCACTGTCATACCCACATTAACCCATTATATCAATAGCATCTTGCTAAGTAGCCTCTATCTCACTGCCACTGAGTCAATACTGACTCATAGTGACCCAGTAGGACAGGGTAAAATGGCCTACCCCCATGAGTTTCTGAGACTGTAATGGTTTATGGGAGTGGAGATGCTGGTGGTTTCAAACTGTCGACCTTGCAGATTGCAGCCCAACTCGTAAGCACTACACCACCAGGGCTCCACTCAGTAGCCTAGATAACAATGAATGGCTACCATATTAAGAGGCTTTGGTAAAGCACATGTATGCCAGAGATGATGAAATAAACCCTATGGAGATTCACAGAGGAGCTACTGACATGTTAATGGATCAGGCCCGCGATAGCATCTTTTATCCAAAGGACAAATTATTGGACCGTACATCTCCCACAATGAAGGTGGACCAAGTGGGTCTCTTGAGAATCTGGAGGCAGCATGTTCTGTATGTGGGGAAGAGCGCCCGGCCCATACACAGCACGACAGTTCTGAGAGTGGCCTGAGACAGAAAAGGGGATGAACAGCATAACAGCTTATGCTATAAGCGGTACCAGTGATGGGGGAAATGCCACACGAAATTTTACGTGAGTGCTTTCCAAACAAGCTCAATCAAAATCCCACCGAGTCATGTTGTGGCTATCAACACATTAATTCCAAAGTTTCTATGCAAAGGCAAGACTGCAACACCCAACACAGTATGAGAGAGAAAGACTGTCAGGGAACTGAGGCTACTCAGCCTCACGACTCAACTATAAAGCGACAATAATCAGGACAGCGTAGTCCTGGCAAAATAACAGACAAATAGATCGGTGGATCAGAACAGAGAGCCCATACATAGACCTACAAAAACAAAGTCAATTACTCTTTGACAAAAGAAGACATGGAGGCCCGATAGTTAAGCATTCAATTGCTAACCAATGGCCAGGGTCACGGATTTCACCCCACCAGCTGCTCAATGCGAGTAAAGGCCTGGTGATCTGAGCCTGCCAAGATTACAGCCTCAGGAACATTATGGGCAGATCTGTCTGTCATGGGGATAAGGTATCTCTGAGTCAGCACTGACTCTACATGACAGTAACCAACTTTGAAAAAGGAGCCAAGGCAATTCAATAGAGAAAGAATAATCTTTGTATCAAATGGGGCTAAAGCAACTGAACATTCACATGTTAAAAAAAATCTTGATACACCTTCACTAATAATTAACACAGAATGGATAAAGAGCTAAATGTAAAAGATGTGCAACATGTCATTAGGAAATGGCTCATAAAAACAATGCTACCACTCAAACACAAAAATGAACGACTCACTGCCCTTGAGTCGATGATTCCAACGCAAGGTGAGCCTGAAGAGGGAGGATGCCACTGCTAATGGAAAAACAAACTCCAAGCTCACTGACATCGAGTCCATCTGACATGCCTATTAGACTGGCAAAATCCAAAAAGCTGACAATACCAAATGCTGACAAGAATGGGCAACAACGCGAACTCTCCTTCACTTCTGGTGTGCACGCAAAACGGTACAGGCACTGCAGCAGGCCGTTGGGCAATTTCTCTCAAACCTAAACACAGTCTTACCATATAACCCACCCTGGGCATTTAACCAATTAGGTCGAAAAGTTATGACCACACAGAAACTTGTCCACGGAGGTTTATTATCAGGTTTATTCGAAATCACCCGTATGTGGAAACTGTCAAGATGTCCTTCAATACTTGCATAAGCAATCTGTGATGTAACCGTATCTGAGAATATTATTTTGTGAGTGCGGGGGATAAAAACAATCAAGTCACAAACAGAGATGGAGAAGCTTTAGATGTATATTTCTAAGCGAAAGAAACCAAACCTGAAAAAGTTATAGACCACGATTCCCACCCCATTCACAGGCTGCACAGGAACTGGGGAGACAGTGAAAGGAGAGGCTGCCAGGAGGTAGAGAGGGAGGAGCGAGGAGCAGGTGACACACAGGGTTTCTTAGGGCTGGGACACTATTCTGTGTGATGCTGTAATGACAGACGCGTGGCATTATGCACACACAGCGGTACAACTAACTGTAGAAGTGAACCTTAGTATAAACTATGGGGGTTCATAATAATAGAAATATATTATTTCATTCACTGTTAACAACAGCATCAAGGCATTAATAATAGAAAAAACCGAGGAAGGGAAGAAATGCGGACTCTTATTGGCTCAATTGTTTGTACACCAAAAACGTGTAAATAAAGGCTATGAATTAAAAGAAGTGTGACAGATGGTAGATTACTGCAGAGCAAGAGCTCAAAACGAGAGGCAGGTCCCATAAAGAAAGTCTTTGAACTTTAGTTTCGAAACATGATTTTCCTACAACGTCCTAGTGCATCAGTTGGTGCTGTTGCAGTAAGTCCACCACAGACCGACAGAGTGCAACACATGCGCTCTGAGGGACCACGTGCTGCCCTGTGGGCAGCGCGCATGTGCGGTTTCCAGTTTTTGCACATCTGTGCACCGATGTATTCAGACACCCTCCCTCCTTCTGACCCCACTCAGCACCCAAAACAGCACTCACTCAATAAGCTTTAGGTCTGTCAGGAGAAGGCACCATGAGGGTAGTTCTCAGCCAATGGAATCGTAAGTCAACACTCAGTATTCCCCATCGTATCCTGTTTCCTTAAAAAATAAAAAATTCTCCAACAGCTGATCAAACTGGAAATTATCTCAGTCACTCAAAATTGCATCAAAGAATGGCAAAGAGACCAAACTACGGTAAAACTCTAACAAATAACATTTATTTCTCTCTTACATGTGTATTTCACAGCCTGAACGTCACATTACCTTCAGAGAAAGGTGCTTTTATGTCATTTTACTTGACTGTTTACCACACAGGCATTAAACATTCTCATTAACATGATGAAACAATTTGCTGGTAAACATTAAAACACACAGACATTGGTATCAATATCTCAAGAACATATTTTTGGTCAAAACCAAGGAAATACATCAAAATATGACAACATTGGCTAATATTTTACAAGCAAATAATATTTACCTCTGCATAGTTTATACAATAGGCTGTGGCAATAAATAATATCACCAATCTCATCAACTATTAACTGGCCACAAAAAGCCTCACATTCATTTTAATTATGATGTGAAATATGGTACTGGTGTAGCTTCAACACAGTCTTCAAATGTTGTGGGTGGCTAGCCTCAAATACAGGAAAAGAAAAAGCACTCAAGCGGATTAGGAAGGTATGTTTGCGTTAGCGACAGAGATGTCATGGTCACGTAGTACATTCCTAACGTGAAGGCAAAGATTTAAATAGAAAAACTAGCAGTCCAAAAAAAGGTGTGAATGTGCAAATCATGAGGAAAACATTGCATTGGAATTTGCGCTCATTTGCAAGTGACAGTGCTCGCTCAATATAAACACTTAACAGGGGACATATTCAGCGGGGAAGAATGAAAGTGGCCTTCCGGGACAGAGGATCAGTCACTGCGCGCGGCTCCGAAACGGAGCGCGCTTTCTCTGGTGCTCTAGAACTCCTAACGCCTTAGGATTGCCCTTCGGCCAACACAGAGGGACAGTGCAGGCATGCACAGTCAGGGCAAGAACAGAAAGAAATGCCGGAATCAACAACATTTCCCCCCTTCATTCGGTGTAAAGGGCTCTCTGATTCCTTACCTCTCAGATGCTAACCTCTAACCTCAAATGTTTCCCGAATCAGGTTTGCTAAGTGCTGTACAGAAGAGCTAGCCTCCACACGACAGTGGGCTGGATCTCTCAGTATGGTGGCAGGAAGACAAGTACATGCGCAACCCGCATGGGCGATGTTCTGAGTGAGTCACACCACTGCTGGATCAGATTCACATCCACGCAGACTGCTACTGTTTGCAATGTGTTCACTGCATGGGAAGCTGAACTGGTTTTCTTCCTCGGTGCCTAATAGTTTCTGCAGTGCTTTTCGACTGAAATGTGTATAAAAAAATAAAGCCCTGAATCCTTAAGGCTATAGAATGTCAAGAATTCTACTAGGGATGTTAAAAGCATTTGGTAAAACCCTTGTTTTGAGCGTGCCGTCTGCACCGCAGGAGAAGAGCCGGCTGCCCTGGCTGATGTCGATCTGCATGACTCCAGCCCCAATGTTTCGGAAGATGGACTGCTTGGCATGCTCATTTTTAAATGAGTGGATCAAGCCGTGGCCTATCAATCTCCAAACCTGGTTTGAGAGGGAAAACAAACAAACAATGGTAAGTCACTTAAGAAGAGAAAGACCAAAAGCAAATCCATGGCTCATGGAACCCTGCCTTTCCCATCCACTGCCTCTGTCCTAAATCAGGACTCTTCCATCCGCGCTGGGGGCCTTTTACACGTCACTGTCCCTTCTCCCAAATGCTCTCTTCAGCCCGTCTGTCATTTCCATGAACCATACAGACCCTACTTCAAATCCAATTAGATATTTAAATTGATCTCATAGGTCCCTAATAACAAGCCTACCTTGAATCCAATTAGATATTTAAATTGATCTCATAGGTCACTAATACCAAGCCTACCTGGAATCCAATTAGATATTTAAATTGATCTCAT
>NW_022103905.1:9761300-9763588 GCF_000313985.2 Echinops telfairi
GGATATTTAAATTGATCTCATAGGTCCCTAATACCAAGCCTACCTGGAATCCAATTGGATATTTAAATTGATCTCATAGGTCCCTAATACCAAGCTGGCCCTGTGGTGACATAAAAGCAGTCCCGCACTCCCTCACTTCTATGGAAATCTTGCCTCCACTATCTCACAGGAAGTCCAGTGTGAGGGATGGGGCTGGGGAAGGGTAGAAGGATCGGTTCTGAGAAGCCAACCAGATATCACTAGACAAACTGAGTATTCATTAAACTCACATCTTTTACTCAAAGCAGAGTTCCTTATGACTTTTTAACCAGCCATGAACATCATAAACTTGACCACCAGGCTTGGGAGACTGTGTAACCGTTTAGAAAGCGCCACACAGAAGCCGGAGTGGGGTGGGGCCAGGGTGTCAACAACAGCTCAGAATTGTTAAAGAAAAGGATTTTGTTGGGCTATTTCCCGAGGTTTTCCTTTTTTATCATTCAGTCTTGAAAGTGGTAACGTGCAGCACATTCCAACCTCTTGTACTGGCTTACCTTTATGTTACCTTCTGCTGAACCTGTCGTGAAATATTCTTCATAGGGATCCAAAGCTAGGGCCTTGATGGCCGAGTCATGAGCCTGGAAGGTGTGAATGAGCTGTCTCTGCCGGATGTCAAAAATGCAGACATAGCCTTTCCTGCCTCCAGAGATGAGGAGCTGCTGCTTCGGTGCGTACTGAAGGACCGTGGCCCCGTGGTCATGGCACGTGAAACCTGAGGAAGTACAAGACCAGTATCCCCCAACAGCCTCTTCCCTGGGCCGTCTGACAATGGTCACTCTTCCTCGACATGACACAGGCATTTCTGAGCCACTTTTTATTTCTAAGGTATTTCTTAAGCCACTGAATTTCTGTCGCCATATAATTAATTTAAATATGTATTTTTAAAGACGCTAAGTGTGGGGGGGTGTTCTAAAATTGTTGTGGTAGTGATTGTACAATTCTCCTTGATATAATTGAATGATTGAACTACTGAATTGTATGATATGTAAATTATGTGCCAATAAAACTGTTTTTTTAAAAGATGCTAAGCAATGCATAGATGTATTTATTTCTATCATAATCTCAATCTGAAAACATGCACATACAAACACACACCCTACAGTAAAAGGACATTTAAACCTTCAGTCCAAACTTAAGCAGTGCAGCTTTCTAAGATGAAGAAGTACACAAGCAGAAGAAACCAAACTGCTCAAGGACACCCTCAGCCACCTCATTGATACCTACCAATGGCTGCTATTTACCCTAGCCTAGTCCCACGCACGGGAAAGCCTGGTAGTATCACAGGTTCTAATTTGAGTTGCTAACTGCAAGGTAGGCAGTTCGAACCTACCAGCCACTCCTCGATTTACAGCCTCAGAAACCCACAGGAGCAGTCATCAAAAATCTTCTCAAATATCCCACACTTAATGACACTAGTATAAAATGATCAGTTACAACGTAAAGATGAAACGCTTCTGTGAGTGGGTGGGGTAACATTCTGTGCAAGACAGACGTGCACTTCAGGACACTTCTCGCTGTCATCGAGTCCATTCTGATTTACAGCATAATCACACTGCTCCTGTAGGTTTCCAAGACTGTAAATCTTCACATAAGTGAAAAGCCTCATCTTTCTCCTTTGGAGCAACTGGTGGTTTCGAACTGCTGACCTTGTGGTTAGCAGCCCAACGTGGAATCCACTGCACCACCAGAGCTCCTTAAGGACCCCAGCATGGCGAATATTTCTTAAGCAAAAGGACTAATACTTTTGAATTGGTCTATTTCTAGCTCTTATTATAAGGTGAATCTTTGTTTTATTTTATGGTTATGTTTCATTTTCTAAAATGTTACCTCATTTCTCTTGAAGCTAATAAATGCTTTACAGTTACTTTCTTAAACACCTTTGTTAGTAGCACCATGGTCCACAATATTATAAGGCTACTTAGATTGTCCGTGACCAAATAGATGAACTTCAGCAAAGCAGCCAGACATTCTAATTAGCCTTTAGAATTTTTAATCATTCGTTTTAAACCTTCTCAACCCAGGAGGAAACCCCCACTGGTTGAATGAACTAAAATAGAGCCAGGAAAGCGCCCTTCCACAATGAACTCACTTACCATGAATGAGGCTGTTTCCAGGGGCTATCAAGGTGTCCCAGAGGCACACATTCCTGTGAAAACACAATCACAGCAACAGCCAGCTTGAAGTCCTCGACAGCAGCAGACTCTGTTCAGGTCCTTGTTGGCTTACTGAGAGTGCCCTTCTTTCTCCAC
>NW_022103905.1:9764026-9768903 GCF_000313985.2 Echinops telfairi
ACCAAATAATGTTTATGTATCCCTAGAGGGTAAGGGGACCTTAGTATAAGCTCCACGGTTTCTGTCAAAAACACCTGTCCACGTAAAGTTCTCTTATTTCCTATTTTAATTCCCTATCAACCCACCTATTGTCATTGGACTGTCCAGAGGTGGCAACGAGACTTGAAGAGGTGATAAATGCAAAGTCGCTCGCAGCCTTGCTGTGGCACTGCCAACTCTGGAAGACAAAATGAACTGAAATGACCCGAAACGGCAGCGATCCTGCTCAGCCTATGCTGTCTTATGAGTGACGAATGAGGGAGGGCTGGTGACAGTAAGAGGGCCAGCCATCATTTGCACATCTTTTGGCGAATATTCAATTTCGTTCTCTTTTTTCATGTAAAGAGCTGGCATAAAGCATGGAATTACAGCAGGAATGTTTTCAGATTATGTAAAAAAGGAGTCCAATTTCATGAACTCACTCAAGCCATTTAGTTCTATTAAGAGCCATATCACTCAAATACATCTAATAAACCTAAAATAATGACATGAATCATAATAAGCAATGACACCCGGGGAGAAAAGCTCTGACACCTCATTTGACCTGAAAAGGCAGCCAGAAGGGCTGAAGTCAGGACACGGCGGGTGTGATCTACACACAACCTTCCGTCCCCAGGTGCAAGGAGGAGTGAGAACAGTCATAGACAGGGCCCCTTCCATTCTACTCGCAGGTGCCACAGGAGTGCCTGCGGCTGTTCCCGCTCCCAGGGAAACCGCTCACTGAGCCCGCAGGACTTCGCTTGCTGGGTCAGCTGGATGATAGAAACATGAAGGCCAAGGCCTGGCAGGGTGCTTTAAAATGAAAGGGGCAGCCTTTTTGTTTTCTTTCCGGAATTAGCATGCTATTGACTTGACTGAGGTAAAAGGATAGCTTCCATTTTACGAAAGGCTGTATGATATAGTCTATAAAGAGAAACACATCATCTCATGTGCACCTACATAGTTGAGAGCATGTACGAGGGGGCTTCAAAAGGTTTACAGGAAAATGCAATTTAAAGATAATGGAACTTTCCCACAAACTTTTTTATAAAGTCAACAAATACATACATACATACATACGTATATATACACATATACATATACACACACACACACACACATATATATATATATTGTATTTGAGTAATCTAGACCCCGCAGGGTCAGGACTTCCTCGGAGACTGAAATACAGGAAGCCAGAGGCTCAGTTAGTTCATGGTAGTGCCACCCCTGTTCCCCATCACCACCACCGTCCGGAAGCACGTCTGTGTGTCACCAGACAGGATCTGGGTTCATGAACACAGTGCTCCATTTGGACTGGCTGTTTTCTAACCCAGCAAGCAGCACTGCTGAGCACACTGAACTAGATGAAGTCTCTCTGATTCCTAACGCAGGTGCCTGAAATAAGCCACTACAGAGGTCTAGGGAGGAGGTAGAGTTTTCAAGAAGAACGAAAGTATAATAAACATGTATCCTAGGTAAGTCCACACACATGAAAGCTTTAGGAAATTCCCACACATAATTGTCACTGGGCAAACCATAAAAAGCAGGGTCACCACGGGGCAGGGTGGGTGCCATGCTTCCAGGCAGTGGCCAGGCAGAACCGTCCCTTTCCCAGCAGGACCACCAGGGAGGCTCATGGTGGGTGCCCAGGAGTATGGGGGACACTTACCATGTACGGTTTAGGGTTTGATGCAGTTTGGTTTACTTGCCAGATACTCATATAACCTTCTCCGTCTGCAACCCCGCACTGGAAGAATGGTGCAAATATGAAACACAGCTCGTTAGTATTGCCACTGAAATATATGTATGCAAAGACAAGTCTCTCAGACCCATCTGAACGAGCATTCCCACTAGAGCTTCATTCTCGCCCTACAGACCGAGGTAGGTCAAGTGCAATAAACTCCCTGTAACCTCTTAACTGCTTCTACATACCCATTTCACTGTTTTCCTTTAACCTGAAGGAGCTTCAAAAAGTCCTTAGACAAACGGAAGGGAGCTTTTATGAACTTTTGGGAGCCCCCTGCAGTACAAGAGAATTGAGTAAGAAACAGACGGTTTCTCTCAATTGCTAACTCTACTTAGGGGCACCGTGCCACACTGCACAGTGTGCTCTTTACACACGCAGTATTCCAACAGCGCTAGTGGATGGTTCACTAATCCGCATCAACTTTGTGGATTTATAATTCTACTGAGCAAAAGATGCCTGATCGGTTCAAATCCTGGTTCGCCGGATTTGACTTCAGACGGTTTCATGAACCATTTACTCATAAATGTCATTTTCATATGCATTTAGCAGTAACCCGCAAGAACTAACCTTGTTGCCCTGTGAGTTAAAGTATAACCTGGTCACTCTGGCATTGCCCGCTTGGCGAAAGCATACCAGCTGCTGCGGCCGCGTCCATTCAAACATGCGTACACTGCCATCCTGAGCTCCCGTAAGGTCTGAAGGGCAAGAGAACCAGGAGTAGATGAGAAATCAGAATGCGAGAGACGCTCACTATTTCCTGTGCCTTGAATCATAGAGGAAAGGAGGCGGCTTACCACTGTGGATCATCGATTAAACACTTACAGTATTGATGGACGGGGTGGGAGGTCATTCTCTTCACGTTATGTAGATTCCTTTTCATCAGCTTTAAAAGAAGATAAGGAAGAGGGATGAGGAAGGCTAGGCTTCAGGGCAACTCTTCATTGCTTATTCCCTTACCACTTGATTCTTACTGCAATAAGCCCTGTTGCGGATTTTCAGAGCCACTGGACACGGAACACATGTCCCAGGCTGAGGAGGAACTGAGGTCTGTGTGAACTGAGGTTTCCAAGCGCTCTGTCCACAGATAGAGGGGGCTCTGCTCCAGGCACCCCTCCCTGAGGTCTAGCAGGAAGACCCCCGGACCCTCCAGAGTTGAACATGAAGAGGGGCCTCCTTCAACTACTGCAGCAACTACCAAGAAGGTGCTCGGTGTGCCTGTCAGACCCAGAGTAAACCCGACTTCCTCTTGGCCTCTGCTTTACCAGCCTGTGCTTGTTTGCTTACCTACAGAATACGGGAAATCAGAGCAGCACCTGCCATTGAGGGTGGCACTGAGAGGGCGTCAGCAACTCAGACTAACATGGTATGAAGCGCCCACTGTCTGTCACTGCCCCTGACCTGCGGGATCATTCCTAAGTCAGAGTGAATTTGCTTTGAGGGAGTCCACACCCAGGCAGCATGCCTAATAGCAATGACATACCACGCTAGCTCCCGTGCTGGTCTGCCCACTGCCCAGCCACGGCAGAGACGAAGGCGGATGCACCTGAGTGGCTGGGTGGGCTGCCGCACCGGGCTGGTAAAGAGTTGTCGTGGAGCCGCGGTAGTCAATGTCATCGGAACTGTGGGAAAACCGAGTGTTACTGTGAACGTTCCACCTGTCTCTTCACACAAACTCCAATGACAAGGCTTCTCACCAGACTGCCCGTAGGACAGTCTTTATCCAAAACACTGAACACACAGCCACGAGTAAAACTTAGACACAGAATTTTTTTTTTTTTAATGCTGCTCTCTAGGCGCATAGCTTTTCCCATCTAGACAAAACTATAAATTCAGACCAATGATGTTCGGGAACAACTTCATTGATGCACAGTTGGGACACATGCTTTTAAAAACATTTTGGAGGCACTTAACATGGATTTTCTTTTGATCATACATAGATAGGAAAAGATCATATGCTTCCTTCAAGTGCAAACATCACTGTGCATCAAATCATTACATTTTATCAAAATCCAAGTTTGTATGTCTTTGCCATCCCATAAAAATCTAAGAGTCCTTTTTATGATGTTAGATAGTTACATCTACTCTGAAGTGTGATTTTGAAGCCTGCCTGTTAGATGCAAACAAAAGAGGGAATTCAACCTTCTCGGTGGGTGCCATGGCACCACTGCCAGGCACCTAGCATTTCTAAGACTCTGCAGGGAAGCACGAGGGTGGGCAAGCATGGAGGTGGAACCCCCACGTATGCAAGTACTGAAAATCACCCCTGGTGCCATGTGCCCAGCGTTAGTGAGAAGCAGACATTTTTATCTGTAAGAAAGGGCATGCTTTAGAGGTGGCAATGTGCTATGGAGAAACTCGGTAAATGTGACTCACCAGTCAGGGTAATCTACATATATACACCAATTTTTGCTGTAATTATCCAGATGAGCTGAATTTACTGAGTACAACTCCCAGCATTTCTTTGAGTCAATGTGGTTGTCATTAGCATTAGCTGGTGTCAGGGGTTCTTCTGATGCAAACAGAGCTCAGGGCTTGGTGGAAGAAGTGGGGGCGAGCTGTCCATGAGCGCAGACAGAGCTGGTCACTGGTAGCTACGTCAATCATACTTGTCTCCGACCCAAATGAAGGCAAAGTGACCCATGTGTATTTTTCAAGATAACCCAAAGCGTGTGCATTAAAGTAGTTGGTTCGTTTTTGACAAGACTACATTTTAAAATGACTTCATAAGAAAAACAAACCTTTTAGATTCCCTGTCATATTCTTCTCCAATCCAGATATATGGCTGACAGGCTAACAGAGAAGTGACGTCAAGTTCTTGAACATCATGTGTGGAAGCCAAGACAATTTCATTAGAGTTTGCCTGTAAAGCAAAAGCAGAGTCAACCATTCGACCAGTCTCACCCACGAGAATACTCTTTATAATGACTGCAGCTCTTATTACCTTATTAACGGAAAACGCCATGATCATATCTGACTCCTTGTGAATGACTTTTGCTTTTCCACCTGGATAACCCAGATCAGCTTCAACCTAGAAAACATTTGTCAGCAGTTTTAGTGGCCGGCATGGGATTCTGAACAGAAATATGCAATCCCACAAAATATCAGTAAG
>NW_022103905.1:9769786-9770576 GCF_000313985.2 Echinops telfairi
TGTTTGACCTGCTCCACATGTTCTTCTACAGACTAAATGATATCACACAGTCACAAACACAAAACACATGCATGGAATGAAATCATAAAGAATGAAAACTTGCGAGCTACAATGGGCATGCCATCACTTAAAGGCAGCACAAACGAATTTGTATGCTTTCTTTGAAAAGCATAAAATCAACCAAGAAAGATATTAGACTGAGTAAAACGGGTTGTAACCAGATAAACACAACACAAAGCAAACATGGCAAAATTCTACTACATGCCTCCAAAAAAACGTAAAAGCTACTTCAAAAGAAAACATGAGTTGTGTGCATACATGACATAACTTAAAGTTCTAACTTATACTGCATGCTCTAAAATGTGAACCCTTTTGTGTGAACAGCTGTGCTTCATACTACATATATTCATGTCCTACAGGGATATAGTTCACACATAAATTAAAACTCCAGTTGACCCTTGAACAACATGGGTTTGAAACTGTGCAGGCTCTCTTACACACATATCCCACCCCACCCCGACCCGGCTAGGCCGGGGAGTCCAGGGTCTCTAGGTAGAACACTGTCTCAGGCTCATCAACTACATGGAAGCGTTCCCTTTCCCGGGAGTTTTCAGTGGGTACTCACAATGCTTGCACTCACAACAGTGCAGTTCAAACCCAGGTTGAAGCTCTCTTCAAGAGCCAACTGAGGGAACTACACATGGATTTCCCATTGTGCAGGACCACAACCCTAACCTCCACGTTGTTGAAGGTCAATTGTATTTCAGAACACAGCTTCCAAGTACAGATC
>NW_022103905.1:9783152-9784869 GCF_000313985.2 Echinops telfairi
AAATATTATGCCTATTGAAATAGAGGTAATATTGGGAAAATAATTTTTTTATCCGTATTCCTGACACCTTCCTTAGACATATGCTAGGATTACAATCACACGTTCAAAAATTATGAAGTTTGGAACACCAGTGAACATTTTTGCTGATTGTCTTCCAAAAAGTATCAACTAAGCCACACTTTCTTTCATCATCATTTCAAGAGCTGTCTTACTTGAACGGAGTATTTTCAGGTTCTAGCATTGCTTTGTTTCGAAGAATGGCTGGACCAGCTCCCACAGAAAGGTCAGTGGGATACGTGTTGACATAGTTAGGGGGTGGCCCTTCAAACTGATCCATTTTCTCTTGCAGGATCTGTTCCCAGTTCTCCAAGTTTTTAATCACAGCAATGCCTAACGGTGAGGTTACAGGCAGCTCTAAAAAAGTGATAAAATATATTGCTTTATGTTGAAAAAAACAGACCATATTTACAAAATATTTACAAAATTTTCAAAATACATATTTACATAAATCCATAGTCTTAGAGCCAAGGCTTCTAAAAATACAAATACATATCTAAAACCGTTCATTTCACACCATTTGGATTCTTCATGCTTTCAACAAACAGAAAGCCATCTCTCTAATGGAAGATAAGAAAATGTCTAGCTTCTCCAGTCTAATTTCCTGTTCTTCCAACCTTCTAGGTAGAGAGTGATCCTGGCCATAAATTAAAACCACAGAATGAAGCCTCAAATACACAAAACCTCATAAAATCTCCTAGCACATTATTAACATTTTTTTAAGTACCAAATGGTCTTTCATATAAATTTCATACAGGAAAATTTGATAGCAATTTATTTAAACAACATTAAGTTTTCAAATCCAAACTCACCAGAAAATTCCAATCCAGCAATGGGAAAAAAGTTCTTGACATTGTGAATGACTAGCTTAACCATTGTCAAATGTAGAAGAGCCCAGCTGTTCAGAAGGGGCAGAGGGGGGGAAAAAATCTCCTTAATTAAAACATATTATGTTCATTATTTACTTTTTTTTTTTAAAAAAAACTGTAAGATTGAAATATTAAATGTACAGAGAATAGTAAAATTACCACAGAGCTAAACAAAAGCCAGATACAACAAACATATATCAAGTTCTACTAATGTGGGTTCTTTGCATTGTGCATATCCATCTCTCATTAGTAAAGGAGATGGATAGTGTAGAACAACAAAGCAATGATTCTCTCTACAACTCCGGGCTGGGTCACTAAAGGAGTAGAGGAGAAGGAAAAGGTCCAACCCAGAGGAAAAGAAAGTATTCATATTTTACTATCCACATAGAATTCTTTGAGGGAGATGGGTTTTTTTTTGGGGGGGGGTGTTTTTTATTTTATAAATCATTTTCTTGGGGGCTCTTACAGCTCTTTTCATAATCCATACATCAACTGTATTAAGCAAACTTGTACATATGTTATGATCATCATTTTCAAAACTTTTTCTTTCTACTTGAGCCCTTGGTATTAGCTCTTCTTTTTCCCTCCCTCCCTTGATAAATTACACATTATTATTTTCATATCTTACACCATCCAGTCTCCTTTCACCCACGTTTCTGTTGTTCATTCCCCTGGGCGGGGGTGGGGGTTGTGGGGGTAATACATTGATCATTGAGATCGGTTCCCTGTTTCTCCCCCGACCTTCTCCCTACCCTCATGGTATTGCTACTCCCATTATTGTTCCTGAGGGG
>NW_022103905.1:9786082-9787429 GCF_000313985.2 Echinops telfairi
TATTTCTGATGGTCTTAGGAACCGAGACACTGCTCCTCTATCCGTCTCCAGGTGGGTCCGCCCACCTGGAGATACGTCCACATACAGGGCCCCACAACATGAGGAACTGTATTAAAGGGTCATGGCATGAGGAAGGTTGAGAACCACTGCTCTAGAGATTTACCTAGTAAAAACACAGGATCATTGATCTAAAAACGTAATTTAATTCCTGTATGGATTCACGTCAACAACGCTACTGCAAGTTAGCAGGCTTTTCTACGAAAGTGAAGCAGGGAACAAAAAGGCGTATCTACCTATAGGAGTTTGGGTCTTGGTGCTCCTGGATTTGTACATCTGAAAAAAAAGCATCATCTTCTTCATCGTCACTGTGAAGGCTTTCATCTGAATCATAGATCACACCACTATCAGACAAAGGGAGAAACGGCTGCAAGAAAAGACAAAGTTACTTTTTTAATATACAACTGACTCATTTTCTCCTAGTTTGAAATGAACCTTTTTCCATAGTAGCAAACTATATAACATTTTCTTTCATAAATGAGTATAGGCATAGAAAGGCTAAAACTCTTAAAGGCTAAACAGCTATAAATCTTAGATTCAATAAACTGAGTAGCTAGATGCAACATAAATATTTACTTAAAGGAACTAACTCTAAAATGTTTTTTAAAATTAATGAAACCTAGCAGGGAAGCAACAAAGCCACATGGAAGAGGCATACCAGCCTGCGTGATCAGTAGGTGTCGACAGGATTAGGTATCAGGCATCACAAGACCCAAAACAAATAAACATATTGATGGGAACAAGTGGGGTCAAAGTGGATACCCAAAGACCATCTGTAGACAAATGGACATCCCCTCACAGAAGGGCCACAAGGAAGGGAAGAACTAGCCAGGGTGCAGTCTAGCACCTACAAAACACACAACATTCCTCTAGTTCTTTAATGCTTCCTCCCTCCCACTTTCATGGCCCCAGTGCTACCTTACACATCCAGCTAGACCAGAGCAAGTACACTGGTACTGATAAGAGCTCTTAACAGACAATCCAAGACAGAAAAACCCCTTGGGAACAATAATGGGAGTGGCGATGCCATGAGGGTAGGGGGAAGGTGGGGGAGAAAGGGGGAACCAATTACAATGATCAATGTCTAATACCCCACACACACACAAACACCCCAGGGGGACGAACATCAGAAACATGGGTGAAGGGAGACAGCAGACAATGTAAGATATGACAACAATAATAATTTATTATTTATCACGGGTTCATAAGGGTGGGAAGGTGGGGAGGGAGGTAAAAAAAAGAGGAGCTGATACCAAGAGTTCAAGTAGAAAGAAAATGTTTTGAAAATGA
>NW_022103905.1:9789474-9790566 GCF_000313985.2 Echinops telfairi
CGACAGCAAATCCCTGGTAGGCAGATGATTGCACAAATTGCACATCTTCATCAAAGTGGAAATGATGTCTACCTGGAGACAATAACCAGCCCACTACTAGTGGGCACCAGTAGCACCTGACTGTTGTTTCTAAATATAACTGAGTTCTACTCAATTAATACGAGCCTTCCAGCCCTAATCCCTTCCGTGATATATAAGGGTTCTGGGTGTCAGACACCTGTGGCTGTGGTCCCATTGTGGAGGGCATGATCTGCTAACAAACAGGAATGGGATGAGATAAAGAGTTCTGACCTTAGTGGAAGGTGTGAATCTGACCACACTCTTTGTTTACCCTGTAAGTAATTGTATGCTACAGATAAAAGGAGAAAGAAAACAGTTTCTAGAGTGGTGTGTGGATGAGCCTGGCTGATTAGTAAGAGGCCAAGGCCTACTGGAGACATCCTGCAAGAGGGGCCAGGTCCTATGTGCATATATAAGATATGGTCCAGGAACGGGGAAGAGATTATTACATTTGGGTGCTCCAATTTGATTGCTCCATGTAACTCCTGCCAACCGATCTTTCCCTGCATGGGTCTGGTAAGAAGGTGTGTGTGTGGGGGGGACAATACTGATAAGATTCATCTGTGAGTAACTGTGAACAGGATTCCCTAAAATGCCATGCTCCTGTATATAAAACAAGCCCCCTCTGAGAAGCGGGGATGGGATCTCCCCACCTGCAAGAACCAGGAGTGAAGTATATCCTCTGTCCCCAGCATCCAGTTTACCCTTGCCTAACCTTCAGATTTAGGATTGAACTGCACCCACCACTGTGTGAGACATTTCCTCGAACTTCCATGAGTTCTGAGGGGCACGCAGTGACTCACAGAACCCAGAGACATGAGGAAAGGTACTCACTGGAGGGGGAGTGTGCAGTCGGGGGGGGGGATACATGGAGCAGACTATAATCTTGCAAGAGTTGAACTTTGGGGGATTTTTCAATCTCAAACTGCTTGACACTAGTTTGGTATTAATTCTTACAAAATAAATAATCACCACAATAACTTCCCATAAAAAGGAACCAGATTCCTCGGAGAAAGGGCTACATCCAGTTTA
>NW_022103905.1:9792042-9793368 GCF_000313985.2 Echinops telfairi
TTTTTTCCAAAAATATAAGCACTAAAATATTGATGAATAAAATGAGATATAACAAAAATGGAAAAATGGAAGGAGGTCTGATAGGTGTGTTTCCCAACTCGGAGGCACTGCCATGTGACAGCAGTGATGGCACATGTAAAGAGAAAAGCCTATCGACAGTGAGAGTCTGATGCGCTCTAACAAGCAAAGAACACCCAGTAAATATCATCATATACCCAAAATGATACAAAATAGTACTGGAATAGATCTTAAGTCACCGAGTGTACTCACATCCCCAGAGAAGCTTTCTCTGCTGTAGGGAAGCACAGGATATGCCACTAGACCTCACCATCGCCTGGTAGAACCCCCAAATGTCCACCTGTGCCTTTGTCTCTAATGCTATGATCAATCTCTTGACAGTTAGAAGAGGGATAGACAGATGGTAGGAACAGGATCAGTAGGAAAGAATAACTCTTAATTATATGTTGATAAACGGAATTCTGATTTACACATATGCCCATACGATTTCAATATGTCTCTTCCATCATGAAGAATTTGATCACCCTAGCACTCATTATGACTATTCTATTTCCGGACTTGAGAGGCTAAATGTCTAACCTGTGGTGATTCAATCCAGAAGCTACCTCATCCTTTCCTAGCTAACACATACACAGGAGTTAGAGAAACACACGTTCCATTCCTCACATCCTTACCTTTGCAACAAAATAATCCCACATACTAAGCTCAGGAGGAATGAACTTTTCTTTGTAAGACGGCCTCTCAGCAGGCACTGGGGGTGGGGTGGCATCTTTTACAGGCCTTCCAGGGACCAGCATGCGCATGTTGAACCGCCTGCGGTGTTTATCCATGTCTTCGGAAGGAACAGGTGGTGCTAAATAAAGATAAAATAAAGAAAAAATATTAGCACTTATTTTTCATTATGAAATAAAAGAATGAACCTTTCTTTTTATCCTATGCTAGCCATGTTTCAAGGAGTCCTTGTAATGGGTTAGGCATTGAGCTGCTACTGCCAGGTCAGCAGTTCAAACCTACCAGCCACTTCACAGGCAAAAGATGAGGCAGTCAGAGCCCCCAAATATTTACAGCTTTTGGAAAATACTGTAAAGGCCAACAAACAGAGCTTGAACTATTTATAGGCTTTTCTATTTTTGTCAGTAGCTTTCTTTTTGTTGGATTTTTAGGGAGGGAAAGGGTTGTTATTGTTTTGTTGGTCTTGACTTTGTTGTTTTATTTGGCTTTGCCTGATTTTTGCGCTTATTAATGTATCTGCATGTCTATCTAGATAAGATAGGCGGGATAAATAATTCAGAGATGAAAAGAACGGGA
>NW_022103905.1:9793948-9795356 GCF_000313985.2 Echinops telfairi
CAACAAAGCCCACATGGAAGAAGCACACCAGCCTGTGTGATCATGAGGTGTCAATGGGATCAGGTATCAGGCATCTAAGACCCAGAACACAATCACACCCAACGTGAATGGTGGGGGTGGGGGTGGGGGTGGGGCATGAAGTGGAGACCCAATGCGCATCTGTAGACAATTGGACATCCCCTCACAGAAGGATCACAGGGAAGAGATGAGCCAGTCAGGGTGCGGTATGCACAATGAAACACACAACTTTCCTCTAGTTCTTTGATGCTTCCTTCCCCCCACTATCATGACCTCAATTCTACCTTACAAATCTGATTAGACCAGAGCATGCACACTGCTACAGATAAGAGCCAGAAAAACAGGGAATCCCTCAAGGCCAACAAGGAGAGTAGAGATACCAGGAGGATTAGGGGAGGGTCGGGGAAGAAAGTGGGAATCGATGATGAGGATAGCTATATAAACCCCTCCCAGGGGGACGAACAACAGAAAAGTGGGTGAGGGGCGACGGAGGGCGATGTAAGATATGAAAATAATAATCTATAACTTATCAAGGGTTCATGAGGGATGGTGGGTAGGGGAGGGAGGGGGAAGAAATGAGGAGCCGATATCAGGGGCTCAAGTGGGAAGAGAATGCCTTGAAAATGATGATGGCAGCACAGGTGCAAATGTGCTTGACACTGGATGAATGTATGGATTGTGATGGGATGTAAGAGCCCCCAATACAAGTACTTAATACAAAAAAAAAATTACAGTCTTAGAAATCCTATCTCTGGTCACTCTGAGTCCAAATTGTGGGTCCAGCCATGTTTTAGTCTAGACCATATTGCTTACATCTGTGCATCCAAACTTTTCTAGTTACTGAGTCAGTTCTCCAGCAGCCATGGCAGAGATGCTGGTAGGGATTGTCTTGCCGTAACACAGCCTGTGTGCCATTTGGAATAAGGATGAAAACACTTTTATTTTATAAACAAATGGCATAATCAATAAGTATTAACCATAGTGACTATTTCTAGTTAGGTTGTTTAAGGCAGATTTGTGAAATAGGTACCTAAGAATATGAAGTGATGTCTTAAAGGGAAAGCAAACACTCAATGGGAAGGGGAGAGGGGACAAAAGAAACAAATGAGCAAAGGAGGCTTGGGGAAGTAGAAGGAATGAACGACCTTAGCTGACCAGGAGTCAAAGAGACAGCAAACATAACGCCAGATCTAGAGTATTTGAATGGAGGTCCAATGTCCTTTTGCTACCTTAATACTAAACCTATAAATGTAGGCACATAGATCTATTTCCCCATCCTCATATAAATATATTTGCATATGTAAATGTTTTTATCTAGACCTCTATAAATGCCCTTTGCCTCCCAGCTCTTTCCTCTATTTCCCTTGACTTTCCTCCTGTCCCACTATCA
>NW_022103905.1:9796375-9811237 GCF_000313985.2 Echinops telfairi
GGGGCCCCATGCACCCACGGGCCACCAGTTTGACATCCCAGCCCTAAAGCAGTGGTTCTCAACCTTCCTAATGCCAGTTCCTCATGTTGTGGTGACCACCAACCATAACATTATTTTCATTGCTACTTCATAACTGTAATTTTGCTGCTGTTATGAATTGTAAAGTAAATATCTGATATGTAGGATGTATTTTTATTGTTACAAATTGAACATAATAAAAGCATACTGATTCATCACAAAAACAATATGTAATTATATATTGTGAAATATTTATTTCTAATTACAAATAAATGAAATGTTGTCTTGAAGCATGGTGTAGCATGGGTAAGTCTTCAGGCCAGGTACTCGTAGGTGGGCATATCTGCATGTGGACGGACTCGCCGGGAGACAGATAGAGGAGCGGTGTCTCGGTTCCTAAGATCATTGGAATTAGGTGTTTTCTGATGGTCTTAGGCGACCCCTGTGAAAAGGTCGTTGGACCCCCAAAGGGGTCACGACCCACCGGTTGAGAACCGCTGCCCTAACGTGAAGTCCCATGACAGAGTGGATAAGTGTGCAGCAGCTAATCTCACAGATGCTGTTCAAAGCCACCCTCACTCCATGGCAGAAAGACGGCGGTCTGCGTCCTCAAAGACCAGCCTTGGGAATGCTCTGAGGCAGTCCGACTGTCATGTAAAGCCTCCATAGGGCACATCACCTGGATGGCAATGGGTTTGGGTTTGCATCCTTAATTATATCCAAAAAAGGATCATTTTTAATTCTATCCAGGGTTTTGTCCGTCGTGGACAAACACAATAAAATGGAAAAACAACAATATAGCTGCATGACTGAATAGCTACCTTGCACATGACCATACACTTAATCTGGAGCCAATTATTGGCATACTCCACAAAGAGTTTTAAATTTCATTTAAAATTTTCTTCTCTAAGAAATATCCTTTCTCCATGATCTCATTCCTTAACCTTGGCTCTTTACTTATTTATACTTTTTGTTGTTTCTTTCAACCTCAAATATGCTCTGGCTTAACCTCAACATGTTGTTTCCATAAAAACGGAAGTAACTGAAACAACATTTTTTCTTCCTTTTTCCTTTTTTTTCATTTTAACTTGATTTTAGTTATTAACTATCTTAACAGATGTGATTACATTTTTTCTAAAACAATTACTCATCTTCAAGATGAAAATCATTAAAATAAATGCATTTTTATTATATTAAAAAATTACTTATATTTACATACAAATGTATCACTGATATGAAACTTATCTTACCTGAAATATTCTCTGATTGTCTTCGAGGTTTCACAACAAGTTTCGCACCCCCTCCAAAAACAGCAGCCCACATTCGATTATTCAGTGGGTGGGCTGCAAGTCGAAACAGCTCATTGGAGGAATTTGTGGCCAAAGCATGTATCAGTAAACTTAAGTAGACAGCTACCACAGCTTCACACAACAAAATGTTCAATTTGGGCTGGTCTTCATCTTGGGCTGAACTCAGGAGATTGATAAGTGAGCTCACACCTGTAAAGATATATATATATAATCCCATGTGAAGTATATCAGCATAAAGCGCTGAAAGGTAAAAAAAAAATTAAATTTACACAAACTGTACCTATCTATAACACATAAAGCATATATTTCCATAATTCAAGAAATAAAATCATGATAGTCATGGATTATAGCCTACAGAGTAAAAGAAGAATCCATTAGCCTATACTGATATTATAGATGAGTAAATAAATAAAAACAGGAGAAGGGTGAGCTCTTCCTTAGAGTACAATTTCAACCAAGGCTTAGAAGAAATGACAGAGATAGAAAATACCATCACTCTAAAAAATATTGATGAAATGATGAGGGAAAAATAATCCCACGGTTACATTTGATTCAAGGATCATCAATGAATGCTAAAATTAGTGCTGAAATGTCAACTCAGAATTGCACTGTAGTTATATAAGTATGCCTCTTTTAGAATATCCATTCTGAAATATTAAGCAATAAAAGGGGTATCATGTCTGTAACTCACTATTATATATTTCAGAAAAATTACATACATACATATGGATATATAGATATTCATGGAAAAAAATAGACTTGAAACACAATGGAATTTTCACACAACATTTTTGAAGTACCCTCATATACACGTAAGAGGGGGTACCCAAAAAAAACCCCCGGAATTCTTTTTTCCAAAGCTGTGTATTTAAATTTTTTTATAAAACAACCTTCTCACTTTCAAAGTACTCTCCATTATACTTGATGCTTGTCAAATCTGCGATTCCATTCTTAGAAACATTTTTCAAACTCATCTGTTTGGATGGCTAACAGCACCTCCCTCAGTTTTTTTTCTTCACTTCTATGTCAAGTTGCTGTCCTTTCATGTCCCTCTTCATGCGCGGAAACAAAAAGAAGTCGCACATAGTGAGGTCGGGTGAGTAAGGTGTGTGGGGTGAGAAAGGCATGTCGTTTTTTGCCAAAAACTGGCACACCGAGATGGCTGTGTGAATAGATGCATTGTCGTGGCGGCAAAACCAGTCCTCCGTCTGCCACAAATGAGACGTTTTTTGTCACACACTGTTATGCAATCTTTTCAGAACCTCTAAATAGAAAGCTTGATGAACAGTCAGACCTGGTGGAATAAACTTCAAATGCACTATGAATCGACATTTTCATTCATTCGGGAAGTTGATGGATGTCCAGAACAAGGTTTGTCATCAAACGACATTTCACCTTTTCGGAAACGAGAAAACCACTCATACACTTGAGTTTTCCCCACAGTGCTGTCCTTGTAAGCTGTGTTCAACATCACAACAGTTTCTGTGGCATGTTTCCCAAGCAGGAAACAAAATTTTACAGCTGCATGCTATTCTCTTAAATAGGCCACCACAAAAAACAAAGTTCAAGCGAAACTGCTTTTACGAAAAAATTCACGGTAATTAGAGAGAACCTTCCCGGGTGATGCCACTGGGTGCTCTAACTCAGCAAATTGCTTGACGCTTGCTTAGCGGGGAAAATGAGTACTACATGAGCTCCACTCTGCCAGCGCAATTCTGGTTTTTGGGGGGGGGGGCATCATACACAAAAACACTGTGTGCACCTCACACACACTTGAAGTGAGTAAGAGAGAATGAATTAAAAGCATGTGTGGTAAAATGTTAACATTTAGGGAATCAGGTTAAGATTACACAAAAAAATTATTTTAGTAGTTTTGCATCTTCTAGGTCTAAAATCATTTTAAAAGAAAAAAGTTAAAACAAGCACAACATCTCTAAAAACTTATGCACAAATCAATTGTGAATTAACTTTGAGCTTGCCACTACTTTCCACTGACACTCTTTGGAAACTGTTGTTCATGTTTAAACTTCTAGCTCAGCCTTGTTAAGGAACCACAGGAAGAATTAACTGACATGGCAGTAGGCAAAGTACTGAGGAGCACAGGAGGGCTGAAATCATGTGGAGAACAGGACAGTTAACCAGAGAAGAAAAGGGGTGGCAGACAGCATGGCTTATGTGCCACAGATCAATCCCTCCTATCCTGCAACATGGATTTACACTTGTGGAATGATAGTCTCTAACAAATCCGTGGAAGTGTATGTATGTAGCCTATATAAGACTGAGGCAGACTGTCTAGGAATAGGGATGATGATGTGCTTGCCCATGTGAAGGATGGTTGGCACCTTACCATTTTATGTTGGTCAACACATGGTTTTTAAAGCCTTAACTTTCTGAAGCTTCAGACAACATTATTATACTTAAGAATTCTTAATCCATAGAAGAAATCACCAAAATCAAGCAAAGGCACAATCATCCTTCACTAATCCCTTAAAGAACAACAATCAATAACTAAGTTAGTAGCTTTTTTTAAAAAATTGAGAGCTAAAGAGTCCAAACACAAGAACTTAAATTCTCACCAGGCCACTGGGCAGGAGATGAATTTGGTGTGGCATGTTCTTCAATGCTTTCCGTCCGCAGTCTTCGGCGATCACTCAAAAGAAGTCCTTGATAGGCCATCCCTGTAAACTGATTTCCTTCCGTTTGACTGCTAAAGCAATATGTTCAGTTATTTACTGTCCTAACAGAAGTAAGGAGTAATTACATGTATGTCAGATGATTATAATAAAAACAAGGTCCTTAAAACTAAATTCCTCTTCCAGTAAGAATTTATTTTGTAAGTTCTTAAAGCAGGTTACAAATGTTTATTGGGAGTTTATAAAACCAAATGCCAAGTTGATAAAAATTCTTATTTACTTATGTTGGGAAGGTGACGTTTAGACTTTTTAAGTCTATGCCAAGGGCGTACTACTTAAATAATGTTGCCATTTTCTATATGTATAAAGAAGAGCAGTAAAGAGGTTACTATTGGTTAGGAGCATGTAGTAGACAGCAAATTTCAGAGTATGACTTTTCTGCATTTCTTAACTATGAAGCTGTGTAAGCATAATACTGAATTAAAATCTAACCGGTCCCTGAAGGACTATTTTTAGAAATAGCTAATCCTAAAGTCAAATGCCTCTCCATATTTGCTTCCCTCTTCATAATGGCTACTTGTGTGTAGCTGCGTAAAACCCAGAAACAGAAAGGAACGCTAGCTAACTCACTGAGAGTCAATCATAGACCAGGTGAATTACACATTTTTAAAAAGTTCTCAATTGGCACCATTTTAACCAGTGACTGATATCAAACATCCAGTTGTCTTGGATATAAAGATGATCACAGTCATCTGAATCAACTTTATTTAGATTTCCAACTCTTTGAAGTCATTTAGACATGGTCTGTGTTAAAATCAGAGCACAGACCATTTTGAGAGAATAATTCCTCATGTAATACAGCAAATGTTCCCATAAAAGACTGCTACATTTACCTCCCCCTAAATCTATGTTTAATGTGGAACTATTTATATTATACACTATTCACTCATATATTAAAAAAAAACTTGATTTAAAGAGGAATCATCTCTCCAAGTGATCAATTTCTTAGCACTCACTTTGCATTGGTCATTAAGATGCGAAGTTTACACTGATTAAGGCAATTTTCATTCTGAAAAATTCAAGTCATTACTTTGGATTGATATAGTTTCCAAAGACATTCACATCATATATAAGTAAATAAATAAAGTATATTCTAATAATTTAATTTTAGGAATATACTTTTTCTTTTTAAGTATTTCCTCTTTCAACTGAAAACCAGTAAAATTAAACAGAAGTTAATTCAAGGCTAAAAGAATTAATTTCTAAGGGGGAAAAATTAGAAAATTTCCTATCATAAATAATTTTGACACTTCTTTTGTGAAGAACAAAAAGAAAAAAGATGTTAATGACGTCAATTTCCATTTCCCATGTATCATTTTTCATTTTCTCTATTTCCTGATGTTACTAGGCAGCAACTAAACTAAACAAATCATTTTATTTCTGGTTCTTACTACAGGAGACATGGCAGTCATTTGGAGATGTGTTTCAGTCCCTAGGACATAAAACCTTAATATTACGCTGGAGCAGTTTCTCGGGCTTGCTGTGTTCACACTATGTGGGGTGTGGGTCTTGTTGTTACCTGTAGCTATGACTGTCACAGAGAGCTTGGTAAATCGACGCAGAGAGGGACGCTGCTAGTGAATGAAGGGTGTGCACCTGAAACCAAAGCAGCCAGAATTACATTTCTGCAAAACAGGCACCCTTCACAAACTAGAAGATACTCAGGAAACAGTCAGTACCGTCCGTAAGACGACGGGATCTTGTATGAGTCTACAAACTGCTTTTCAAATAACGCTCACCCATCATTAGAGACACTCCCACAAAAGAAGCCAATTCAGATACATCTCTGTTAAATATTTCACTTACTGTGAGCCTGGGACTGACCAGACCCAGAGCAAAGCGTCGGAATTCACAGTGTGGAGATTTGCCCTCACCTACTAAGGATGAGCTTAATCAACATCAGAGCCAAAGGAAGCAGAGTAGTCCAGAGCTTTTCCATAAGCTTGTCTTAGGAAAGAAAGGCCTCTTGATAAAGGAAAGACTGGATCTTAACGATCAGAATAAATTAAGCCAGTTTGGTAAATAAATCAATCACAGGGCACTGTCTTAGAATCTTAAATTTGGAAAATTATTGTTATCAATATGATATAGAAACTATATCCTAAAATATGATGTTGAATCAATATATTAAATCTTAAAATACAAAGGGACCTTAGAAGCAATTTCATATTCTTTGAAAGCCTTATGCAAATTTTGGTAGGTACTAGAAAAGCTCACTTATAATTCATATGCATTTTATGCCTTTTCTACATACCATAGACACCTGACAAACAATTTAGTACTCTCTGCCAAAATACTGACATGAATTAATTCACGCTACGGTCTCCAAGAGATTGACAGAATCACTAAATCTTGGCTCCTTCAGAATAACAGAGATTGAAGGTGCTTTACAAACAAAAGAAATTAAAACTCAAGGCGCTAGGGGGCTTGAAATGCCATCAACAACTGGAAATGGAGAAAGCCCAGCACAAACAAGCTTAAGTAATCGCAGTGGAAGTCTGAACAACTCCCCGGCCCCGCCCAGGTCCCTGGTGTTTCTAGGAATGCATCGGTTATTACGTTCCCAGAGCAGAGCATACGGGTGAATTCTGGTAACAGCTCTTTCAAAACTCTGGTTGCTTCTAATTATTGCATACAAAAAAATAAACCCCAAACAACTCGTTGCCATCAAGTCGATTCCAACTCACACTGACCTACATACAGGACAGAACAGAACTGTCCCAGAGGGTTTTCAAGGCTTTAATCTTTACAGAAGCATACCGCCACATCGTTTTCCCATGGAACAGCTGGTGGGTTCAAACAACTGACCTCTGGGTTGCCAATGGAACACTGACCCACTGCGCCACCAGGGCTCCTAGCTATTGCACAGTGCCCAGTATATATAATCATCAAGGAAACTGTAACAGATACTTTCTCTGCGCCCATTTCAGATCACTCAAGGTAGCCTACCTTATATGCTCACACTACCTTAGCAAGTCAGTAAACGGTCATGTGTATTTCCAACGCAATGGCTCATTACAGGGAACGGCTCTAAAGAAATACTGCGGCAAGTAAACTGGCCGGAAAATTCATTTTATTGTCAAAAAGGAATTGCCTGTCTTAAAGGAAGGCAGTAACATTTCCAGGAGTAAGAGGAATGCTTACTTTACATTTTATTTATTGGACAAATAATCCTGAACTAATTACTAATTGAGAGTGAGAAGTCAGCCCCTGAAAGTATCTAAAATACTTTCTCTAAGATCAAGTACAACACAGTTACCTCCTGGGTGGACAACATCAAGGGATCATAAGTTTTGCGTTACCTTCACATCTTCAATGTTGGGATGTGGCGGCGCCTTCATCTGAACGATGGTGTACAGTATGTCGTGGATGTGATTATTTAAGTACAATACAGGGTTGGCTATGACCGTTTTTGTGGAAGCAATACTTGCTGAGAGCAGAGGGAGGGTCGTGGGCAATGGAAGTGGAGACTGGAGCTGCTTCACAGTAGTTTCCTGTGGATGGCAGTGGATTTGTTTGATTTTTTTTTTAAACCAAAACAATTAAAATGGAGAAGAAAAAAATAATTCATAGCTAGCTGATAAGACATTTGAATACAACAAACATGTTCATTTATTTATTTGCTCCACAAAATTCATTGAGCATTCAGTATATACTGGGCACTAGGCTGGGTGCAAATATAAAAAAATACCAAGATGACCAATGACACAGCTGAACTTTCAGACATTTAAACCTTCTGCAAATTACCAAAGGTCAGTCTAAATAGACTAAGGTGGTGTGCAAATGTCTGCCTCCCACGGAACAGAACTGCACTAACCAATGAAAGTAGCGTCAGAGCTGCAACTGCTAAGGAAGAGCTACCGGAATTATTAAAAACAACCGGGATTGAAAAGAAAAGTGATGTTCGTACCTGCTGGGATTCTTGCAGCAAAAATTTGAGTTCCATCCGTACCGAGGCCAGGCCCCCGCCTTGGGCCCCGTGGAGGCTGCAGTAACTCAGAAACACCCGCAGGAGGTCCTGGTTCTCCTGCAGCCACAGCTTCCTCCGTTCTGCGTGCTCCCGTTTGGCCCGCAGTCTGCGCCTCTCGATCTGGTGGCGCTCGTAAGAGCCGATATCCGGTTTGTCTACCATTTCTTCCTGATCCCTGGGATCACCCTCTTCTCTGGAGTATGTTCCACCAGCATATTCCTTCATACCCGATTCGTGGTTGCATATCTCATGCAAGGCAGCAATTTCCTTTTCAAGCCAGTTATAGAGTTGAAATCGGAGTTTCCCTCCATCCACTTCATAGCCTGTTGCCAGTGTTCTTAGTTCAGTCATGAGGATCTTTAAACAGGCTCTGAATTTCAGTTGTTCCGCAATCACGTCAACCTCAGTATCACATTCAGGGGAGTCCTCTTCCTGAGGGTCTGGGGCTTTCTTATCTTCTTGTCTACCTTTTTCCCCACCATCGGTCCTTTTCATCACTAACCCGACGCCATCTTCTTCCTCATCCTCTAAGGCACTATCGTGCTCCTCACCCCAGTCCAGGTTAAGAGGCTCCTCCACAACTGTGACTATTGGCTGACTCCAGTCAACCAGGGACGAAGCTGCATTTGACCAGTCAAGGCCGGAACCACCACTGCCTTCTCTCGGAACGTGCGATTCGGAAGGGACATCCCCCGTCCTTTTAGAAAGGAAGTCAGGCTGGTCTCTTTTGATCGATAGGGCTGATGTTCTGGTGACTTTGGGAATTTTAGAGAGCACTTCCAAAGCTAAAACAGGGCATCCAACTTTAAAGTGAGCATTTGCGGTGGTAAAGAACAATTTCCTTTCTATGAGGTTAATTTTATCAACAAAGTTTTTCTCAGTTTTGAGCCCTACGGTTGCCAAAGCTCCTTCAGGGGAGGCAAGGTTTCTTCTAATAACCAATGGATGAGTTCGAAGGTAGTTGTAAAAGCTAAATACCATTGGGTTACACGATTTGATGATAACTATAGAAATCAAAGATACAATCATAAGGTGTTGTGTTAATCTGTACTTATACTATAATAGAATGTCAGCAGTTTTTTCCCTTCAAATTAAAGGACACTTAAAGACTAAACCCAGGATAGGTTAAACTATGGTGCACTCACACAATGCAGAACCATGCTGTTAAAACAAAGAAGCCCTTACTCACTGCTGCGGTGGGTAAGCACTCCATTGCTAGGTGAAGGGCCAGGAGTGTGGAACCACTGGCCACTCTGTAAAGAAAGGCTTGGCATCCTGCTTCCATAAAGATTTGCAGCCCCTGAGACCCTATGAGGCAGATCTTCTCTGTCCTGTAGGGTCACTATGCATTGACATTAACTCAATGACAATAGGGTTTTATGGACTGATGTACAGAATATACTACAAAGTAAAAGAAGGTACAGAAAAGTCTATGCACTACACTACCTTTAACAAAGTAAGAGAAGAAGAAATAGAGACATATTTGCATATCATCCTCAAGTGGAAGGAAGAAACAAATAAATTTTAAAAATAGAGCCCCCTAGATTCCCTGAGGGTATGTATGGGAAGAGATGGAGAGAAAAGGGGAAAGGGAGAACTGACAGCAACGATGACTGTATACCCCACTCAAGGGGAAATGAACATCAGAATTCCAGGTGAATGGATTCATTGGATGGTGTAAGTTATGGCAAATATATAATTATAATCATATATAACTTATTCATGGTTCAGGGGGTGGTAGGGTGGGAGAGGGAGGGGATAAAGGGGAGCTGATATCAAGGAGTTCAAGAAAAAAATGGACTGTAAATGATGATGGCAACAATTGTACAACTTTGCCTGATTTAATGGAACTATGGATTATAATAATATCTGTAAGAGTTCCCAATAAAATGTTAAAAAATAGTAATAATAATAATCATATGGGGTCAGTAAATGAACTTCCAAGTCAAAAAAAGAAAAGAGAGGGGGAAGCAGAGAAGAGGGGGATAGGGAAAGATACTAGATTTCTCTGAAACTATCTTGGTTTAATATATTTAACTGTTCTTCTAACAATGACTATCAGAAATCTCTTTTTTCTTCTTTTTTCTTCTTCATACTTAGTCATTACAAACAATGCTGATAAATATTCCTCCAATACTTAAAAACCAAAACCAAAAACCCATCAATTACCTGGGATCACTAAGAGTAAGACAATTTACCACACAAGAATAAAGTTTCTCCACACTTAGACACTGCGCATAACCACCAATCTGACTTATGAAAGAGTTCAGTGTTGGACTGACTGTCAAGGACTGAACTGTCCTGGGACCGACCACCCCCAAGAAAGAAGAGCAGGAGGTGGAGCACATCCTTTGCACCTGCAATCCCTGCACTGAGAAACTCCCAGACTCAAGGGAGGACCGCTGTCCAGACACAGGTCCACAGAAGCTGAGAGGCTACCAGGACCTTTCCCCCAAGCTGACAGAAAAAGCCTTCCTTCTGAGCCGAGACTGTGAATCTGGACTCCCAGCCTTCGACCCTATGAGAGAAGACTTTGTTTCAAAGCCACTGACTTGCACTGTTTTTGTTACAGCAGCAAACAGGTAGGTTAAGCAATGGCTGTGTGGAAAGCTGTATCACATGGCAAACGATCTGTGAACTGCAATTTCATCTATATGAAATGAGAGTAGTGTGATAATCTTATATGCTTCAATATTTGGAAGTGAAAATATGTGTTGTCTTCTCAGAACTACTTAAATTATAGCAACGTAACAGATTCAATTACTAATTGTGACAAATTCTTTAGTCGCACATAAAAATTTGATAACTTTTCTAAATTGAAAAGTAAATTGATAATTTTTAAACCTAAGTAAATATTAGTTCAGAAACTATCTTCCTTAAAGATTAGAGAAGCTCTCAAATGATTTTACCTTGATGCTCATCCTCTTCCTTTGGTGTCTGCTCCAGTAATGTGTCCAAAGCACGGGTGTAGCCTTTCATGATCCAGTAGGCAAGACTGCGCAGGAAAGGATCAGGATGGAGCTTTCTGCAATTGAATCCGGAGCCATCCTTTTGGCAACCCAAAATCTTCTGATTTAAGATGGAGGTATAAGTGGATGAAGTCTCAAATTCAGATTCATATAAGCGGGCGATAACCATGGCTAGCTGAATATCTTCCATTTTTTCAAGGCATACCTATATATTTAAACATATAGAAATACTTAGCTTAATGATTCTTATTTAGAGATGAACGACCCCATTGATATCCTGAAATTATCTACCGTTTACCGTATATACTCATGTATAAGCCGAGTTTTCAGCACTTTTTTTTAATATTGTGAAATATTTCTGATTACAAATAAATGAAATGTTGTCTTGAAGCATGCTGTAGCGTGGGTAACAGTCTTCACACCGGGTACTCGTGGGTGGGCGTATCTGCATGTGGGGGGACCCGCCTGGAGATGGATAGAGGAGCGGTGTCTCAGTTCCTAAGCCCATCGGAAAAAAGGTGTTTTCCGATGGTCTTTGGCCACCCCTGTGAAAGGGGTCACAACCCACAGGTTGGGAACCACTGGCTTAGAGGTTATATGTTGGGCTACTAACCGCAAGGTCAGCAGTTCGAAACCACCAGCCGTCAACACATTTTTAATGCAGTTTTGGTGGTAAAATTAGGTGCCTCAGCTGATATTTGGGTCGGCTTATACTCAAGTACATACGGTATACCTTCATGTGGAAGGAAGGGGTCCAGGCGTTGAGACAATGAACAGTAATTACATGACTGATATGAGATTAAGGAACAGCAACAATTAAAAAAAAGAAACTACCAACATAGAAAGATCTTACGTAAAAAGCATAAAAGAAAATGTATCAAAATTGTCACGAACTCAGGTCAATGTCAATAAGTTAGTCTTTTTATTTGTCATTTAAGACACTGCATATCTTACGTCAGTTCTCCTGAATTTCCAAGTTTATTTTCATATCAAGATAATAATGACTCTTTGAACAGTTCCTTCCATTTACACAGTGAATGAACATGCAACTTAAGAACACTCCCACTCTCTGGGAGCGGATACCTTGACATAACTTCACAGAATTAAGGTCACTCAGGAAAATGACAGCTTTCCAAGCAACACCTAGGTCTCTTCTTTGCTTGACTATCGTCCAGGCTAAACTTCCCATTTTAAAGTTAATTTGTTGTTTTTAACAATCACGTGACGAGATCATTTTGAAAACTGAACTAACTCTAAATTTAAAGTGCTTCCACTTTATTGACTATTTCCTATTTCTTATATTATGTATTTCGTAGTCCTCTTTCACCTATCTGGATTGTCTTTAATGAGATTAAGAATACTAAAAAGACATCATAAATAAGTGGACGCATGTGTAGTTACCCCCATAATCAGCTGTCAGGATTAAACTACCCAAAGTGCAAGAGTTTTACCTCCTGACATGCACTTGTCATTTCCCATTATCTAGGACAACTATCTTACAAAGCAGTGTCGGTGGCAACCCCAGGTCTTTAACCGACGAGGCATTTATTTCATTTTGAAGAGAAAGTGGCAAATGCCTTTCTGAAGAGGGTAAGGAGGTTAGGGCCTAGGTGGTTCAGCAGTTCAGAATCCCACGATGAACAAGACAACATTCGTAAAACACTCTTGGCCATTGCTCATACATTTTATCTTGAAAAGCAATATGCCCTACATAAATTGCTTCACTTGTTTATCCTTTCAATGTATTTCCTATTTCATTTACCACAGTGCCATTGTTCAAAGTGTAGCAACCTCTGGGATAAGTCTTTGTCCTTAGCAAACACATGACCTCCCCAAATGTCTGGGTTTTCAGTTTCTTAACAAATAATTCGTGTTTTCTCGCTTATTACCTCTATGGCATCTTTCAATGAACCAGCTAACAAGAAAAAAGCAGCAGATTGTTCAAAGCGTTGTTTCCCAAGTAAAGAAAAAGCGTTTTTCAGAGCGGCTTTACGCCACCGATCTTCATTAAAGTTGTGGCTGAAAAAGGTGGTCATTTTTTCATCATGCTGTGACCTAGGAACCAGAGCACAAACAGCAGTGGTTAAGCCAGATTTACATAGGTTTAAATCTCATACAGAATGTGTGAAAACAGATGACAAAATAACTGAAATATCGATCCAAAAGACACTTCAGTAACCTCAGTGAGAGGTGTTTCACATCACGCCTCCTTTCTTCACATCTTCTAATAAGGAGGGCTAACACAATGAGGCCTTATGCACAGAAACAGAACAAACCCACTGCTGCTGAGTTCACTGACTCACCGAGCCCCCACACGGCAAACTAGAACCTTTCTTCTTTTCCACAACAGCCTTCAGTTGAAAAGCTATTTTGCTCATTCTTTTTTAACAGATAAAGGCATCGAGGCACACAGAATTAAGCTACTCCAAGTATAGATACTTAAATAATTTCAAAAGCAGGGCATTTCTGGTTTTCAGCACCATCTTTTGTCTCTTCAAAATCAAACTCACTCTCCTCCAGTTGTTTCAGACTCAGAGTGCCCCTACAGTGCAGGGTAAGTGCCCCTGTGGATTTCCGAGACTATAACTCTTTACAGGAGTAGAAAGCCTTCCCTGTCTCCCATGGAGCAGCTGGTAGTTTCAAACTGCTGGCCTTGTGGTTAGCAGCCCAACACGTAACCATGTTCATTGTTGATGCAGCTTACCTAAACAAACCCCACACTACTGCCTTCTTCTTCATTGAAAGATAGAACAATGCCGCATCCAAGGCATCATTGTTCCTTTGGAAAGAGGCTTTAGCAACCTAAAGAGCACATAGAACAGCATCATAAATTAACTACTTGGTAGAAGAATTACATTCTGCTACTCTTGAGGCTGATAGAAACTATGGAGACAGGAGAAAGCTGGCCCTATTCCAGCATCTCCAATGGCCTATGAGACATGGTCTTCAAGACAATCCTTCGCATGCTGATAATTACAATAAAAATAATAATAGCAGTTAACATTTATTGACCAGATACCAGACTAAGCACTTTCAGTGTATCTTACTAAGTCCCCACATTCCATGCAGTACTGATCCTATCCCTCCTCTACAGATGAGGAGAGTGCAATAAAGAAGTTCGCCAATCGTCTAAGGTCACGTAATAAAGGTGAAAGAGACGACAGACCAGGGAATAAAACTGGGAAGTAAAGAAGGTAAAATACTGAACAGTGTGACATTTCTCTTGAAAGTTCAACATATTACATGTCTTATTGTTTTGTAAAAGTTACACTGTTCATTTCTATATTATATGTGATTGGACAACTTAAGATTCTAAACTTTTAAGAACTTACAAATTTACAAAACTTACAAAGCTTCTCAATTTTTAAGAACTTACAAATTTAGGGCTCAAGGAATTACAGGAAAAAAGTTTTAATGCACACATTAATTCTTTTTAAAAAATCATTTTATTGGGGGCTTGGACAACTCTTATCACAATCCATACATAAACCCATTGTGTCCTAAGTTGTGAAGCATGCCAATAAAAAGACAATGGATGTTTCAACAGCTCACACGACTGATGGTGTAGCTCTGAGAGCTAGAGACACGATGGGAGAAAGGAGAAAGGACCCCTAAAACCGCATCATAAAAACAAAATAAAACTTTTGACTAGCTGGTCTCGATTCTTTTTATTTCCCTTGCTGTTTTTTTTTAAATATTTCTCTGGCCTCCATCATTTCACTTAGTGCTTCATACTTCAGTGAGTTCAATTGCTTGGGGAGACATTTTATTCACATTAAGCTAAGGACTTATATCATAATACAGTCATGCACCACTTAACATCCACAGCACAACTAGCACAGATCTAGTACAAAACAGGTACTCAATAATTGTTCATTTCTGCAACATAAGCTTTCAGCTTC
>NW_022103905.1:9811671-9813387 GCF_000313985.2 Echinops telfairi
AAAAACAGCATGTTTCACCTGCTGTTTTGCAGGTATGTTCCTGAAGTGCAAATAACATGCTGCTGTTTTGCAGGTATATTCCTGAAGTGCAAATAAATCAAAACTCAATTTTCTGAATGATATTTTAAATCTGCCATTCATTAAGCTCACCAAAGAGTCTTTTCATACAAATAATGACTTTTCTGTGTAACATAAATAACTTGCAAGAACTTCATTTTCTAATTTTGGATTTTTGTATTCTTTAAAACTAGGACACACCTCAACCTGAGTGCAAGAAAGTATTTCTACTCATAGAGGCAGACGTTACAAAGACAACTGATACCCAACTGCAGAGATGGTTTATGGAGGGCACGTCTCATCTTTGGAATCTGGAAAAACCGTATTTAAGAAAAACCCTCATAGGCTCAAGATGCATAAACTTATTCCTCCTATAGGGGTCTGCGCTACTCTGGAAGATCCTTCTGTTTTCTGCTAATGAAACACTTCTTTTTATTTTTTTAAAAAACATCCCAATCCAGTGAAGTCCAATTACCTTTTCAATGCACCTTCGAAGAGTGTTAATATTCCTGACCCACCAACCTATTCCCATGGCTCTCAACTCAGACCACTGAGGGTCCCCTCTCTGGATTGCAGGAATCATATTAATCAGTTCTTCCTCAGCTTCGGAGTGAAAGGCCCAGGCAAAATGGCAGGTAGACACACCTAAATTGAAAATATAAAACAACAACCTTCAGAACGATGTGAAAACTTATTTTTTCACATTGTTATATATTTGTTCTAGGAAGAATTTACAAGTAGAAAGAATAAAAAGAAGCTGGCTATTCAGGATTTTACACAATAAGCATCTGAATAAAAGATCACACAACAAAATTCCCTATCTTCTGCCCAAATATATACAGTATGGTTTGTTGTTGTTGTTGTCATTTGTTGTTGTTGTTGTTTTTACAAAGATACAGTGGCTAAAACGTAATCCTTAGAAAGAAAATATTTCAATATTGAGCCATTTTAAGGCACTCACATCTAAGTGCACCTAACTTATCAATAGCAAAAGAGTCTTTGGTCAGGTCAATAGCACTTCAGTCAAGTCAAAACACGTGCCTGGTTGTTTTTAAGATTCACTCGCTTGAGGACCATATCCTGTAGAACTCAATATTGAAAACTGCGTCATTCTTCCCTCTGGCCTTGGAGCGCTGTGTCACTGCCAGAAACACTCCACAGGCCATGGCAGTTTCAGAGAAGGGCGTCACAATCATGAAACCTTTAGCACGCTGGAGTCAAAGGTTGGCAGCCCAATGTTGCTAGTTGCTATTGAGTCAACTCTGAGTCACGGCAACCCCATCCGTGCACAATGGAACTGCTCCATCGGGTTTCCAATGCTGTGACCTTTCCAAAGCAGAGTAGACCTTACTTCCAAGGCACCTGCACCATCAACCTATCAGCTGGCAGTGCAGAGCTCAACCATTTGCATTATTCAGGGACTCCAGAGATACCTAATGCTGATGCTAAATGGCAAAATCTATTTCACCGGGTTGGAGACTAACAGAGGCATCTAAGTTGTACTGGGAGACAATAAAAGGGACTTACTTATGAGAAGGTACCCAAAAAAAAAACGGAAATTTTTTCAGAATTTTTTTTCAAAGCTATATATTCAATTTTCTTTTTACAAAACAACCTTATCACCTTCAAAGGACTCTCCATTACACTTAATACATTTGT
>NW_022103905.1:9813862-9822611 GCF_000313985.2 Echinops telfairi
AAAAAAAAAAAGTCTGGGTCATTTCGCATCTGTTCTTTCAAAGCAAAACTTGTTTCCACTTGACACTCTTTTTCCTGGTCAGTCAGAACCCGAGGCATAAATTTTGCAGCAACCCTTCTCATTCCCAAATCTTGCATTGCATCTCTTCAATGGTCCATCATTGAGCACAAGTGTATGAATTTTGTTGACATTTTTGTACATTTGGGAAGTTGGCAGATGTCTAGAATGAGGTTTGTCATCAATCGATTTCTTTCACCTTTTTTAAAATGAAAAAATCACTCGTACGCTTGAGTTTTTCCCATAGCACTGTCCTGGTAAGCTGGGTTCAACATCACAACAGTTTCTGTGGCATTTTTCTCGAGCAGGAAACAAAATTTCACAGCTGCAGTTGCTCTCTTAAATCTGCCATCACAGATTTAAGAGGTCCGAGCAAAAGTGCTTTCATGAAAAAATTCACTAGACCAGGGAGAACCTTTCCAGGCAACGCCACTGGGTGCACTAACTCAGAGCAAGTTGCTTGATGCTCGCCTATCGGGAAAAAGGCGTTCTACAAAAGCTCCGCACAGCGGAGCTTTTTTCCATTTTTTCCCCAGGTACCCCCTAGCATACCATCAGACTTACAAGGACGGGTGGGTTTTTAATCAATAATTTAGCTCATAATAATTTAGTTCTAGTTGTTACTGTAAAGAGTTGAGAATGGGGGCCTGAAAGCTTATGAGAGGGTATCTAAGATGAAATTTCTGGTCTCGTCCTGTCCAGACCAAAGGTGAAGAAAACCCAGACACATGGAAACAAGGAGGGTGAGACGCTAGTAGACCACATGCATCTCAGCCCCGGGAGACCAGAAGAACTAAATGGTGGCCAGCTTCCACTACCAACCTCTCTGAAACGGATCATACTAAGGCCTTCGATAAGGCACCCTGACACAGCAACTTCATTGCTACAAAATTAAAGAGGAAACGATCAGAATTACACACAAAGATTTCAAAGTCATTCAATACAGTGTTCATTCAAAGAGGAAAACATACAACAGCATGGCCTCAACATTTAAGGAATAAAGGGTTCGGTAGAGGAAATGTAATCTAGACATGACACAATATTAAGATGAAAGGAACAATCTATCCCGACTGCTAGTCTGGGTCCTGCAACCAAAATGTGTATGCATTAGGAAGCTGTGCCCAAGATGCTCGTTTCAAAAGAGACATACTCTAATGAAAAGCACACTGGATTGGGATTCTAATTCCAATTTCAATAATAAGTAACCCTACAGCCCATGGAAGCTCTCTGGTTTCGGTATTTTCACCTAAAGACAAAAGAGTTGACACAAATCTTTGTCTCTAATCGTGGTCTACGGCAATGTGCTGAAGCTATGTGAAACCACAGGATGAAGGTGGCAGGGCTTCCTGGAACACCAGCCTTACTTGCTGGTGAATAATTTAGAACCTGGTACGTGTATTAAACTAGACCCACATAGTAGCAGCAGAAGAGCACGTATTATTATAGATAAAACAAAACACCAGGCATGCGAGAAACTCACTGTCACTTTCTAAAGAGTCACGGTGGGTTAACACCTCAGACGTACCCTTTTTCTCCCTGAAGAGCTGCCTATTTCTTTAGTGAGTAAGTCTGAGGAATACTCAGCTAAATGAGTGAAAGTCACAGAACAGAGCTGAAGGTACGACAAGAGTGGTAAACGGCGACTGAGACCAGGAAGACGTGAATGTCTGCGAGGAGTGTGCAAACAAGGATCCAGCTTATGCTGACACACAAAAACGAATGCACTCGTCACGCCAATATGGACAAAGGTTGTGCAGAGGTTCAAATAAGTGGAATACCTTGATGAAGCAGCTGCACTCGGTACAAAGGAGGCAGTGAAGTCAACAGGCACGTGTGTAAGCGCATGGCTAGCAAGTATCTCAAACCACACTCGTCTAGCGTGTCTCTTCCTGTGATTTAAACAGAACATGTTTCAGGAAAAAGGAGTGCAAAGAACCACAGACCTAGGAAAGGTATCATCAGAGAAACTTAGGAATAATTATCTCAAAATGGAGAGGATTATTTTTAGTGTATTCCTTTCTAAGCGTGTCATCTTTACCACAAAAAATGAATTATGAGAATTTCTAAAGGAAAAATGATTGGAGAGAATATAATTATTATTACAGGTTATATACTTACTCATAACAAATGAAATGTGGAAACCCAATAAAAACATATTGACAACAGTAAGTCTGACACATTTTCCTTACACATTTCCTCTATGAAGTTCAGTAACATTTAAAGACAAAAAATACGTAACTAGAGTACAATTCTTGTTATACAGTTAAGTGGGTAACATTTTGTAGGCTGGTTGGCATAACTGAAAAATAGCACTACCAAAGTTTTGAGATTTACTTCCCTTGGCTAACAAGCATTCCAAGGTTAAGAGAGTGACCCTGTGTAACCTGGACTCCACGAGCTTCTGACTAAGTGCACTGTTAGTCCAAAGCTGAGCAAATGAGGAGAGTGTGGGCACTGCCACACAGAGCAATGTGAAAAAAGACCAGCGACCTCACACAAGCACCACTCAAAAACTGTTGGATTAAATAAATATTTTCTAAACAAAAATATTTTAAATTTCTAAAGTATTTTAAATTTCCAAAGTTCAAAAATCACAGCTTCTCACTAGCTATATCGCTTGACTCATTCATTCACTAATTCAACTAATTAACATGGCAGGCATGTTTCAGGTATAGGAAAGAGGACAGTGGATAAGAACAAGTCTCCACCCTCATGGAACTTCCATTTGAGAGGCGGAGACAAACATTAAACAAATATACGCTACTGGCGGAAACAAAGCCAATGGGGGAAATAAATCGGGATTGTGAGATAGTTTGTGCAGGAGTGGGAGAGTTCTCTTACCTACGGAGGCTGGGGAAGAATTCTCCAGTAAGGTACATTTCAACAGAAATCTGAGGAGGCAAGGAAATGAGCCTTGCATAAAAACCTGGAAGGAGAGCTCTCTAAGCAGAGGGAAGCGTAAGTGTGTGCCCAGCTGCGCTTGTGGAACACACATGTGGGGGCCAACAGAATAGGTAAGAAATGAAGCAGCTTGGCTTTTATTCTCCACTGAGAGGAAGGTCAGTGAGGTGTGATGAGCAGGAGACACTTGACTTTAGTCTGTTTTAGAGGAATCATGGCTACTACACAAAGAAAAGGCTGGCTCACACGAGCAGAAGCAGGTAGGGTGCTGAGATAATAAAGAGACGGAAGGTGAGTGGCTCAGACCAGAAGAGTATCAGTAAGTGTGGTGAAAAATGACTGGCTTCTGGATACCGTCGAAGTGATAGCAGTGGCCAGTGGATTGGATACAGCCTCCAAGCTGTCTCACTTGAACATCAGGGAAAGTTTACTGACTGAGATGTAAGCTAATTTAATCCTGGAGCTTCAACTTCCTGCTGTGAAACGAACACATGCATTCGATCATGCTGCGTCTACCTCATGGATGTCCAGCAGAGTCAAGATGAGCTGTTTTTTACATTGCCTGGTCAGTGATATAATTTTGCGACAGCATGTCTAACCCATTTTTCACAAATGTTGGAATGCCTGCTTTTTAATGTCCCATGTTGAAAAAATTTAAACATATTGAAAAATTTAACGTATGCAAAAGGATTAAGTATCTTTTGGGGGAGAATCTTGCTCTGGTACACAACTTCATAATTAGGGGGCTTTTTTTTTTTCAATCCTCAGTAACATAGTTAGAAAATGGGTCATAACAGGCAAACTCTCTAGTGACTTTAATTCACCTACGAGGAAGTGTGAGAGATTCAGCGTGAGGGTGTAGACCGGCAGGAAGCAGGCTTTGAGGAACTGTCTTTTCCCCACAGATTTGGAAATTTTATGAAACCGTGAGGGGGACTGAGGCCAAGGATTTAGCCACATACGAACTGAATTCCAACCCCACTCCTCGATGCCTGTGTGATCCTGAGGACACCTCAGGGTCTATTCACCTATAAAACGAGGCATCACAGTGATCCACTGGCAGACTGTCATGACAATTCGACCTGATACAGTATTGAAGATGCTCGGTGCATAGTAACTTTTCCCTCGTCCACAATAATTATTGAATGAATGAATGAGTTTTCGTTTCCTTCGCTAATGCCATCCTTTATAAACAGAACCATTAACTTCAACTCGTGATTATACACGTATCACAGATCCATAAAGCCACATGCAGGAGTGCTTTATGCTCCGGCTGCCTCTCCTTTTGCAATCACGGTCAGTACGTTATGTAATAGTACCTGACGATTAAAGAGGCCGTTTCCCACCCCAAGATTTAAAAGAAACATTGCAATTCAACATTCAAATCATTGTATGCATAATACAACTATTTCTCGGAATGAAAACTTTACGCATTTCTAGTGAGGATAGTTACCTGAGTAACTCTTATCTCTGCTTTCATCGAGCTCGGTACTGGTGGTAGCCACTGTATCAGCCAAAGCCACCAGGAACATCTGTTCCAAACGGGTAAGGCCTGGCAGACTTGAGTGCATGAGATGGCTTGAAAGTACCCGAGCATGTTCTTGGCCAAAGTAAGCTGGTCCATACTGAGAAAGATTTATTACTTTCGATTTGTTTTCTCGCTTTTCTGGCTCTAGATCAATGTCATCCGTTGTTATAGCCTGGATTTGGAACAGTTCTGAATACTGATCCCCCGGCTGACTTTTGGTATGATCCTCATAGCTCTGTGCCATTTTCGTACTTTCTTCCGGAATTCTGTAGGTTGTATCTTGATCTGCAGCGAGCAATGCGTGTAGCGGTAGAGGAGGAATGGAATCTATCTCGGTATAATCTCGGGTGCCATCTTTTCCTATGGTGACGGTGTCCTTTGCTGTGCTGCCACTTACACTGATGGTTCGAGAGAGATGTCGCTTACCTCCTTCTCCTGCATCAGCGTCTCTAACTATGGCAACTTCCCCTGCAATACATTTTACTAAATGAGAGAGAATGGCTTTGGCCCTTCGAACTTTTCCTAAATCCATCAGTTCTAACAGCTGGGTGGGATGGTACTGTGGGAGCGTGGGGGAAAGCACATGTGCCGCCTCAAACAGGCCGCCATCTTGAACGACAGTTGGCGAACAGAAAACATCATCAGCAATGGCTGCTCCTTCAACAACACTTTTTCTGGACAGCATGCTAGATTTAAAGGCAGCGTGATCTTGCATTGCCGTCTCTTCTGCGTCAGGACTATCAGCTTCGACGTCTCCAAACTTGACAACGTGCTTCCACTGTGCGTACACATGCATTTCACAGTCCATTCCCACCACCAGAATCCCATCCCTTACCCAAGAGAGAGACACAGGCAGGGAAGGCGTCCCATCAACAGAGGAAACCAAGTCTACGGATCTGAGAAGAACCCATCTTGACCTAACTCCTTGCTTGATACTGCCACCTAGTGGTAGAGTAATGACAGCTACTCCGTCCTTACTGCTCGTTTGCTCAGTCATAATTCCCGAAAGCCTCCCATACATGAATATGTGAGCACCGACTCCCACTGTGAGAATGTGGGAGCCATCTTCTTTGGATACCCAGTCCAAATGTACTAGATGCTTTATATTGGGAAGAAGGTATCTATCCTTGCTCAAAAATGCATCCGATTTGCTGTACACAAACAGATTGCTGTCCACACTGACCCTTGAATCAAGTACACTCCCGACCTTAACCGAATCATCAAGATGAATTGTTTGTTCTAAAACCCACTCTGACCCTCCTGTAGATTCACACTCAAATATACAAACATGCATGGAAAATTCTTTAGAAACAAAACCATTTTGGTGGATAGGTTGCTTGTAAGCTACTGCAAGGCGGCCTGTGTAGGAGCAGCTAACAGCAACCGGTCTTCCCACAATGCTCACTGTACTGCTATTATCTTCCCCTTCATCGTTCATCAAGGGCCATCTCCTCCAGTGGTACGTTTCTTTTGCATCACTCTCACATGCCGAGTTGGTTTCCAGACAGCATTTCCAGAAGCGCACTTTATTGTCAGAACAAGTTGTAACCACCAAATAGGGCGCAAGACACACTGGATAAATTGAAGAAGAACTCAGGTGACCTTTGAAAAAAGGATAAAGCAGAGAGTCATAATAATGGAACCACAAAATAATGTGCTAGTAATCAAATTCCAGGATGTGATCAATGCAAGGCCACTGTGAGCTGTATCAGGATAGCTTTGCAGGGCCCTCCTAAAGTCCTGCCATTTGTCCCGCACTAAGTGTCCACTGCCCAGGGTGGCTAGAGAAAACTTAAATAGTGCCGGGGAGTCATTCTGACCACCTGCTGATGGCCGCCCTCAACCAGATGAGGTGCCTGTGTCTCTCTGGCGTCTTTGTCTCTTGTAAGACGTAACATTCTAAAAGGAAAGAAATCTTAAACAGCCTCTTTGATGAAATCAAAATACGCAGAATTAAATTTAAAGAGGCAAATATTGAATTAAATTCAAACTCAAAGGCAATGAAACCATCCCTACTTCATAAAGCTGTTATCTATCATAATGCATAGATGCCTTTCCCATAATATGCCTCACTGGATCTTTATTCCTTGTTTTTTATTATTTTCATCATAGAAGGTTAAGTAGTCATTTCAGTTTGCTCTTCAAATATCCTAAACCTCTCCATAGTCATCCAGAGTGACTGCTGCCATCAAAATATTCACGGCCAGTGAGGCCGACTCACGGAGTTCACCCATTTTACCAAGCTTACTTCGAGTCTCCTTATCACTGCAACAGAACTCACCTAGTTATTCCTGCCTGCCAGAGACGACCACTGTACATTTATCCTACACTACAGTATGAGGGTAAATTACGATTAAGATTTGGGGGTCAGAAGTCCTGGGCTCAAGTTCCAGTCCACTAATACCTCCCTAACAGGTACTGTTAAACACTTTACTCTCTATGCCTATTCTTCCAAATAGCGGGGATCATGTGGCGATTTCTTTCAGTGTTATTGAAATATATTGAAAGCGTTTTATTTAAAATCCCATACAAAATATATAATTTATTATTACCAGCTCTAATAGACCTGTTTGCGTATCTCTCAAACGTTCAAACTATTTTAAAAGAAGCCAAAACTGGCCTACATTTGCACCTGCTGAAAAAGCCCAGAGTAACTGCTTCTCAAGGTGATTCAAGTTGAAATTCAAACCCACCTGCGGCCTGAGAAGAGAATGTTCAAGGCCATTCAGCAATACCTGGGACAGTTTTGAAAGCCCAGTTTTGGTGCCACAACATACTAGTCTACAAACCCCAATTAAAACTCCACACGTGGCAGATGGTTTAAAATACATCTGCCGGTCTCTTCAAACTATGTGGATCTTATACGTGTGCTAAACTTCAGATTGTTCCAGGACAGCCAACAATGGTCTTTCACCCTGGACTTTCTCCCCAAAGTATCTGTCAACCTTTCTTTAAATATCCTAAACGAGAGTGAGATATGACTAGCACAATGTTACTAAAAAGTCTGAATTACATAGGTTTAAGACATCAATGATTCACAAATAAACATGTGTTCTTTGTAATGATACTATTATAGTATTGCTATGCAAGAAAACTCACATTTAAATATTTACACAATTTTCTGTCAAACTGATCACATTTAACACAAAAAATTATTTCTCACAAAGACATGTTTCTGTGCAGATGTATCATTACTAGAAAATAAACCTTTATTTCAAGGTCAACACGGTACAGACTATCTCAGAGCAGCACATGATTTGATCCACTGAAGATCACTCTCCATTACAACTACCTACAGCCTTAGGTACGTCACCTGCTGAAGGTGTTGCCCTGATCACTTCCACTCCTTCTGGGAGGTCCAGGGGTTGGCTATATACCAGTCTCGAACTCAAAATAAGTTTACTAGCCGTCTGCAGGTTGGCAATTGATGAAGAATGTGGCATGTGGCTGGCACTCGTAGAGACTTCCGGGGAAGAATCAGCTGTCTTCTGTCCAGGGACTGAGAGCAAGCTCTCTGAGGACACACCTTCTACAGCTTTAGCTTTAAAGACAAATCGTGAAAGGTATTATTATAACAACTGTACACATCACCTAGAATTAGATTTCATACATCAGTTTTTAAAGTATCTGGGTGACATGATCACCTCTTAGATTTTTACTAATTACCTCAATACACCTTTTTCTTTTAAACTATTTTCCTCTTTTTTAGCATCACCAAATGAATCACCAGAATACTCTCAGAGAAAACCATAACATCTAAGTGCAGGGAAATTTCCTCCCTGGTTTTTTAAATATTGAGAGTGGTCTTTTCTTTCTTACTCATTGTTTGTATCTTTATCTTTATATTATTATTTTATCCTTAACTTTTTATTTTGATTTTGTTTTTTATAGTTTCTATTGGGATTCCCAGTTTGTAAAGCACAGAAGCAGTGGATGCATAGAGATAGTAACTGATGCAAGGGTTTATAGGGGACTGGGGTGTGTGTGCGCGGGAATGGGAGGGAGGGAGCATGTGGGGATTAGGGGAGAAAACAATGAATGAGGGGGGGTTGAGGGTGGGAGACAGGGAATGTGAGGGGATTTGGGGAGTAAGCAATGAAGGCAGGAGAGGGGAGGGAGCACTAGAACTGATTGTGATTAAAAAACTCATTTTAAAGGTGATTTAATCATGGGGGGTGTTCTAAAATTGATTGTGGTAATGACTATGCAATTCTTGATATGACTGAACTATTGAATTGTATGATGTGCGGATTAGATACCAAT
>NW_022103905.1:9823969-9833709 GCF_000313985.2 Echinops telfairi
TCTTGGTAAAATGGATTAAGACAACAAACTTGAATCAGTACTCAGAAGACAGCAACCCGAATGCTGGTGCTATTATTAACTAGACACGCTTCCTAAAGCAAGGCACCTCTCCACCCAGGTTCTTTCTCATCTGCAAAATACAGTTGAGCTGCGTGCTTTATATCATCCTGTAAACCAAATAATTTCCTCATATAGATCTTATCCTGAAAAGAAAACAAGGGCGAAACAAGAGTAAGGGCCTGCATTTAAACGTGCTCTTGTAACAAACAAGGTTTGACGCTTGGACAAGTTGTTGTTATTGTTGTTAGGTGCCACTGAGCTAGTTCCAACTCACAGCAAGGGATCCTATGTTCAACAGAACAAGCACTCCCATCCCTGCGCTGCGCTCAGTCCTTGTTTTGTTGACGTCCATTTATCAACCCGTCTTATTCAGGGTCTTCCTTTTTCCCCAGGCTCTTTACCGAGCATGATGCTCTTCTCCAGAAACTGATTCCTCCTTATAATATGGTCCAAAGTACAGGAGCCAATGCCTTGTGATCTTCAAGGTTTCTGGCTTTACTTCCTCCAAGATAAAGTTTTCATTCTTCTGGTGATCCACGGTAAGTTCAATCGTCTTCATCAACACCATAGTTCAAAGGCATCAGCTATTCTGCAGTCTTCCTGATTCACTGTCCAACTGTGCAGGAGGCGAGGTGATTAAAAGTGGCCTTGGTCAAGCACTCCTTCATCCTCAATGTGATACCTGTGCTTTTTAACACGTTAAAGAGGTCTTTTGCAGCAGATTTGCCCAATGCAATGAGTCATTTGTTCTCTAGAATGCTCTTTCCATGGGTGTTGGCTGTGGGTCCAAATAATATGAAATCCTTCATGCCTTCTAACAGTTCTCTGTTTATCATGATCTTGCTTATTGGTCCTGTTGTAAAGATTTTTGTCTTTTTTATGTTGAGGTGTAATCCATACAGAAGGCTATATAGTCTTTGATCTTCATCAGTAAGTAGGTACTTCAAGTTATCTTCACTTTCAGCAAGCAAAGTTGTATCATCTGCATATAAACTAAAGACAAAAACAAAAAGACTATTGCCATTGAGTCAATTCCAACTCATTGAGACACTCCAGGGCAGAGTAGAACTGTATCCTTGGGTTTCCAAGGCTGTAAATCTTTACAGGAGCAGAAAGCCTCATTTTTCTCCCATTGAGTAGCTGGTGGATTTGAACTCCTGCCTTTGTAGTTAGCACCCCAACCAGTAGTAACTCACTCTGCCACCAAGTCTCCATGGTCCTCCAATCCTCACGCTATGTTCTTCTTCAGGCAGCCCAGCTTCTCAGATGATTTGCTCAGCACACAGATTGAACAGGTAAGGTGGAAGGATGCAACCCTGATGCACACCTTTCCTGATACACGGTATTCCCGTGTCTGTCTGACCAGCTTCCCCTAGGTCTCTACAGGTTCCACATGAGCACAATGAGGTGTTCAGAAATGTTTATTCTTCACCATGTTATCTATAAAATTTTATGTTCCACACAGTCAAACATCTTTGTAGTCAGTAAAACACAGGTAAATGTTCTGGTATGCTCTACTTTTAACCAAGACCCTTATAAGAGCAGCAATGATATCCCTCATTCCATATTCCTCTTCTGAAACCAGATTGAATTTCTGGCAGCCCCTGTTGGTGTGCAGCTGCGACCCTTTCTAAATTATCTTCAGCAAAAATTTACTTGTCTGTGATAGTCATGATATTATTTGATCATTTCCACATTCTGTTGGATCAGCTTTCTTTGGAATGGGCACAGATATGGATCAAATTACTTAACTTTTTTCCATTAGTAATACGGGATTATACTGATCTCCCATATATACAACACGTGCTTCAAGCATCTAAAAGGTCACTCATTCACTCACTGTCATTGAGTTGATGCTGACTCATAATGACCTTATAGAACAGGGTGGAATTGCCGCTGTGAGTTTCGGAAAACAAACTTTTTTTTTAAGGGGAGTAGAAAGTCCCATCTTTCTCCCTCAGAGCAGCTGATGGTTTCAAACTGCTGACCTTGCGGATCGCAGCTCAACACTTAACCACTGTGCCACCAGGGAAGGCTCCTTCTATAAAGTACTCAACATATATTCAGTTTCCTTCCCCATTAAAATTTAAGCCTATCTTCATCCTCCTCCAGGATATTCAGCACAGTAATATATTCAAATATACTCAGCTGTATATGGCAGATCAGGACTTCAAACCAGTTCATTCCAGTTATACTACCTGCTGATTATTTGCATTTCCATCCCAGATACAATGACTCAGAATCTACATTTTAACAAAATCCCCAGCTCTGTAAGAATCTATAAGAATCATACATCTAGAATCCCCTGGAGAGAACTGGTTGGGGATTACTCACAAAGGGGCCACACTGAAAGTCTAAAGGTGCAATGAGGTGTGGGGGTGGGGGGTACTAGACTTTCCATCCCTGACTGCAGAACACAAAGGTTGAAGACTAAAAGGGTATAAGTGCAGTTAAATAAGCAGGTCCCGGGATATGGAACCCTGAAAGAAAAGGGGATTGGGCTGAGGGATTACAACTGATCCTACCAGCTATTTAACAGAGAGATAGTCATTTATTCTGGGTCAGGATACCAGTTAGACTTGGAAAGATTTATATGGTCTGTCTGTCTCTCTCTCTCTCTCTCTCTCTCTGGTGTCTGTCTATATAAGATAGGCAGGATAAACAACCCCATGGAGAGACTGACGGGACTGATGGTTCTGGGGGCGTCATGGGAGAGGAGAAAGCAGGGGGAGGTGAGTGGTGACCAACAATGACAGGGACAGGGAAATAGCAAGGGTTACAAAATTGATCAGTGGGGAGGGTGTAGCATTCCTGGTCGGATTTGATCAACTGAAAAGTGTCTGAGAGGAATTACTGAGAAGTAAATGATGGGTAAGCATGATAGTGGGGCAGGAGGAAAGAAAAAAAGGAAAAGAGGAAATAAGAAAGCAAAAATTTATATATAAGTATATAGATAAGCAAATATATAATTATATAAACAGGTGTATTTGTCTGTACATGTACATATATGTAAATACAATAAGGAAGCAGATGGACTTTGGGCCTCTACTAAAATCTCACCTAAGTACAAGAACGGTTTGTTCTAATAATGTGGCACTATATAATACTCACCTTTCCAACACAATCACTGAAGACAAAATGGGTGCATAGGCAAATGTGGTGAAGGAAGCTGATGGTGCCCAGTTATCAAAAAATGTAGCACCTGGGGTCCTAAAGGCTTGTAGTCAAACAAGCAGCCATTGAGCAGGGAAGCAACAAAGCCCACATGGAAGAAACATACCAGCCTATGTGATCATGAGGTGTGGAAGGGATAAGGTATCAGAAATTCAAAAACAATCAAATTGACATGAAGAAGTGTATACAAAGTGGAGACCCAAAATCAACCAGCAATACAATTGGACAGCGCCTCAAAAAGGGGCCGCAAGGTGGGGGGATGAGAAATTCAGGGTGTGGTATAGCACGGATGAAACACTAAACTATCCTCTGGTTCTTTAATATTTCCTCCCCTTACTATTAAGGCTTGTGTTTCACCTCATTACTACTGTTACACCTATGTATGTTCATGTGTGTAATTAAGATAGTTCAATGCAGGAATTGCAGGATGGATGATCCTTCAGAAACAGCAACAGAAAATAATAATAATAAAAAGAAGAAGAAACAGCAATGATTAATGATTCCCTGAGGATATGAGAAGATAAGAGGTGCAGGGGGAGCTGATAGCAATGATGACTGTATAACCCCACTCAAGGGGAGTGAATAACAGAATTGCAGGTGAACGGATACATTGGATGGTGTAAGATACGGCTAATACATACATACACACACATATATACACACACACACACACACACATATATACACACACACACACACATATACATATAAAATGGAATAATAGTAATATTATATAATAATAACAACAAGGGTTCCTGGGGGAAGCATGGGGGAGGGCGAGGATAAAAGGGGCTAATATCAAAGAGTTCAAGAAGAAAGAAAATGTTTGGAAACCCGACTGTAGTAGCAATTGTACAATTATGTTTGATCTATGTGAATTATGGAATGTTAGGAAATCTGTAAGAGCTCCCACTAAAATGATGAATAAATAAATAAAATAAGCCCTCTGAGAAGCAGGAGGAAGGATCTCATTACCAGCAAGTAGACCTGAGATCTGTATGCAGTGACCCTCCTGGATCCAGAAGAGAATTATGACATGAGTGGAGCAGCAGCAGCAGAACCAGGAGCTAGAACATGAGACAGAGGGGTAGACTTCCCAGCCCGCAGAGCAAGTAAAGCTGAGTGCTTTGGGGCAGGAGGCTGGCTTAGGGAGTGGGGTGCCTCTAGGCACTGAATTCAGGGAGCTGGGTTTGCTGACTCATGGAGCTGAGTTGAATGTCTTCAGATTGAGGCTTACAGCAGAGTGGTAGGCCCCGGTGGCATTTATTAGCAGACCTGAAAGAACTTTGTAATGTGTCCTGTTGACCTACTGTATCCTGAGCAGTTCTCATCCGCATTACAATCCCTGGAGAGCTTGTTAAAACATAGATTCATTATATCTGGGGTGGAAATGCAGATTCTCATCAAGTGGTTCAAAACAGAATAAAGCGGTTTGAAGCCCTGGACAAAATGTACCATGTTCTAACTGCTGTGGATATCAGAACCAAAAGATTCTTGCTTTCTGTCATAGGTGAAGAGAATCAATTATGTGTTTGTTTTTACTGTTCTCAACAAAGCGTAAACTAGCAACTCTACCTGCCTTGCCTTTCGGGTTACAACAGGGGAACCCTTACCTCAAACAGTGGGGACAGACGGCATCTCGTGATTCTTACTCTGTCCCATCACAAGGACCTGTTGCTTACTCTAAAAATCTCTCCAGAACCATTCCTAGCTCGTGTCCAACTCTATAAAATACTCTGTTCTCCTCACAGTCCCCACATTTTTCTCAAACACACAACTTCAAGAATCACCCCCAGAGACTTGATAACAAATGTTGAATTCCTGCTTCCTCAAGATGATTAGGCTCAACTAGGCACAGGTAACATTCCTCCCAGATCACTCGTCTTTTCTAAGGCCAGCCCAAGTCCCGGTTAGAATTTCTATAACTTACACAGTTAAGTAATGATATGGATGGGACATAAAGGAAACAAAAAGTACCTATTATTGATTCACAATATTTAATGTTCATTGTGTGTAAAATCTGCATAACTACATAATTATCAGAAACAATAAAATCATTTTTAAAACCCTTAAACATTTCATAAATTACTACTTTAAAGTAGATTACACTAGAAATGGCTCTCTGTACAGTTCATTTGAATAATGATCTCTTAGAAAGTCAACTTACCTCTTTAAAACTTTCTTCAAAATAAAAAGGTCCATTATCAGTTTCTTTATTTCATACTACAAATATCTTAATTTAGTAAGAGATTATTCTAGCATGCACAACAAATCATTTTTTGAAATAATTTTTTGTCAGTTATATCTCTTAATGGTCAAAAAACATGTTGTTATATTTTACTGAAAATCAAATCACTTTTTCTTAGTGAAGTTAACGCTAATGTACATTTTACCACTCATGAACATTAGTCAGCAGAAAATTACAACATTAATTCTATGGACAGACTTCTTACAGACCCAACATCTAGAAAAAAGTCATAATAAAGGGTAATTGAAAATCAATACAAATAAAATCACGATAGTTTTATGTTTTCAAAACATCTAATGTGCTCATAGATTGGCTTGTTTTTAAGATTAACCTGTCTGATGATTTATGACTTTGTATTTAAAGTATGGCAGATGCATATCTCATTGGGTCTTCATTTTAAAGAATTAGCCAACCTACAGCACATTCAATAAAACAGTCTTTTTCATTTATAAACGGACATATGGGTACTTACCTAGACATGCTTGGACAGACTTCAGGTGAAGATGCCACATGTGGAGAAGAGAGTAATGATTGCAGTCCTTTTCAATGACAACTAGAAAGAACCTTTCTGAAAATGGTGGTGGGCGGTACCCTATTGTTCAAAGGAAAAGGGCACCGTTAATATGCTCCTCTGGGTGGGAGGATGCTTTTAAAAGCTAAAAAGACCTTTTGAAATGCATAGAAGTTGAGAGGAGAAAGAAGGGAGCAAGAAACTTTCATGCAACGTTTATGCCAAAAATTAGGTAGCTTTATAGAGCGAATGTCAAAAGGGCATGAAAAAAATATGGGCAATTCATCAAAGAATAAAAATGGATGCTATATATTGAAATGCACTGAGTACATTAAAAAGAAACATACACACACACCCACTATCATGATCCCAATTCTACCTTACAAATCAGGCTAGACCAGAGGATGTACACTGGTACAGATAGCAACTGGAAACACAGGGAATCCAGGATGGCTGATCCCTTCAGGACCAGCGCTGAGAGTGGTGATACAGGGAGTGTGGAGGGAAGGTGGGGTAGAAAGGGGGAACCGATTACAAGGATCTACATATAACCACCTCTCCGGGGGGACAGACAACAGAAAAGTGGGTGAAGGGAGACGTCGGACAGTATACGATATGACAAAATAATAATTTATAAATTATCAAGGGTTCATGAGGGAGGGGGCAGTGAGAAGGGAGGGGGAAAATGAGGAGCTGATATTAAGGGCTCCAGTAGAAAGCAAATGTTTTGAGAATGATGATGGCAACAAATGTAAAAATGTGCTTGACACAATGGATGTATGTATGGATTGTGAGAAGCATACGAACCCACAATATAATGATTTTAAAAAAACAAAACAAAAAAATAAAAAGAAACCATAACTTTATTAAAATACTAAAATAGAGAGGGCACACAAGAAAGAACGGCAAGAAGACAAGGAAGAAGAGGAGAGACAGAGAGAAAGAGCGAGACCCTCATCAGATCGACATGGATGTCATTAGGGTACTAAATGGTCACTTGGAAATGTGGCTACAAAAGGAAAGATTGAAATAACACTATCCCCTCCTGCTTTTCTTGTATGAAAAGAGCATTTTAAAAATTAGAATAGAATTTGTGGAGAAAGGGGCAGTAGTGGTAGAGATGAGAATTTTTAGAAATTTCATTAAATTTTAGGAAACATCATTACTTTGAGCATAATTTTTCCTGTGGACAATTATAGTCTTCCTTCATGTGATTAATACCTACAAGGTACAACAAAAACTTTCCTTAAAAGTTGAATCCTATAGAAACATCAGTCAGTCTAAGACATGAAAAAATAATAATTTATAAATAATCAAGGGTTCATGGGGGAGGGGGGAGAAAAAAATGAGAAGCTGATACCAAGGGCTCAAGTAGAAAGAAAATGTTTTGAAAATGATGATGGCAATGAATGTACAAATGTGCTTGACTATGGATTGTGATAAGAGCTTTATGAGCCCCCAATAAAATGATTTTTTTTAAAAAAGGAAAAAAGAAATACAAAGCGGAAGTAAGATATGTGATGATACATTGAGGAGACTGAAATTGGTTGAGTTGAATCAGAAAATGTATGAATTGTTGGATGTAAAACTATGATGTTTGTACACTTGCATCTAATTAACAATGAAAAAAAAATTTTTAAGTGAACCCTACAATGGCAATTCATTAAAACTAAACAAACACAAACCCATTGCCATCAGAGATCCTATCAGACAAAGGAGGACTTCAGATTTTCAAGGCTGCAAGTCTTCATGGACACTTAGGAGTAGGGGCTTGTCTTTCTCCATGGCACGGCTATTGAGCTTGAACTACCAACCCTGCAGTAAGCAACCCAATGCACAACCCACAACACCAGGGCTCCTGACAGCTCATGATCAGTGAACATTTGAAGAACTCAAATTGTGGTTTCTAAATCCCATTCTACATTAAAAACAGCAGCTTGAAGGGGAATTTTCATTTTTGCAAAGAAAATACAACATAAGCCTGAAATATCTGTGTCTAAAAGCAGAAAAGGTATCAATGAAAACGGTGACATTGTGTCAAAAGGGCTCAACGCCAATTTGAAAAGGTCCTCACTCGCCTAACATAAGACTGTGTGAGGTTGTAAAAAAAAAAGATTAATAAGTGTTTGACTAAATATATTAAATTCCAACAGCCGCAGGGGGCTTCTCCATAGGGATATTATTATTCAGTAAAGAGATTATTTTAAAAATAGGTTAATAATTATTCTCAAAAGAAAAAGAAAGTCACACAAAACAGCAAATTCATCAACAACGGCTGGAAGTAAATAGGCCACAAACACCTTAATCTGAACTTGGCAATTAAAGGAAAAGAATTAGGGGCTTACCCTGCCTGTCCTAAAATAATTCTGTATTTCAAAGTAACTAGACAGCCCTATTTGATAAAGGAAAGTTTTTCTTTACAAATACTATTCATGTAATAAGTAAATGAAAACTAATAAAATCAGAAAACCTTAATTCTTCAACCCCTTATGAAATAACTTGTTCAAAAAAAATAACAATATTCAATGGACAAAGCCATGAAAGGAAAGCCTGGTACGAAGTTTTACATTGGCAACGTCAAGAAGCAACCACGAACTTTCTGGATCTTAGTATCAGGAAGCACGGGGCATCCTAGCGTTGTTCTTAATGGTGGGATACATATGAAGTGCATCCTCTGAGAGTCTGAACCCAAATCTCACTGAATCTCTAAGGCTGACTTCCCCTTGACAGGAAAAATGATGAACCAGATAATGTTTAATTGGTCTCAAAATAGAGAAATTCCTGTAGAGTAATTAGCTCTAAAACAAGTCAGTGGCACGGTAGAGATATACAAGGGGAATATCGTAGATTGAAATAGTCTTAATAGGCAATGGTTAAGCACTCAACTACTAAACTATGAAACCAAAATATTAGTCGCTCAAGTCTACTGAGAAGCACCCTGTAAGACAAGCTTGCCAACTGCTTCTGGAAGATTACAGCCTGGGAACCCCCAGAGTGCAGCTCGACTACACACAGGCTGGCCAGGAGTTAGATCGCCTTGAGAGCAGGCGATTTTAATAGGACATCAAACACAATCTATAGGCCTTGTTTGGATACAGAGTCTAATACATGAGTCTAATACATTAAAAACAAACAAAAAAAGCTCTGACATTTTTCAGACAGTTGAATAATGGCAATATGGAAGTTATTGGGTTAGCAACCTAACTCACAGCTCACTATACCACCAGGATTCCTTGTTATGCCATAGTGAAAATGAAATGAAAACTGAACATGACAACTGAATAACTTATAAAGAAAAGTACCCAAACAAAAAACAAACTAAACCCGCTGCCACCAAGTCAATTCTGACCCACAGTGACCCTGGATAGCATTTCTGAAGCTATAAATCTTTAGGGGAGCAAACAGTTTCATCTTTCCCCCACAGAGCAAATGGTGGATTTGAACCACCAACCTTGTAGTTATCAGCCCAACGCTTACCCAACAGCACCACCAAGACTCCTTAAAAATATATGAAAGGGCCCACGTTGAAGAAGCACACCAGCCTATGCGATCACGAGGTGTCGAAGGGATCAGGTATTAGGCATCATCAGAACAAAAAATCATATCATAGTGAATGAGGGGTGAATGAGGAGTGGAGACCCAAAGCCCATTTGTAGGACATCCCCTTACAGAAGGGTCTCCGAGAGGAGACAAGCCAATCAGGGTGCGATGTAGCAACGATGAAACATACAACTTTCCTCTAGTTCC
>NW_022103905.1:9834233-9836480 GCF_000313985.2 Echinops telfairi
AATCCACTGGGTCCTTTCAGAGCACTTACTACCATTCAAAATCATCTAATTGTTGGAGATGAATAATTAAAATTACTTTTTTAAAGCAAACTAGATTTCACAAATGTAACTTCTTGGGAAAGGTATATGTTACCAATAAAACTGTCTTTCAAAATGTAATTTGTACCCAAATGTCTTCTTCAGCTACAAACAAGCAGAAAATTTACCCAAAACTATAAAGGTTATGAGTTATACAAATGTATACTTAATGACATTTTGGAGGCTTTTTGCTGTCATTTTCAGGACGAGAATAAGCAAACTCAAAACTTTTTTGAAAGTACCTTGTGATGGCTGAAAAAATATTTCCGTTTCCTTTTTCTCCACATCTTCCTTATGTCGTTTATATCCTATAATGAAATCTTCTTGAAACACGTGAAGCAGCTGTGTATTTGAGCCACACTACATTAAAAAAAAAAAAAGAACAAGAAGAGTTTTACTTTTGAAATTCCCTGCCTTCTACTAGCTACCTCTCCAAGAAAGGGGAAAAAATCTTTTTTCTGGCAATTTCTATTCTTTACCAATTAACAAATTAGAAAAGAAGATGGAACAGGAAAAAAAAAGTATTCAAATTTCCCTGAACAGAGAGCACTGCGGGGGATTCAGTTAAAAAAAAAAAAAGCAAACCACCAGAATTACTTCTCCAAAATAAGCTACGAAACATAGTTAAATATGAGGTAGCAACTAAGTCCACATGAGAAGCACACCAGCCTGTGTGATCCAAGAACTGTAAATAATAAAACCCAAATCTGCATGAGGGAATTGTTTCAGGGCTTATATTGTGAACACCCGATTTAGAGAAGGCTGTGGATGACAGTGGAAGCTGTCACTCATTTGCAGGGTCCATATATGAATTAAGCCTCTGAGAATCCCCTCTGATCATAGTTGAGGGACTTGAACAGCCTTGGTAGAGAGCACTGTAAAGTCAGTTATGGCAGACGTAGGTTAAAAATGAAATAGCTTATCATTTGATCTCCCTTTTGACCCATTTTAAAGTTGTTTTCGGCTTGAAAAAGGGGGAGAGGGGGCTACACGTGGATTAAGCCTCTGGGGAACCCCCCGGACCACAGACTAGGATGTGAACAGCCTTGCTATTATGCAGAATGCGCTGCAAAGTTGATTACTGAAGGTGCAATTAGGGTAAAATTTAATGCCTTATTATTGGACCTCCCTTTTGATCCATTTTAAATTTCTTCTAGTTTTTAATATTTTCTGTTTCCTTTTCTATTGGGGGTTTTCTCTGCTTTACTTTGTTATTCATATTAGTTTTCAGGTTTTGTTTTATGTGTTGTTTATAAATGTTTTTCAGTATATGAAATCCAAGATGGGCAAATCTATAGAGACAGTAGCTGGATTAATGGTTTGTTGGGGGTGTGGCAAGGGAAGTTGGTGGGAAACGGAGAGCTAATAATCAATATAAGAATAAAGAAAATGTTCTAAAATTGATTGCGGTGATGACTGTACAATTATTGTTTTGATTCAACCATTTCATTGTCTTATATGTAAATTATATGCCAACAAAACTTTTTTTCAAAAAATACAAATACAAAATAAAACATAAGTTAAATAACCTGCACCACTTTGATCCAAAAAAGCATCAAGTTTTACGACCAGTTTGGGAGAGCTATGCCAAAAAAACTAACTATGTAAGGCACATCAGTGCAGGACTCTTCATTTTTCAATTCCAGATAAGAACCAAAACAAAGAAGAGTCTTCAAGAATCTTACAATAGCCAATGGGATAGTCCATCTCTGGAGAAACATATTTACAAGTAAACAACTAGAATTTCTAGGGAATTGGGTGAACCATGACGGGCAACTGCTAGAGTTCATGATCATATTTTCAGACCACAAAGAAAAGTAAAGACCATCACAAATGACTACTTAGAGCCACAAGCCTTATGAGAAATTCAAAAAAGGGCTAGATCCAAATAAAGACTGATTATGGAAATGTGTAAAGACAAATTAGATGTCTGCTATTGCACTGATTTCCAAGGAAAATAAGCAGCATTCATGATCTTGGCACTGAATGGTGTGTGTGTGTGTGTGTGTGTGTGTGTGTGTGTGTGTGTGTGTGTGTAAAAGAAAGAGAATCTTTGAGAAAAATAAAAAATGAGCTTCTTTACATAGTTGAAAAAAAATTAAGAGGGATTTTTAAGTCTCCAGTAGAAATAAAACCTATCTTCACATTTTCAATGTACGATGCCAACTC
>NW_022103905.1:9837111-9839858 GCF_000313985.2 Echinops telfairi
GTAACTTTCTCAACAAACTAAAGTTCTTTTTGCTTTGTTTTGTTTTATTCCCTCTTAATGTCTGAATGACTGCATAGTTCTAGCCTGAAGTCTGGTAAACGGGATCTAAAAGCCAAATATTCTGAAGCCAGAATGGGTTTTACACGCTACCGAAGGAAGTAAGGTTCAAGTCCTTTGCTAGGACAGAATACTGATTACTTAAATAATTTGTGATTATTAAATAAATATCTACTTTGGTACTAATTATAATGGATCTCCTAAAAACACTATACACATGGAACAACAAGGCAAACATTTTCAAGTGCAGGTCACCTTCTACTGAATTAAGAGGAGTAACAATATAAAAAGAGAAACCGCAACTGCAGTCTCTAGGCAGCTATATTGCCTTTCCCCTTAGCAATTAGGGATCAGGACTACCCTAATTGAATCACATTTCCTTTAAATGAGATAAATAAGACATAAGCCTTAAAGATATAATTGAACTAGAGAAGAATAGTTCCAAATTCATTGATCAATTTTCACTATAGTAATCAACAAAAGCTGATTGTATTTAGCATCAAACAAAAGAATTAGCCTGAGAATGAATATACAGTTTATCACAATTAATGTAATAAGATATCATAATTAACATTACCAATGTACTAAGTATGTTCTTACTTGATTGGTTATTGCATCGAGTTCAATAATGCAGCCAGGTCGAGCAGTAGACTGTTGACTCACAATATTAAACACCTCTCCAATAAGTTTCTGCAAATAAAAAGCACAAAAGGTTAATGGACAGTTTACTAATCTACTGCCAGTATGACGTAGCATTTTATACATGAAATGCCCCCTTTAAACATTCACTGATTGAAAATGACAATTAATACATTCCAGTAAACATTTCAGATCTCTACTCATTCTCTCAATTTTGAAATTCACGAGGCCGTAAGAAGAAAGATTCTATAGTGTTTACATAAATAGCCTATATATTCAAAGCACTGATCTAGTTCTTTTAATGTTGCAGGGGCAGTGAATTATTTAATGTGACTATTATAGCCAAAGTTTCTAACTCCCACCAAACAACCTTTCCCTGCATGGGTCTGGTAAGAAGGTGGAGGAAGATACCGACAGGATTCACCTGTGAGTAATTTAGAATAAGATTCCCTGGGGTGCCATCCTGCCGTGTATAAAATGAGCCCACTGAGAAGTAGGAGGAGGAATCTCATTACCAGCAACAGCTAAGAGTAGAGCATGTCCTCTGGACCTGAGATTCCTGCGCAGTGAACCTCCTGGGTCCAGAAAGCAGCTGTAACATCAGAAGAGCAGCAGCAGAACCAGGAACCAGAGCATGGAGCAGAGTAATGGTCTTCCCAACCCACACAGCAAGTAAAACTGAGTGCTTTTGTGCTGCAAGCTGGCTTGCAGAGTGGGGTGCCCCTAGGCACTTAATTCAGGGAGCTTCAGCTGATTACCTTTGGGTTGAGGATTGTAACAGAGTGGCATGCCCTTTGGGCATTTATTAGCAGACTTACAGAAGTTAGTAACATGTCCTAATAAACAACTCAACCCTGAGCATTTCTCACTGGTATTACAACTAATGAAGCCTTTAATCACTAATTTTATCTGTGAGTTCTATATAGTCATTGCAATGGCTATTTAGAAACTAAAAAGGTAAAATAGTGGAGGTTAAGACAACGCAAACATGTGTTCACTTTTCATAAATCTCGTAAACAAAGATAAGGATCCAGGTTAGGTTTCAGTAGACACGTAGTTGCTTGCTTTCTACTTTTTTCACTAAAGAAGACTTCCAGAGACAGGAAAATGTGTTGCTATGGACTCGGAATAATCCCATTATATTTTCATTTCAGTTTTTCTTTAAATTTTTCAAAGTTCCCTCATATTTATGTGTCAATATGTACACACACAAGTAAACTCAAAATGTAATCTCACTCTGGGCTGGTTCCAAAAAACTTAAAAGTCACTGACACAGGGTTTCTGTCCTGCTTGTTTTTATTGCCACCACCACCCACCCCCAGATCTAGGAGCTACAAAGAGATGTTAAAAAGTTCATGGGGAAAAGGAATTAAAAGACTGATGTATGGATTGTTATAAGAGCTGTAAGAGTCTCTCTCTCTCTCTCTAATGACTCTCTGGGAGACATTGCAGCTGACAAGATACATGGAATGACTTCCAGGAAAATGGAGATGGAGTGACACCTACCAGAGGAACTCCGCAGAATTCAGTCCAGGAGACTTGCTTAGAGGGATATTCAACACTGCTGGAACGCAGGAGGAGCACCATAAAGATAAGTATGCACAGACTCACCGGGTTTTGAGGGGCTGGGGGCTACTGGTTTATCTCAGTGGAAGCTAGCTGGGGCTTGAACTTAGCCCCCCAACTGTCTGCCAGAACCCGGACCATATGGAGCCCATTGGGGGACTTGGTCTCAACACAGCCATGGCTTGCTGCCTCTGCCTCCTGAGGTAGGGACTAAAGCCTTGCAGCACCACGGCCAGGGATCGGGGTTCAATTACATTGTTGCTTTTGTTTCCATCTCTTCTCTCTATCCCCCCACAGTCTTGGAGAACTGCATAGGGTTTTTTTTTCTCAACACAGCCACAGCTTGCAGCCACCACCTCAGGGCAGGGACTAAACCCTTGCAGTTCCACGGGCAGGGATCGGGACTCGGCTACATTGTTGCTTTTGTTTGCCTTAGCCACTATATCCATGCACAGTCTCAGCAGGATTATTTTTAATTTTTTATT
>NW_022103905.1:9841010-9842287 GCF_000313985.2 Echinops telfairi
AGGGAAAAACAAGCAATTACATGTAAAGGTTCCCAAATGAGAATATGCTCAGACCTATCAGCAGAAACTATGAAGAAGAGGAGAGAGTGGAGTAAAATATTCCAAAAATTGAAGGAAAACAACACAAACCCAAGAATTACTCTACCCAGCCAAATTATCGATCAAGACAGATGGAGAAATAAGAGTCTTCCCAGACAAGGAAAACGTTAGAAGAAACCCAGCCCTACAAAAGATCTGTGCCAATCCACTATGGGCAGAAGAACAACACTCACCAAGCATAAAAGACCACCACATAGAACAACCTCACCCAGAGGCTTAAGGATGGAGAGATGTCCAGAATGATACACACACACACACACACACAACACAGTAATAAGAAAGGAAGGTAGGAAAACACCAAACACAAAAGGTATAAGATGACATCACAGAGTACGTAGATTGAGATAATAACTCTGAATATCAATGGCCTGAACTCAGGCATTAAAAGACTTAAGCTAGCAGAATGGCTTAGAAAACACAACCCACCAATCTGCTGCCTACAGGAGACACAGCTCAAAGCTACATACAAAAGTAGGCTGAGAATCAAAGGCTGGAGAAAGGCATACCAAGGAAACAGCAATACAAATAAAGCAGGGGTTCAATCCTAATCTCAGACAAAACTGACCTCAAAGTGCAAACCACAAAAAAAGATAAGGAGGGACACTATATAATGCTCAAGGGATGGGAGACAAAGAAGCACTAAGCATTGGGAGACAAAGAAGCACTAAGCATTGTAAACATATATTCCCCAAATGAGAGACCTGCTGCATACGTCAACCAAACACTCCAAAAGATGAAAAAAGAAATCACAGCCTCAACAATTATAGTGGGTGACTTCAATATGCAACTCTCTGAGAAAGATAGATCACAGGAAAAGAAACTCAACAAGAAGGCTAGAGATCTAAACACTACAATTACACAATTTGACCTGATAGATATTTACAGAGCTTTTCATCCAAATATAAATAAATTCACATGCTTCTCAAGCCCACATGGCACATATTCAAAGATGGACCATATCCTGGAGCATAAGGTAAATCTACATAAATGTAAGCACATTGATATCATACAGAGCTCTCTCTCTGACCACTGTGCCATAAGGCTGGAAATCAACAAAAGGAAGATGAAGAAAACAAGATCAAACAATTAGAGGATGAATAACTCTTTACCTCAAAAGGAGTGCATACTGGCACAGATCAAAGATGAAATTAGGATATTTCTAGAAACCAACAAGAATG
>NW_022103905.1:9847725-9852391 GCF_000313985.2 Echinops telfairi
GTACAAATGTGCTTTACACAATTGATGTATGTATGGATTGTGATAAGAGTTGTATGAGCCCCTAATAAAACGATTTTTTAAAAAAGAGCTGTAAGAGCCCCCAATAAAATTATCTTAAAAGCTTTAAGTTAAACAAGCAGCCAACTAGCTGGGAAGTAACAAAGCCCACAGAAAAGAAGCACCGCAGTCTGTGTGATCATGAGGTATCCACGGGAGTAGATATCAGAAGTTCAAAAACAAGCAATTACATTGATATGAAAGAGCATAGACAAAGTGGAGACCAAAAACTCACCTGTATGATAATTGGAGAGTCCCTCACAGAAGGGCCACATGGAAGGGATGATATATTCAGGTTGCAGTATAGCACTGATGAAACACATTAACTATCCTCTAGTTCTTTACTATCTCTTCCTCTTACTATTATGGTCTTAGTTTTACCTCATTATTCTTCTCATTAATGCATATTAATAACCTTCAGATGTTCATTTGTATAATCAAGATTGTTCGATGCATGTAATCCAAGACAGATAAACCCTTCAGAAATAATAACGGGAGTATTGATTCCCTGAGGGTTTGGGAAGGGGGAGAGGAAAAAGGGGTAATGGGGAACTGACAGCAATGATGTCTGTACAACACCACTCAAGGGGAATGAATAACAAAATCGTAGTTAAACGGATATATTGGATCATATAATATATGGCAATAACAATAATAATATATAATACAATAATAGTTCCTGGCGGGTAGGATAGAGAAGGGATAAAACGGAGCTGATATCAAAAAGTTCAAGAAGAAAGAAAATGTTTTGAAACTGATGGTAGCAGCAATTGTACAATTATGCGTGATCTGATCGAATTATGGATTATTATAATATCTGTAAGAGCTCCCAATAAAATGATTGATGAAAAAATACTCTTTGGTTTTCAGTACTGAAAGCATTTTTATTCAAAAATTGTTTTCATAGGCAAATGGAAAATTCAGTTCAAATATATATAATTTCCACTTCAGACCCAGAATTACCAGAATGAGATGCTACCACCTATTGGTAGCATATTCTAACCACAAGGCTGGGTTTGTTTGTTTTTAATGATTCAAGCTCTAGAAAAGTCAAATTTTCCAACTTCAAAATATAGTCCAGAAAAACTGTCTTAAAACTTTTTTTGAACAATACAAGATTAAGACAACCAAACTAGGGAATGAACAACATCAAGAACAATTTATGGTATTTAGGGGAAGCATCATTTCTTTATTTCTCCATATGTAAAATATATTAATATATTATATGAACACTGCATTGTTAATTCACATACCTTAGTACAAAAATTAGGAAAAAAGTAATTTTTCATATGTACTGTATTTTTATACAAATAATAGATGTGTTACATGCTTTTTTCTCAACCAGGTATCCTCATCCTCCCCAGGTGTTTTTCTAAGTATACTATGATAATTGTTTTTAAAACCATGTAAAAAATTAGCAAAGCATACTTCTGAATATAGAAGGAGTGACTGATCTGACCCCCAGACCACCACGCCGAACACTAAGGCATGCAGCAGAGCAGCAAGGGGAGCAGAGCATGAAGTCCCCGGGGAAACCAAAAATAGACTGTGGGGCCAGGGCATGGCACCCCATCTCAGACTTGGCCAGAAAACCCTCGGAAAGGTCAACAAACAGACTTGAACTATTTATAGGCTTTCCTGTTGTTGGCTTTTTGTTGCTGTTGTTTCATTTTCTTTTGTTGCTTTGTTTTGCTCTGTCTTGTTTTGTGCATATTATTATCTCTGAATGCCTATCTAGGTAAGATAGGCAGCATAAACAACAATCCAGAGGCGAAAACAATAGGATCGACGGTTGGGGCAGGGGGTGGGGGGAGCGACATGGGAAAGTAGGAGGCAGGGGAAAGGAGGTGGGTGTTAACAAACCCAGGGGCAAGGGAACAAGTGATCTTAAAAAAAAAAAAAGGGGTGGCTGGAGAGAAAAAAACATATAATGTGATATTTGTGTAAAAATATGGTATGGCCAATATAAAACCAAAAAAAATAAACACTGCCACCAAGTCAATGTCAACTCACATAGACCCTATAGGACAGATGAATTTCTATGACTTTAACTCTTCACGGGAGTTGAAAGCCTAAACTTTCTCCCTCAGAGCACCTGGTGGTTTCAAACTGTTGACCTTGCTTGCAGTTAGTAGCCCAACACATAACCACTACACTGCCAGGGCTCTTGTATGTTCCACCCAGTACAGACTACATGCTAATTCCCTAAACACGAATGAGGAAATGTCATCAAGGCCAAGTCTGACCTCCTCTGGATAAACAAGGGAGGAGGAGAATCCAACTCCACACCAGGCCAAGATTGACTGCCACAGGCAGAGATCAGACATGCTTCCAATCTCCATTCTTCTTGACCCTATTCTGACACCAACCCTCCTTGCCAAGGCAGTCTATTCTCTGCTGGGTTCCACAATCCACTGCAATAGCCACAGAGAACTCACAGATTATGGAAGTTTATTAGGGAAGTTAACAGGTTACAAATGGTAAAATACAGTTCTTTGGCCCACAGAGCCTCTTCTCAGCCATGCTGAATGACAGGTCCTCGGCCTCTCAGCTTGGGGCTCGGGCCCTACTTAGGAAAGTGTTACAAGCATCTGTAGTGCTGTCAAATGCCCTTTCGGTAAGCCAGCCTCCTTCCAAAGACACTCAGCTTTCCCCCTGTTGGGCTGGGAAGCCCACTTCTCTGTCTCATCATGGTCTCTGAGGTGTGGCCTCAGAGTAGGCAGTGCCTTGCCTACTGCTTCTGCTTCTTTTGCTACTTCAGGCAGGAATCCCACATGCATTCCGCTGTGATTCAATAAATTTCAATAGATTTTCAATCAAATTCAATAGATTTCAATGTGGTTCAAAAAAATTCAGTAGAAAAAATAAATTGTCTTAATGGTTACAGGATTCTCTCTTTTTCTGCCTCTGAGATGGCTCCCTTGGATACCCAGTGGAAAGGCAAAACTGACCAATAGCCTCCATTAGTGTTACACATGGTCCCACCCAATTGTTTAATGGGAGTTACAAGACATGGATTCAAACCAAACTCGCAACCATTGAGTCAATGCCAACTCATAGCAGCCCTATAAGACAGGATAGAAATGCCCCTATGAGTTTCCAAGACTAACTCTTTGCGGAAGTAGAAAGGCACCTTTCTCCTGCAGAGCTGGTGGTTTTGAACTGCTCAACTTGCAGCACTGTAACCACTATGCAACCAGGCCTTTCCAAGACATGGCTAGAAGTGCCATTTCAAGCAAGTTCACTTCCACTACAACCAACTAACAAACAGAGGTCATAGGTACTGTGTAAAGAGAATTCTTTACCATGTTGTAATATATTAATAAAGACTAGTGAATACTTACCGAAGACTCTGGGTCTGACAGTTCATCCAATAATTTCCTTGCATCTACCACAGCTTGATAGAGTCTAAGATTTTTACCATCAGAAGCAACAAAGCAAGCACTAGCAGAATTGCAGTATGTGCCTGAGAAATTAAAGATTTTCATTATAATGTGTAGTTTATTTTTATTGTTGGGCAAAGTGCAAGAAACAAATATTCATACTTTTAAGTCATGATCCAGAATAATTAAAACAAAAAAATCTGTATATAAAATTATTCACAAAAAATTTCAATAGAAAAAATAAATTATAAGAGGGAAAGAATTAAACACCAAGTCCTAAATATTATAAAAATAAATTGTATCTACTTCCTGAATACTTAAAAATGACAAAAATAAACCATATTACATATAGTGAATGTAATTTAAAGTTTTCATTCATTCTATAATTAGAAGGAATACTTACCAAGGCAGTAGCTGGGAATAAGAGTTGGAAGCCAAGCCACATTAGAGAAGGCTGAGGTATGTAAAGAGTTAATTCGCGCCAATTCGGAAACCCCTCCAGTGTATGACAATGGTCCTATTGGGTCTACACGCCACAGAATAAGTTCACTGTAGATTGCATTTGGGTCATGAAACGTACACGTGGCTGCATTCCTAAGTGGTTGCTTCGAGGAGCCTTTTATATGTTTTATGGGATCCATTAATTTACTTAATTTACCATCTGAATCTGATTCAGGAGTCAACAGAGCATTATGATGAGATGATGTCAACAAGAGAGGTAAAACGGAATGACATGCCAGATCATTGAGATGAAATCGATGACCACAGTATCTAAATTTGTGAGACACAGTAAGAACAGTGGTAAAGGCAGACTTATCAGCAAAAGTGACGGCCCACTGGTTTAAAGAGCCATCTATATGTTTGGAGACCATCATGACTGTAGGCATGAAGACGTTCATTTTCAGACTGTGCAGTCTGGAGTGTGGCTGGGAGCCATGAGGACTGCCTAAAGCCGCCCGCTCTTGGTGGGAGATAGGGTGGTGGAAATCTTTCGTAGCATTTGTGCAGGCATACATCATAATATTTTTACTAAGAGAGCTTGCGTCACCAGAGGGAAATGCAACAGGAATCCGGGAAGAAAAAGAAACCTGAAAAAAAATACAATTATTTTTTTGTGTGGAAGTGATTTACCTCTTCTTAAAATAATATTCCAAAACACTTCTATTTTCAAAGTGCCAAAGATTAGCTTCCTACTCCCACAAAACCCCAAAATGTTCATAATCTTA
>NW_022103905.1:9852754-9870772 GCF_000313985.2 Echinops telfairi
ATATACACACACTTATCTAGCTAAAAATAAAGTTGAGAAGGACAATCAAGAAAACCAGCTTGATTTACGTGAGAAATCAATGTTAGAGAAAGCTCATCCTGAGTCACATTTTCAGGGTAGCTTCTTACTGTCAGTCCTAAAATTGTGGATTCCCAGAAAACTCAATGCACACAAATTTTAAACATTCAGCATAACTTTTCAAGGCCAAATTAAATGCCTTTTAATTTTAAAAATGATGCTCTCAATCTCCTATGGAAGCAAATATTCTCAGTTGCTTATAAAAAAATAGTATGTTTAATAATTCTGAAATCCTGCCAAAGCTACGTATACTAACATGTATTTTTTTAATGTACTAATAAGTTCATCAGTAATATATACCTGAACTTGTCTAAATATTCCAGGATTATATTCATCCAAATACTTTACATGCCACACTAGAAAGGTACCATCGACAGGGTGTATGGTAAAAAGCATGTCAGGATTCTTATTCCATTCAGTTAGCAACATTTCAATCTTCCGGTCAAGCAGGACTGTAGGCAGCGGCATTGGCATCCGAGGTCGTGAGTAGATTCTAGGACTTCCCTCTCTTTCCCCATCTTCATGCTCTGATGATCCTGTACCTGCCTCAGATTCTCTATCCAGGGATAATTCTGAACCAGAAAATAAAATGATCAGTTCATAGTTAAAAAAAACACTCTCATCGAGTTGATTAGTGACCCAATATAAGGTTTCTGAGACAACATCTTTATGGGACAGACAGCCTTAGCTCCCATGAGTAGCTGGTAGGTTTGAACCAGTAATCTTGCTGTTAGCAGCCCACCATGGAACACCCTGTACCACTGTGGATTCTTATGTACTTAATAGTACTATAAAACTTCATATACGTCCTAGGTTACAATAAGCAAAACAAAAGAATCTAGGAAAATGGGAAGTTATCAAAAGTGAAATGGAGCACATAGAGATCTAAGCATTAGTGAGCTAAAATGGACTGGTATGAACTATTATGAATGAAACCATCATATGGCCTACTATGCCAGGAATGACCGATTCAAGAGTAATGTTGTTACATTCATCGTCAAAAAGAACATTTCAATATCTTGAAGTACAATGTTGTGTGTGATAGGATAACATCTGTATACCTACAGGGAAGACCAGTTAATGCAACTCTTATTCAAATGCACCAATCATTGAAGTCAGTGATGAAGCAACTGAAGAATTCTACCAAGTTCTTCAGGCTGAAACTGATCAAACATGCAATAAGGATGAATTATAATCACTGGTGATTGGCATGTGAACACTGCTGATAGAAACAAAGCTAGCTATCATATGGTAGAATTTTGCAAGACCAACAATTTCTTCATTGCAAATAACTTTTATCAAAAATATTAAAGACAACTACATATGTGGAGTTTGCCAGATAAAATACAAAAGAATCAAACTGACTACATTTGTGGGAAGAGACAATGGAGAAGCTAAATATTATCAGCCCAAAAGACCAGAGGCTGACTGTGGAACAAACCATCAGTTGCTAATATGCAAGCTCAGGTTGAGCTAAAGAAAATGAAAGCAAGCCATGAGAGCCAAAATATAACCATGAGTATATTTCATCTGAATTAAAAGACCATCTCAAGAACATATGGGATCCACTGTACACAAATGACCGAAGACCTGACAGCCCGTGGGATGGCATCAAGCACGTCATACATGAAGAACGCAAAACATCATTAAAGAAGACATGAAAGGGAAAAAGAACAAATTGGATATCAGAAGAGACTCTGAAACTTATTCTTAAAAATAAAGCAGCTAGAGCAAATGGAAGAAATGATGAAGTAAAAGAGCCGAATAGAAAATATTAAAAGGGTAACTCAAGAAGACAAAGAAAAGCATTACACTGAAATGTGCATGCTCAGCATATTTTTAATCTGAACATGCTCAGCATATTTTTAATCTGAAAGAAGTGAAGAAGAATTCGTATACTGAAGGATTCCATGGGCAAATATTGGAGTATGCAGGAAGCATCAGAAGAATATGGAAGGAATGCAGTGTTACTGTACACAAAATAATTGGTTGATATTTTCCCATTTCAAGAGGGAGCATATATAATCAAGAAACAATGGTGTTGAGGGAAAAGGTTCAAGCTACCCTGAAGGCATTACCTACAAACAAGCTCCAGGAAGTGTTGCAATACCAACTGAAATGTTTCAACAGGATGGTGAAGCTCCAGAAGCACTCATAAGTCTATGCTAAGAAATTTGGAAGACAGTTACTTAGTCAACCAACTGGAGAGATCCATATTTGTGCCCATTCTAAGGAAAGGTGATCCAACTGAACGTGGAAATTATGAAGTAATATCATAAATATCACATGCAAGTAACATTTTGCTAAAGATAAAAGATAATTCAAAACCCAGAAAGATGTTCTTTGTGTTTTATTGCCTATTCAAAGGCATTCAACTATGTGGACCATAACAAATAATGAATAACATCTCAAAGAATGGGATTTCCAGAACCCTTCCGTGCGTGCACACAGAACTTACGCAGACCAAGAAGCAGGCGGTCTAATAAAATAGGGAATACTGCATAATTTAAAACCAGAAAAGGTGGGTGTCAAGGCTGTATCCTTTCCCTACGCTTATTCATTCTGTATGCTGAGCAAAGAATCTGAAAAGGTGGGCTATATAACGAACATGGCATCGGATTGTTAACAACCTTCCATGTGCACACGAAAGCCTCGCTTCCTGAGAGGGAGCGTTTCCTGATGCAGCCTTCGATGGACAGAAAACCGAAATCCTGAGGAGACCACGAGATGACGCCATGGTGATCATCGAAGAAAAGGCTGAAGTTGTCATGGATTTCATTTTACTTGTATCCACCGTCTACAGCCATGGAATTGAGTCAAGAAATCAAATAATATATTAAATTGGGCAAATCTGCTGCAAAAGATCTGTTTAAAGTGTTTAAGGGCAAGGATGTTACTTTGAGGACTAAGGTGCACCTGACACACACCATAGTGTTTTCTATCGCCTCGTATGCACAGGAAAGATGGATGAATAAAGACGGCTAGAAAAAAATTGATGTCATTAAATGACCATATTAGCAAAGAATACTGAAAGTATTTGGACTGCCTGAAGAACAAATAAATCTATCTTGGAAGAAGTAGAACCAGAATGCTCCTTAGGAACAAGAATGGTGAAATCTTATATCCTGTCATGTATCTTGGACATGCTATCAGGAGAGACCAGCACCTGGGAAAGGACATCATGCTTGGTAGAAGGAAGGGTCGGAGGAAAACAGGAAGACCGTCAACAAGATGGACCAGCCCCAATGGCTGCATCAATGGACTTAAACCTAATGACTGTGGAGGTGTCACAGGATTAGACAGTGTTTCATTCTGCTGCACAGAAGGTGGGTGAGTCAGAGCCGATTCCACGGCACCTAACATAACATAATTGACAGCATATTATCTTAAAAATAAATCCCTTTTCCAATTTATAGTTTAAAAAGAGCAATAAAGTAGTTTGTAGTCTAAATTAAATACTACTATCTTTCTTACTTTTCAGTAAGTCAAATGTCATTCAAACTATCATCATTATTACCATCAGCAAAACCTGTTCCCCAAGAAAAGTTTTAACTTCCAAAATAAAACTTTAAACACAAAAAAACAACATGACTTTTTAGGACCTAGCAAAGTACCTGGTCCTTAAGAACAGAATCAACAAATACTTATGGAAGGAAAGGAAAAGCAAAAAGGAAGAAGAAGGAAGGGAGGAATTAAAATTTAAAAGTTGGAGAGGACCACAGGGTCAGGCCCACCACGAGACACGATGTCCCTCACTGACCCATAGCATTATGGGGGACAACACTGGAGACACAGTGTGGGAACTATGCTGATCTGACCCCACCACACCAGAGCAAAACACTAAGGGCGTGCAACAGAGCAGCAAGGGGAGCAGAGCAACGAAGTCCCCGGGAATACCAAAATTAGACTTTGGGGCCAGGGCGTGGCACCCCATCAGATTTGACTAGAAAACACTCCCCTGAAGGTCAACAAACAGAGCTGGAATTATTTATAGGCTTTTCTTTTTTTGTCATTGGTTTTTCTGTTATTGTTTTCTTTCCTTTTCTTTTGTTGCTTTGTTTTGCTCTGTCTTGTTTTTGTGCATATTATTATCTCTTCAGGTCTATCTAGATAAGATAGGCGTGATAAATAATCTGGAGGAGAAAACAACGGGACCAATGGTTCTGGGTGGACATGGGAGAGGGGGAGGCGGGGGAAAGGAAGGAGGGTGTCAACCAACCCAAGGAAAAAAGGAACAACAAGTGATCTAAAATCAATGGCAAGAAAGGCAAAGGATGGTTGGTGGTGCTTGCTCAAGGGCTATGTAGCCGAGTGGAATTACTGAAACCTGAATGAAGGCCAAACATGATAGTGGGACAAGATGAAAGGAAAATGAAATAGAGGAAAGAACTAGAAGGCAAAGGGCATTTATAGAGGTCTAAATACAGGCATGTACATATGTAAATATATTTATATATAACAATAAGAAAATAGATCTGTGTACATATATTTTTATGTTAAGTATTACGGTAGCAGACAGACATTGAGCCTCTATACTCAAGTACTCCCTCAATACAAGAACACTTTGATAGCGTCTGGGGTCTTAAAGGCCTGAAGATAAACAAGCAGCCATCTAGCTGAGAAGCAACAAAGCCCACATGGAAGAAGCACACCAGCCTGTATGATCATGAAGTGGCGATGGGATCAGGTATCAGACATCAAAGACCCAGAACAAAAAAATCATATAAATGGGAATGAGGGGGAGCGCAGAGTAGAGACTCAAAGCCCATCTGTGGACAATTGTACATTCCCTTACAAAAGGGTCACAAGGACGAGACGAGCCAGTCAGGATGCAGTATAGCACCAATGAAACATATAACTTTCCTCTACTTCTTTAATGCTCACCCACCCCCCCACTGTTATGACCTCAATTCTACCTTACAAATCCAGCTAGACCAGAGCATGTACACTGGTAAAGGTAAGAGCTGGAAACACAGGGAATCCAGGACAGATAAAACCCTCAGGACCAATAATGAGAGTAGTGATACCAGGAAGGGAAGGGGAAGGTGGAGGGAGAAAGAGGGAACCGATCACAGTGATCTACAGATACCGACTGCCAGGGGGACAGACAACAGAAACGTGTGTGAAGGTAGGCAGCGGTCGGTGTAAGACATGAAAAAAAATTTTTATAAATTATTAAGGATTCATGACGGAGGGAGGGTGGGGGTGGGGGGAAATGAGCTGATACCAAAGGCTCAAGTAGAAAAAAAAATGTTTTGAAAATGATGGCAACAAATGTACAAATGTGGTTGACACAATGGATGGATGTACGGATTGTGATAAGGGCTGTAAGAGTCCCCAATAAAATGACTTAAAAAATGTTTTGCCATTTTAAAGACACAAAACTCTAAGCACAGATACTAACCATGGTCTAGCTTCATATGTAAGCCCCTCTCTCTCTCCTCCAGTGAATGCTCCTCATCCTCTCTGTCACCATAATCACTTTCATGATCTGCCTGCTTTTCAGAAAGTTTTCGTAATTGCTGCATAAATATCTCAGTAGATGATGTAAAATGAAATTCCTTGTTGTTTAACCAATGAACCACAAAGCCCCCATTTCCATCATCAACATTAAATGCTGTACCAGCCAAGACATTTGGGATATCTGTGGAAAGAAAAGAGGTAAGATTTTAGTATTAGAGTTTAATTTCTTTAAAATTATTATAAATGACTATAATAATGAAGTTTTCAATACATAGAAACTATATAAGCAAATCAACACAAATCTAGTGGGACTTATTTTAAGCTTTCATTAATTTTAATGGTAAGCATAAATATTAGGATTTAATGGTATATAGCACATATAATGTATGATGCTTGAATGAATCCTATTAAGGGGTGGTGACAGGGACAGAAAACTAAAGAGCACAATAAGAAACATTTGTGACATAGCTGGAGAAGTTTAAATACGGACTATATGCACAATATTTAGGAATTATTTCTACTTTTCTTGGTTAAGAGACTAATACTATAGTTATCATTCTTATAACTAAAAATTTCCTTATGTTTAAATGATAGTTTTTAAGTATATAAGAGTGATGTATCATTTTAGCAACTTATTTTAAAATCTGTGTGTGTGTGTGTGTGTGTGTGTGTGTGTGTGTGTGTGTGTGACTACAAGGTAAGCCTTGGACTACTAACTTTAAGATTGGTGATTCAAATCCGCCAGCCACTCCACAAGAAAGATCAAGCTATCTGCTTCCATAAAGATTTATAGCCTCAAAAACCCTATGCAGGGTCACTATTAGTCAGAACCAGATGACAGGAGATTTTGTTTTGTTTGGTACATATACAGGGGGTGCCCCCCCAAAAAAACCGGAATATTTTTCCCAAAACCATGTGTTTAATTTTTTTTTTAACAAAACAACCTTATCACCTTCAAAGTACTCTCTATTACACTTAACATTTAGTACATTTGTCAAATCTGTGATTCCATTTTTGGAAACATTTTTCAAACTCATCTATTTGGATGCTGACTGACAGCGCCGCCCTTGTTTTTTTTCTTTACCTCTTTCACACCTTCAAATCACTGTCCTTTCATGTCCCTCTATATTCACAGAAACAAAAAGAAGTCACATGGAGTGAGGTCAGGTGAGTAAAGTGTGTGAGGCAAGAGAGACATGTTGTTTTATTGCCCCAAACTGGTGCAGAGATGGCTACATGAGCAGGTGCATTGCCATGGTGGCAAAAGCAGTCCCCTGTCTGCCACAAACCAGGCCTTTATTATTGTTGTACACTGTGACTCAATCTTTTCAGAACCTCTAACTAGAGAGCTTGATTAACAGTCTGACCTGGTGGAACGAACTCCAAATGCACTATGTCCCTGACATCAAAAAATAAAAATAAAAAATAAGCATCACCGTGATCTTTGAGCCCACTTGATAAGCTTTTTTGGGCAAGGTGACCATGGCGTCTTGACTGATGTTTGCTTTCGGGGTGGTCAGAATAGCACCAGGCCTCATCACCAGTAACGACCTTGGAAAAAAGTCTGTCGCTTAAGAGCTGTCTTTGCAAAGCGTGTGGCATATGACCAGTGGACACTCTTTGCCTGGTCAGGCAGAACCCAAGGTACACATGTCACAGTGACCCTTCTCATTCCCAACTGTTGTGTTAAAATGCACTGAATCCAGCAGAATCCAGAACTTCCCCACCTCCTCAATGGTCTGTCAGTATTTAACAAGTGCAAGAATTTTGTCAACATTGTCATCCATTCGGGGAATTGACAGATGTCCAGAACGAGGTTGGTCATCAATCGACACTCCACTTCTTTTGAAACGAGGAAACCACTCGTACACTTGAGTTTTTCTCATAGAGCTTGTAAGCTGTGTTCAACATCACAACAGTTTCTGTGGCATTTGCTGAGCAGAAAACAGCCACACACTGATCTCTTAAATTGGCCATCACAAACAATGAGGTTCAAGCAAAACTGCTTTTATAAAAAAATTCACTGTGACCAGAGAGAACCTTTCCAGGCAACACCACTGGGTGCACTAACTCAGAGCAAGTTGCTCAATGCTGGCCTAATGGGAAAAATGAAAGCTCCCTCCAGCACAGGGGGCTTTTTGCCAGTTTTGGGGGGGTTACCCCCTTATATGGGAGAGAGAGAATAAAGTTATACGAAATGATAACAATTGTTGAATCTAAGTGGAGGAAATCAGAGTTTCACTCTATTCCGTGAATGTTGTTTAAAACTTCATTTAAAAAGCATAAGAAAAATAATACCAAGAAGACAGACATGAAAAAAAAAGAAGACAGACAGGTACACAGGCTGGAAAACGTCTAAAGAGAGCTGAATTTCCCCATTTGGGATCATTAAAATTAATCTTAATATCACAAATCACTCAACGACAACAACAAAAACTGTTCCCTACTAAAAGAAGTGGTAGTCTAAAGAAAAAATACATTATAGATTCTACGGATTTGGGGCTCACAGTTAATTCTAGTCCTCATTTAAGAACAATTAGTTCTTATGACACGGCCCTCTTGATGCTCACCCGCATAAAGATCGCTGAAGACATGGGTGCTACAGCAAAGCGTGGTGAGGAAACCAGCAGAAAAAGTAGCATTGGGGATAGTAAAGGCTTATCTTCATACAAGCAGCCATCTAAGTGAGGGAATCAACTAACTCTATGGAAGAAGCACAGCAGTCTGTGAGCTGCGGATTGCAAGTAATAAAACCCAAGTCCAAAGGACAGAAGGGTATCAGCACTTAAAGTGTGAACACTTGGTCTGCAGAGATTTTGGATGATGGTGGAAGCACAAAATCCATTTGCAGGCTCCACACATGGATTAAGCCTCTGGTGAATCCCCTCTGGCCACAGTCAAGGGATGCTGAATAGCCTTGTTATCAGACAGAGAGCACTGTAATGCCAATTATGACAGATGTCACTAGGTTAAAATATAATATATTATTATTTGATCTCCCTTTTGGACCATTTTAAAGTTGCTTAACTTAAAAAAAAAAGTGAAGGAGAAATACATGTGGATTAAGCCTCTGGTGAATTCCCTCTGACCAAGAACCAGAGATGTGAATAGCCTTGCTGTATCATGCAGCGTGCATTAGAAAATGGATTATTGCAAATTAGGTTAAAAGTTAACACCTTATCATTTGACTCACTTTAAATTTGTTCTAGTTTTTAATATTTTCTACTTTCTGTATATGAAATCCAGGATAGGCAAGTGTACAGAAGCAGTTAAGTAACTGGATTAATGGTTTCTTAGGGGTATTACAAGGGAGGTTGGGGGAAATGGGGTGCAAACAATAATGAGTACAAGAAAGAAGAAAATATTCTAAAATTGTGGTGATGATTGTCCAGCTCTTCTCAATATGACTGAACTAGTGAATTGTATGACACTTGAGTTATACACAAATAAAATTGCTTCTTCAAATGTACAAGATGTTCTAGGACTGTTCTATTTAATAAATATTAGTGTTAGATAAAATTTTAAATTATTCTTTCATTCCAGTTCCTGGAGATAGTTTGGTTTGGGGGAGGAAAAAAATTCTATAAAATTAGATCTGCAAATTAACAGTCCTATAAAACACTATATTGCTGATAAAGAATCCTGGTTAAAAATATCTAACCTCAATCTAATTGTAAATATTCAGATTTTAAGACAGTTGATAAGGCAACCAAGAAATAAGAAACCACAGAGGGGATGTTCTAAATTTCACACTAACGAGAAATGGCAAGCAAGTGCAATGTCTGATCTTTGACTAGATTCTGGATCCATTTTTTAAAAGCCTATATTGGAATATGAACTATATTTTAGATTACATTATTGTAGCAGTGCTAAATTCATTGCATATAGTTAATATTCCACATTAAATAACCACAATAGTTTTTTTATTACTCCAGGAAGTTCTTTTTCAAAGCTAACAGTCTGAAATTGTTAAGATTGAGAGAACATCCAAATGACTCAGCCAGAAGACCAGAGAGAAGGGAACAGAGGTATAAACTGAGAGGCTGAGAATGAAAGCCTATGGAATAAGATGTTAACAATGTCTCTACACAAAACAAAACTTTGCTATACTTTACCTGTGGCTGGATTGATGCTTGCAGCAATGTGAAAATGACACAGTGCATTTGCATGGTGGGAAATATGCCTTTGAACTTCGTGTGTTCCAGTCTGGTCAGGCATTACTTCAGTGTGAGTTACAAGAACAGAAGATCTTCTTTGTCCTTTTCTTAAATTTTTCAGATGGTGTATGGTCTGAAATAAAACATAATTGCTGAACCCAACTCTGGGAGGTATAACAAATGCCAACCAAAGTACCCTTTTTTTGGGCCAATAACTTAATAGTTTATTAGTCAGTCACTAATGTTTCAAATATTTTTAATTACTTAAATATATATAGTTGGCAGCAAACTATTATGTTACAGAGTGTTAAATTACCAGTAAAACAGGCAGACTAGAGATTTACACATGTGGAAGATAACAATAAAATAAGCAAAAATATTTAACCCAAGTACTTCTGATTATTACAGATTTTAAGATTTTCCTCTCTGTAAAACCTATTTGAAAAGAAACTTTCTTACATATGCTAGAACAATGCTGAAAATATTCCGCACAGCTGGTGTAGAGTTTAGAGTTCAAAGCAGAGAGAAATGACTCAGAAAAACTCATGTTCTCTATGCAAATCCCTGAGACCATCAGGAGATCTGAAGTCTGGTGACTTGGTAGGTTGGTTGTTCAAAATACACTAGTACTGAGAGGTGACGGAAGTACAGGGAGAAAATTTTTACCCAAAAGGAGAATATTTCCTCAAAAATTCTCATTTAAAAGCAAACATCTAAATAATCAGATGTAATCTCTGTTAGAAGAAAAGGTAAAAACACTGGATAGAGAGGGGAAGCTACTTAGATATATAGGAGTACACAGCAAAGAACTCACCGGTGGCACAACTTTAAGGGAGGGGTGCTAGATAGTAAAGCTCTCTAGTAGCATACCCAATCATCAGGCGTATTCTGAACAATGGGCCAGGTCCCTCTGGACATGATCCTTCCATATCACCAAGACCATTTGCCTTGTTTTCATGCTTTATAATAAAGTGTGGCATGGTGAATGGCATGTGAGAGGGAGATTCATCATTAAGTCCTATCAGTTCTTTCTCCATTAAAATGGCCCTACGTCTGATCCTTTTAATTTCCACGGTCCTCCCTTCACAGAAGCCCCGGAGGTGCAGCACTGATCATAGCACCTTCCCTGCTAATTAAAGGGTCAGCAGGCTAACCCAAACAGCTGCCCCACGGGAAAGTGACCGGGCAGTGTATTTCCATGAAGATCACCCCTGTAGGATCCTACTCTGTCCTATAGGGCCACTGTGAATTAGAACTGATTCTACAGCAGTGAGCCTGGGGTCTCTCTTTACATATGGAAACCAGTATCAGTTCTGTGATGTGGCACCTCCTTCTGCTCCCTTTGTTGTACTTTTTTCTTTAATGACAGGATTAGAGATGAAACCCCTCCATCAAACTCTAACCAAAGAATATCTCAATAAATATCAAAACAAACTCCACTATTCTTATTTCTACTTTTAATTGTATTTATGCTTTGAATGCTGGAAGTGTACAGATAGTGCTCAATCACAGACACTATCAGAGTAGGCTTACATAACCTTCTAAGGACCACACATCCTTAGCCTATCATGCCCCTGAAACGTTTCTGCTTGGTGAGACAGTTAAGCTGCTAATATAAATGTAAGATTTATATTACAAAATTATACAAAAATTATATTACAAAAATTATAAAACTTTAATTACTAAATGTAAAAAGTTATAAAACAGTACTATATGATATGATCTCAAACATGTAAAAATGAAAGAAAAATACATACACATATGACCAGAACAGTTGGATCATAAATTCTTTTTTTTCCTTTCTATTTGTTAATCGATAGGGTTGCTGTGAGTCAGAATTGACTCAATGGCAGCAAGTTTGCATTTTATGTCAGGATATCCTTGACTAATGAAAACGGCCCCATGGAAACAAGAAATCTAAGTTAATTATAATGCATTTCTGGCCATTTTTAATATTGTGTAGGCCTCTTTTTTTTTTTCTTTAATCACATCTGGACACAACAGTTTATACTATCTATAAGCAATCTAACTTATTCACAGAAAGCACTGCTATCCTGCAGCAAAGTTGGTGAAAGAATTTCTGTTTCACAATACTACAACATGGAAAGTGCAAAGCAATCCTATAGGTTCTTTCGTGTCTAACATCCTAATAAACAACATCCTTACCCTTAAGGATCAAAATAGTCCTTTTTAATCAGAGCAAGAAAGGAAAATTTAACCCTCATGAAACAAGTGAGAAAACTTTAATTACAAACAATTTTAAGGACTTAAACATGTTTCACTATTAAAATTGCTTACTCCTAGTTCTTATATTTGACATGCAAAAGGAAAGAATTTATATTACATTATTTACATGGACTACCAGTCCAAAAGAGTGCCTGTCTATCTTTGGGCTCTCACTGATGTAAAATTAGCCGTCTGAAAGCCGTAAGTTGCATGCAAATTGCAGTGAGGTTCGTTCTTACATGTACTACAAGTACCACCTGCACCTTTTGCTTATGAAGTTCCACTGGACAATTCATTCAGCATCCCAAAGGATACAGTACCTCGAGAGCATGCTGTATTCTGTCTTTGTGGACTCCAGCATGAGAAAGACTGCTAGCGATGCTAGACGTGGTCCTCTCGCAGATCTGCTCACCCAAGAGACAGTCCTCCGGTAATAAGGTTTCTGCCCAGAGCCGGCAGACACCATCATGGCATGAGGTTAGCAGCACGTTACAGACAGAGCCTCTGATGATGAAGAGAAAGAAAAGCAACCGTAACTACCACTTCCCTACCTTCATCTTTTATAGTTACTGATACTTGACTCTTCACATATAAAGATGACACTGGTATACAATCAGCATAGTCTATGCGTAGCTATTTGTCTAAGAGTGCTAAAAGATTTCCACGGATTGTCTTGCATGCTCACTGATTACCTGCTCACATCTGTAAGGTGTCAGGCTAGACACTACGCTACGGTCAGTTACCATGAAATGGAAGCAGCCTAGCTGCCTGTGACACTTCTCTTACTCCATTAAAATCACACTTTGAACCAGGGAGCCTAAAAAAAATGATGCACTGTGCTTCTAATGGTTTTACAAATTAAGTGGCATGGGAAAAGGCAGCCAGTCAAAGACCCTGTGTGCAGCACAGTGAGCATCACTAAGCTAGGAAGGGCGCTGACAAAGAGAGATGAATGCCAGCAGATCACCGTGTGCTGCCTGAGCACAGGCTCTAAGGCACTGGTGGGGTCTTCGCAGCAAAATAACAAACTAACCAGCAAAAGAAAATCTACATGTTGCAAATTACAGAATGGCCATACAAAAAGGCCATCAAACACAACTAGGTTGTCTGGCGTATGTCAGCAGCTCCATCATTTCCTATCATCTGCCTTCATCTAAACCAGTATTCCCCAAAGTGGACAACATGGGTCCTTAGGGGCAAGGGAACAATCCAGGGGAATCTACAAAGCAGGTAGAGCCCTACTTCAGAAAGCCGAGGTATAGACAGTTTAAGTAATTTAGTCAAAAGCTGACACAGCAAATGGCAATGTCAACCATTTGAATTCAGTTGTTTGTTTGTTTGTTTTTTCAAATTCCAGGGCCTGCATTCTTAGTCACCACCACATCAAGACAGTAAAAGGAGCTTTGTTTGTATTGCTTATGCATGTGGATAATATACAGACGCATACAAGCTGAAGTTATATGATACATTTGTCTAACCTGGGCATATACTTGCTAGTTTTACGCCACGAAAAACCTGTCACCGCTCGGGGATGTGCCAAATAAACAAAGGAAAACTGAGTACACGCCTGCCTCCTTTTCACTTCAAGGTGATCCTGAGGAATAATTGAAGACTTCCAACCAGTCATAGGGTACCACACTTTCAAAAGACAGTCATCCTGCAAAACACGTAAGTCGATACAAGATTAATTTACACCTTCACAGCTCAATATTTAAGTGACTTGAAGCTTTTAAATCAAGCTCCACCTAAAAACGAATACATGATACACATATATACATAGATGGGTGTGTATATGTATATGTTTCCATGTTACAAAGGTGGTCTGACTCATGCATAACTCAGCTTCCAAACCAACACTCCCCCGCAAAGCTTGTTATATTTAAAGTTGAATGTACATCATAATGAAGGGGCACAACTTTGCAATGCACAATAAAATGCTGTTGCTATTATTACTGTATTTATTACATTAAAACCATTTAGCCATTTGAAACTATTTCTGTAATGTTTTTATTCATAGAAAGGTACACTATATAACACATACTAAGGCAAACATTTGACTCACTGACTTTAGATAAGGACCATACAGAACTGTTTTGACTTAAGTACAAACTTGACTTAAAGACAGACTTAGGAACAGAACTTCATTCTGAATCCAGGGACTGCCTGTAGAACAAGGTCAAATTTTAAATGGCATTATTACTCTAGAAAATACAGTTCTTGACAGGTAAATTGACAGTTTGTCCATCATCAGTTTTCTCTATGTCACAGTGATTCTGAAATGAGTCCTGATACCACATTCCTCCACTAAAATGCTCACACTGAAGTCACAGTCGTGGTCCTGAAGAGATGTTGCCACCAGATCCCAGCTTCTCGGTGCCAGTGAGAAGGAGAAGAATGAGACTACACTGTCAGCTGTTGTTATCTATTCTTTCTGAAGAGAGCTATCAGGGCAGAAATCTTTTAAAATATAAATTGCTCCAAGCTCTAAGTGAGGAGTCAGCAAAAAAAATTTCTTTTCAGTAAAGGGCTAGATGATAAATATATTAGGCTTATGAACCCCAAGGTCTCTGAAACACACTCTTCTTTATCTTTCACTTGTTTTCCCCTTACAACCATGGGAAAGTGTGACGAGTCAGCTTAGCTTGAGGAGCATCATTTCCTGACCCCCGTTCCAAGGAGCAGCTCAGGTACCACATCAGGGGCCACTTGGAAGATGTATGCGCACAGCACCAGGGCTCACTTCATCAGTTCACTTAGTTCTAACTCTCTGATTAGAGGCCTAAATAACTGTGTCTTAATTAACAGAAACTATGTACCTTATAGTGTTTCATACTTAAGGGTAGCAACACAGTAAAAAAATAAAAACACGAAATGTTCACTTATGTAAAAGCTTTGATTTCTATGAAACCGTGAAATGATATATTCTTGAGAAATGTGTACTGTCTTGAAAAATGTAAACACTTGGGCTTTTGTTTCCATCTTGGGACTCACTCTCATTGATACTGTACAATGAAGTGTATGTTTCCTTTAACATCTGGCTTTTTGGGGTAATTTAACTATACAGCAAATCTTTTTAAGTGCTTTCTCTGAGATATTACTTAACACTGTACCATTTGCTTTACCTTATTCATCTCAGCATCACTTTCACCTAACCAATCGGGTGTAACCTACGATAGTGGATTTCACACTGTGCCCCACCAAGGCACGAGAGGTTCCACAGAAACCTGCAGGCGTCGCAAAGGAAAAGGCAGAGACCCTCCAAAGGGGCACTCCAGCCCCTTCTGCCACGCCCACCAAGCTCCTCATTACAGCAGCTCCTCTTTCAGGACTTGCTGCAAATTCAAGCAAATGGAAATTGCAAGGTTTTGGTTCTCCCAGTTGAGGGTGAAGGAAAAGGCCAGTCTCCTCCCCTGTCTTTCACAATTCAGTTTAGATAACTTGAAATTGAGAAATCTTTTTCTGTAAATCTACGATGCTTAATGACCTGGCAGCCACATTTTAAAAGTATAACTTCATGTAATCTTCCCCTCCTGCCCAATTTCCCCGAAGGAGGAGATTATCAAAACCTCATGTGGATCAGGGTCCAAATTGGAAATCTATTACATACATAGATATACAGAAAGATACTAGAAAATTAGCATTTTATCTTGAAAACGTGAATGCAACAAGTAAGACTTCTTCCTATCTTTGCAATCTCCATGAGGATTGCAATTAATGGTATGAAACAAAGGGTACATGAATTATTGAATGGAAAACTGATCTACTCTCTAAACCTTCATTTGATTCACAAAAAAGGACTGGTAAATGGAAAATGTGGCCTTGATGATAGAAATGGTTGCATGACAGAATTTTGCAAGACCAACAACTTATTCACTCAAAAAATCTTTTTCACAACATAAATGCTGAATGAGTGTGGACTTCAACGGGTGGAATACACAAGAATCCAACCGATAACATCATCTGTGGAACCCGGATGAAGAAGCTCCATATCATCAGTCAAAACATATCCCGGGCTGACAATGGAAGAGACCCCCAATTGCTCACGTGCAAGGTCAGGATGAAGCTGAAGAATATTAAAATTAGTCCCCAAGAGCCAAGATAATGACCTTGAGTATATCTCATTGAATTTCAAGACCATAACAAGAATAGGTTTGCCATGTTGAACACTAATGGCCAAAGGTTAGATGAACTGTAACTACATCAAGAACATCATTTCTGAAGAAAGCCATTCATTCAAAGAATAGGAAATTATATGCAAACTTTATGCAAATAAAACTGTTAAAATTTTAAAAGTCAAAATAAGCAATCATAAAAGGACAGGAAAGTGGAGATCAGAAGAGACTCTGAAACTCACTCTTGAATGCAGAGTTGCTAACACAAGGAGGAAGAAACAAAGACGTAAGAGAGAGAGAAATGGCAAAGGTAGCTCAGGAAGTAAAACATTGTAATGAAATGTGCAATGGCCTGGATTTAAAAAAAAAAAAAAAGGAAAGAACACATTTTCACCTTTCAAAATTAAAGAACTGAAGAAAAATTTAAAGCATTCAGCTGAAATACTGAAGGATTCTAAAATCCTAAACAACCCAGGGAGCATCAAAAGAACACAGTGAATACATACTCTCACTGTACCAAACAGAATTGGTTGATGTTCAACCGTTTCAGAAGGTAATGCATGATCAAGAATTACTGATGGAATTGAAAGAAGTTAAGTTGAACTGATGGTACCTGCAAAAACCAAGGCTGGATGGAATACCAGTTGAGATGCTTTAACAAATGAATGCAATGCTGGAAGCCCTCACTCATCTATGCCCTAAAATGTGGCCAACAGACTGACAGAGATTCATATCTGTGCCTATTCCAAAGAAAGATAATTGAGTAGAATATAGGCATTATTAAACAATATCATTACTATCACACTCAAGTAAAGTTTTGCTGAAGGTAATTTAAAAGTTGCAGTACTACGTTGAAAGGGAACTGCCAGAAATTCAAGCCAGTTCAGAAGAGGATGTGGAATGAGGGATATCATTGCTGACATCAGATGGATCTTGTCTGAGAGAAGAAGATAACAGAAAGATGTTTACCTGTTTTGACTATGCAAAAGGAGCTAACCATGTGGATCATAACAAACTGTGGATAACATTTTAATGAGTGGGAATTCCAAAACAATTAGTTATGCTTGGAGTCTTGATGGAATAGTAGCCACATGTTGGGCTGCTAAGGCCTGGTCACCAGCCAGTCTATAGGAGAAACGCAAGGCTTTCTACTCCCCATAAATAAATAGGTACGGTCTCAGAAACGCACAGGGGCAGTGCTACCCTGTCCTATAAGGTAGCTAGCTCTAAGTTGAAGCTGACTTGATGGCAGTGAGTGAGTGAATTAGCTAGTTTTATTATGCTCTTGTGGGACCTGTACATTGAGGAAGTGGAAGTCAATGTGACAAAACAAAGGGATGCTATGAAGTTTAGGATCAGAAACGATGTGTGTTAGGTTGGATTCTTTCATCGTACTTCTTCCATCTGTATGCTAAGCAAATAATCCAAGAAAATGAACCAAATGACTATATGGCATCACGACTGGAGGAAGAATAACCTTCATTCAATATGCAGACAAAACAATCTTGTTTGCCTTTTGAAAGTAAACAGGGCTTGAAGTAATCAATAATGAAGGTCAAAGACCTTCAGCATGGATTAGACCTCAATAAAGAATGCAAAATCCTCACAGATGGACCAATAAGTACCATGTGACAAATGAAGAGAATAATTGTGACTGTAAAGGATTTCATTTTACTTCGATTCCTCAATCAATGCCCGTGGAGCAATAGTCAAAAAAAGCTAGTGCCAACGAATTGCACTGGGCAACTCTGCTGAAAAGACCTCCAGAAACTGTCTGCGGCCCTGTGTAAATGTAGGTGGAATTAGGTGATAACAGCAAACTACGATGGGGCAACCAGAGAGATAAGAAAAGCAATAGAATGTGCTGTGTCCCACAGGACAAGGTATGACAAAATTATAAATTATCAAGGGCTCCTGAGGGAGCGGGGAGCGGGGAGGAAGGAGAAAAAATGAGGAGCTGATGCCAGGGGCTTAAGTGAAGA
>NW_022103905.1:9873129-9878323 GCF_000313985.2 Echinops telfairi
GGCACCCGAGTGAAGAACGTGCCCTCCAGAAACACACAGGCGGTTCGACGATGGTGCACAGGCAGGACAGAACATTCAAAGGGGCTCTCAAAAGACCGTGGAACATGCAAGTCAAAGTTAACGCAAGTTTCCCACAAATTTTTTTAAGCCCCCTCATCTCACGTAGATGTGAGGAGATGAACGGATACAAATAGATGGTAGAAGCTTATCAAAGTTCTTCTTCTCTTGACTGCATTTATTCCTCAGCAGGAACCCACCGTAAAGAAAAGCTGAAGCTGGGAACTGGACTGTCCTAGGGGACTCTACCAATACCCAGAGGCACAGAGCTCCTGTTTTAGATAGACAGACATGCAGGAGGCAATGCCTAGGTGAGGAATCAAATCACAGGCACGTCCAGAAAGTCAATACAACCCCTAACAAGGATCCTCTTTCTCGGGTGAACCAGGAAAATGTCCTCACTGAAAAGGTTGACGATGAGGAAAATTGACTGCACCTGTCTAATGGAGGAAAACTCTTCCCCTGAGAACGTAGTAACCACAACACAGCCCTCATGAGACCAAAATGCACGCTGTGCAGAACAGCAGCTTACCAAGTCCAGAACTGAGTTTTGAGCTGGGAGAGCCCTCAGCTGTGCAGCAGAAGCTACAGCAGCCTGTTCTGGGCCTCAAAGAACCCTGACAAGTAACTATACGTGCAACACACGTGTCAGCGAGACATGAGAGCTCTACCTTTCTACGAGCCTGCAGCCCTTGGGAAATCCTTGAACTGCGGTTTCCTCTCCTGCAGAACAAAAGAACTGACACCTTTGCAGTTTATCCTTCCACGTATGGACAAGGCATGGTGTTGTTGTGTGCCCCCTCTTAGAGACCCAGCAGGACAGAGGATCCCCTCAGAGGGTCTCCAGGGCTATAATCGTCATAGGAGTGGACTGCCACATCTTTCTCTCGTGGAGGAGCTGGTGCTTCAAGCCACAGACCTCGGGTTAGCAGCTCTAACCCCCGGACCACCGGTACGCCTTTACGAGTTAAGAGATACGCTATAAGCTGCACAAGCGTACAGTCTTCCTGTATAAGGCTCTTACAATTATTGAGCAAGGACTCTATGCTAATAGTGCAACCACCAAACAGCAAAGATGAGCGTTCTTACACGAGAAAAGGCCTTGGTGATTTCTGGGGCTCTTGGTAAAAGTCTATCCTCATCTTATAAATCAAAATGTGGGAGCTTTCATTCCATATACAACAGTTAAACTTTAGCTCTAACATTTTAACTTACTCATAAATTAAATGTAATTTTCTTATTACTGAACATATTGCTTAGGTATGTAATAGCCATAATATTTTAATTTTTTAAAACTATGTTTTTAATATTTTTATATTTTTAATATTTTAAAACTATGTTTCAATACTTGACTTCCTTTATATTACTATACATCTTATCTTATACAATTAAAAATAGTGTGAGAGTTACACGCTTCCTAAGTTCCCAAAGGGTTCACAGCACACACACATACACCAAAAATTCCAGAAAATCATACAAAATATGAAAAATCTTCAAAGCCACTGGGGAAATAAAAACTTTTAATAGGTCTCAGTACAACCATAAAGGAAAAAACCTTGATAAATTCAACACACTGAAATTATGATTCTCTGTTCATCAAACCAAAAAATAAATATTAAAAAAAAATAAACTCACTGCCAGAGGCTTCTGAAGTTAACTGTGTACAGGAGTAGAAAGCCCAGTCTTTCTCCTGCAGAGCTGCCGATGGTTTCAAACTGCCGACCATCTGAATGGCAGCCCAATGCATAACCACAACACCACCGGGGCTCTTGGTTTTTCATCAAAAGATACTGTTAAGAAACTGAAAAAACCAGCGGTGGAGTGGGAGAAGATTTCTGCCACGCATACCATTGACAAAGAGTTCATACTCAGAAGAAAACAAACGACCAAGAACATGTTTAAAACTGGGTGAGAGGCTTAACCTGTTATTTTTCTGAAAGCAGTCATTCAAATATCCAGTGGATATATGAAAACGTATCACTCTCGTAATAATCTGGGAAATACACTTTAAAACTACCAAAAAAAATTTTTTTAACCAAAATTCCCCTTCCACCAAATGTTTAGGGATTAAGAAGTCTGACTATATCTACGCTGGCAGGAAGCAAAGGGCTATTCACGCATGACTAGGAAGGGGGTAGGACCACGCTGGGAAGCTAATTGGTATTTTCTACTAAGCTTAAGATCTGTATAACCTATGACTTGGCTATTCTATTCCTCCATGCATATCCATAAGAAATCCATACAGCATGTGTCCAATAAATGTGTCTAAGAAGGTTCACATTAGTGAATTCATGTCAGAAATGGCATGGCAGGTCAGTGAGAGAAGATTAAATGTTCAGTATATGAACAAATATCCACTTGTATTTGGATGAAATTATATCTTTACAAAAGACAAAAATTTAAACTCTTAGAAGAAAATAGGATATTCTTATGACATCTGAATAGGGAAGAATATTTGTTAAGCAAGACAAAAAACACACAATCCCTAAAGAAAAGATTGATAAATTCAAACTACTATTAACACATTATGAATCATTTAAAAGTGTTTATTCTTAAAAAATATAAATGTGTGCAGGTGAATGATGTCAGTGCTATCTGTGAAAATAATCCATAATTCAACTGGGTAGTGGAGATGAAACAAGGCCATTGTACATTAATTTTAAAGCTGGGTGGTAGTACAAAGGAATTCATTATACTATTCTGAGTCGAAATCAACTCAATGGCAGTGCGGTTTTGCTTTTGTTTAAGAATGAAATGAAAAGAATAACGGATCAAAGAGAAGTATAAAAGACAAGCCATAACTAAAAAAGCTATGTGCAACATACATAACTTATAAGAGATTATGGTCAGAATATATTAAAAACTCACTCACAAGGGAAAAAAAGCAGCATCCATAAATATGGAGAAAAGCACTCATCTTACAATAGTAATAATCAGGAAAATACAAATGAAGATCACACCGGTAATTATTTTATAGCCAACCAATTGGCAAAAATGTAACTTTGACCACTTCATTATGAGAACATGATGTAGCCAAATATGCTGTTGTTAGGTGCCCTCAAATCGGTTCCGAGTCATAAGGACTCTATTAATAAGAGAGTGAGACACTCCCTGGCTCTATTCCAGCCTCAGAATTATGTGTGAACCCTCTGTTGCAGCCACTGTGTCCGTCCATCATTAAGGGTCTTCCTTTTAATACGATCATAAACTCATACATGAGAGTGCAAGTTGAGACCAGTACTTTAGAAAACAATTTAGAAGTGATTGCCTAAGTTGAAAATACACAATTTACTCTTAACTACATATCCAAACAAACCAGGAACACAAAGAAAGATTTATGAGGATCTATATAATTTGTTACATCGTTTATAAGAGAAAAAAACATCTCTTTCAAAAAATCCATGACCATCATCAAAAGAATAGAGGAGTACATTGGAAAATATCACAGAATGGAACAGCATCCACCACTGGACATGAATGACCAATGGCACCAACATGATGACTCTCAGAAATGTAAGCCTGACGCAAAAAAATGGGAGCCACAGAAGAACAAAAGTGCCTGGTATTGTTGTCTTAAGTTCAGAATTAAGCGTAGACATTAAATGACTGGGATCTATGGATGGTAAGGTGTTTTAAAGAAGCAATGGAATAGCAAACAACCTCCAGATTCTGGGTGCCCAGGTGGAAGGGACAGGAGACTACACAAGCACAACGGTGGGAGACGCATTAGCTTCAGGTTCTTTGTCTTACACTCGGGTCCACGTGTGTCTCCTGACTTATTGTGCTGAAGTTGTCAAGGACTTCATTTGACTTGGAACTGCAATCAACATTCACAGAAGGGCAGTCAAAGAAATCCAAAGACATGCTGTACTGCATAAGTCTGTTGGCGAAGACCCCTTTAAAGTGTTAAAAAATAGACTTCCCCTTAAGGACTAAACGTACCAAGTTACTGAAGGAAGAAAGCCCTGGAGATCTACTACAAAATTACCGCCAAGAAAAACTTACCAACAGTTCTACTGTGGACTCTCTACCATGAGCCAGAATCGACTCAATGACAGTAAGTTTGGTTTGGGGCTTTCTCGTAAAAGAAAACCCCAAGATGATACCTCCATTTCAGACATCCAGGACAACTAACCCAGACAGGTGCAGACGGAACTCGAGTTGCCAGGATACCTCCTGCGTGGGGCTGTGCTGAGAAGATTCAAGCTCTGTCAGAGGTTGGGAGGTGAATTAGTGAAGTATATGGAAACCTAAGCAGAGTAATAGATCCAAAGTAACTGTTAACTGCAAAATCTACTTAAGTGATCATAGGAACATGATTAATGAATACTGATATAACCCAAAATTGTATTACATATATCAAGAAGGAACCCCAGTGGTGTCGTGGTTACGTGTTCAACGTTAACTGTACTGAGAGCATATGCTATTGGGCTGCAAAGTCAGCAGTTGAAACCCCAAGTTGCTCCGAAGGAGAAAGATGGGCTTTCTACTCCTGCAAGGAGTTACAGTCTTAGACGCTGGCATGGGTAGTTTTACCCACCCGATAGGGGCGCTTTGAGCCATCCCCAATTCAATGGCAGCGAGTTTGGTTTTTCGGTTTTTTATATCAAGAAGCTAAGGAAGGAGGATAGTGAATAGGTGTAGGCATGCACTAAAGGCGGAGACAGGGTTGAGAATGGCAGCGAGAGAAGTCTCAGGAGGAAACCAGTGGTACAGCAAACCGGGGGTAGAAAGGGTCAACAAATAGGTATGTGGGTACATTTTTCAGAAACCTGGAGGAAAATACTAAGCTCTGCAACTTAACAAATAACTGCTCCCAGGACATAAGAATCAAGAATAGAAAAGGGTGAAGTAGAGGACTGCTTCTTTTCATTGTGAATCTAATGATATAATTTTACTTTTTTAGATTAAGCACATATGCTATTTGTAAACATAAAAAAATTAAACCCAAATGAATGAAGGTCAAATAACGATAAGAATGATAGTATTCTTCATTTACCAACTGCCTAATGCCTGTGGAGGACATACCAGTTCTTCACAGATACTATCCTTATTCCTCAGACCAGCTCTGCAGGCAGGAATTTTCTTAGTTACACATTCGAGAAAACAAAGAATGAGTAATGGGCATTTTTCATTG
>NW_022103905.1:9879125-9884546 GCF_000313985.2 Echinops telfairi
AAGAAGCTTATTTTATAAAGCGTTTTTCTTAATTAATAAAGCACTGCGCTAGATACTAACTTGCACTGCCAAGTGCACTTCCAATCATTTAAGGCAGGAGGAATTCCACGATCGGCTTCATCCTCTTCGTCCAGCATGTCCCTTCCTGGGGGAGCCCACAACTGAACCGACTCTGTTGCAGTCAACAATCTGTTATCTGAAAATTAGGTACGCAAGATGCAACAAGTAAACAACATCATCTATAAAAAACATTCGGCATATATCTAAGAATCTGCTAGGCAAAAAAAAAGTCATCCTTGGCAGAGATTTGGGAGCAAAAGTGAAACACTTTTACAAGGAACTGTTGTGTATCAGGGTAAGTCTTTTTTAAAAAACACAAAAGTCGATTAACAAATCATTCAAAACTGATATATATAACAAATTAGTGAAATCTGGTTTTCCACATGAAATGCTTACATTTCTAATTGTTTGAAATGAAAGATAACACTTTCCTGAAGTACAAATGATGTCAAATCCAGAGTGGATTTGGCCCTGTTTTACTTCTGATTTTATCCTTCAGTGATAAATATAATAAGAATAAATTGTGGCACACGATAACTAAAGAACAAATCATCAGTGTTCTTAGAATAAAGTATTCTAGGCAGAGGGCTAGAAAGCATAGCTTAGTTAAAAACTCACTGCCATCACGTCAATGCTGGCTCATAACGATACCGTGTGGGTTTCTGAGACATTAACTGTTTACAGGAGTAGAAAGCCCACTCTGTCTCCCAAGTTGCTCCTGGTGGCTTTGAACTGCGAACCATGACGATTTCAGCCCAACACATAACCACTACAGCACCAGGGCTCTGATAGCTTAGCTAAGTACTGTTAAAAAAGCAGTGTTTGGGGGGAGGGGGGTGCTCTAAGATTGATGTGGCAGTGACTATACCTTGATATGACTAAATGTTTGAACTACTGAATTATTGAATTGTATGATCTGTAAATTATGTGCTAATTTGGAGAATAAAAAGCAGTGCGAGGGAAAGGTCATTAGCAAAAAGAAAACATATTAGTGATCATTTCCTTGTTAAGAAAGACTATTTCACATTGTAGTCATACATTTTAAACAAATATTTAATTTTCATAGTTTCTGAAAATAATCGGTAAATACCTTGAGGGTCCCAAGCTAAGTTGTATGTCACAGAACTCAAAAAAAACTGCCCAGTTTTAAGCCATTGACACTTTAATTGCTGAAACATGAAGCGTGGGAAAAAAGAAAAAGACAACTTGTAAAATAACATCTATGGATACTATCATTTTCTTCAACTAGCGATCTTATCATCTACAACCAACAAAAATGCAAATATTTTACTATTATTTTTAAAACAATGTTTTATTTTCAACACATTAACTATTTTAAAAACCGTAACTTGCCATCTATTCTACCACACTGAGCTGCTGGCCAGCCCCAAACAAAGCACATCTTCTTGGGTCCCTTCCAGCTCTTTAGCAGTGGCCACGGAGCCGACGCCACCTCACGGCAGCCCCATGTGCATCAGGGTGCACTTGCTCCACAGGAGTTTCAGTGGCTGGTTTTTTCCAAAGAACTCTGGGCCTTTCTTGTGAAGTACCTCTGGATGGGCTCAAAGTGCCCATTTGTTAATTGTCAGCCAACCATTTATACTGTGCAGAAACTCCCTCCACATCTGTAAAAACGGTCTAACACTTCAGTTATTCTTTCCCCCTTCCCTCATTCTCAAGCAACTGTGCCTCATGGTTAAACCGCTACCTCCTCCACAAAGCCTTTGCTGACATCTTGGCAGTACCCGCAGTCCTTTCCACATTCTACTCTCACACCCCAATCATACTTAACGATGCATTTGTTCATGAGCCGAATCTCCTATTAAAGTGCAATTGCTAAGAATTTAGGACATCATCATCATCTTTAGATCCTAAGCAACTGGAATGACCGGTACATAAAAGCTCAATGAAAACATTACTAAAATGTTTAATAATAATAAATACACATTAGAAATGCATATTAGCATAATCCTATAACCTCAACATATAAAAGAAAATCAGAATCACTTTCAAAAAGTCAACAGATAATCATCTATCATTTAAACTACATTACTTTGATTTGAACAATTTCTATCATTCCACATTTTCATTGTAAAAGGTGGAAAGAAGTATTAAACATTTAAAAGTCAAAGAAAGTAGAGACAGCAGCTAAGTAAACAAAATTTAGATCTTCTTTGTAAGCTATAACTATATAATGCCCTTTCATGAAAGTATAGTATAGCATATAGCTAGGTAACCTTACATGTGTTATACATGAATCTCTTGGCAAGAAAAGTTAATTTAATATTTAGTCTTCTCTTTAGATATTTGACAAATACATAACAATGATATTATTCAAGGTTTCATGCCTACGCTTACTTAGCAGCAAAATTTAAAACATAACTGCAGTTTCATGTAACATAATCCTATTTTTAATCAAGTGGCGGGGGGATAAACATTAATTTTAAACTCTACCACAGTTGAACAAACCATCAGAACAGAATTTTAAATACTGCTCAATAACTCTATAGTAATAATTTGTCATTCCTAAAATTATGTACATTGCTAATATTCATTTCATTGGAGTTTCTCCAAGTATAATCTGTGGACATAGTAGATATTTAGAGCTTGAGACCTGAGAACTTGCATTTTTAATATGAGTTCTAAAATTTAAAAGCCATTTCATACTATGATTATAGGAAAAAAGCTAATATTTTAACTTACACTACTGTGTTAGAAATGTAAAAAGAAATATTCAAGTATTCCCATATTTTAAAAATATCAAAACTACTTCCTTTAATGCTTCTTTAAACTTCTTTTAACCTATTTAAGAATTCCATTTTTAAAAATCACTTCGAAAATATATACATTTTTAGTTTTGACTATGTGTAACTGATAGTGAAGTTCTAATGCTAGTAGTAATTTTTAATGTAACTAGTAACATTCATAAGATAGCATTTTCTGAATACTAAGTAAGATGACATATACTATAGCACCCACTATGAATCTGGAAGATTCTGAGGCAAGAAATAGTAGTTTAGTCTAGAGTGATCTCAATTAGCAGATAAATCTAAATTAGTAAGCCACGGCTTCATCTGGTCTGAGACCAGAACTGACGTTGCCTCGTTACCACTACCCACTGTTCTGATCTGGGACACAATAGAGGATCCCGGATAGACTGGGAGAAAAATGTAGCTCAAAACTCAAATTCCCAAAAAAGCTCAAACTGGACCAAAAGAGAAGACTGACAGAATAGGCTTTGAACTTGGAGCTTAAATCACTCTCAGAGGTGACCTTTTAGCCAAACAAACGGTTGGCTTATATAACAAACAATATTATCCGTGAGTTATGTGCTTCCTTCAATAATCAACTACATGACACTAATGGTCAACATTTACTGTAACGCAAAAATGAGAAGGTACGGAGAAGCAGGGGAAGCTAGGTCAACAGAAACACAACAAACAAGGGGGAAAATGAGAATGTTGATAAGATTGTGGGAAATGGATCCAATATCATGACAAATTTTATAGAAAAAGTGTTAACTGTAAACTGAATTTGCCATTAAACTTTCACCTAATACAATAAAGTTTTTTACCTCAATTAGCAATATTCTGGAAACTTGAAGTCCTAAAAGGCCTAAAAAATATCCCTAGGAATTGTCAATAAGGATCTTACCATAAGGCGGTAAGCTCTTTACTGAATCAACTGGATTCTGAAGTTAACCAGAATCTAAAGTTTCTATCATTTAATACTTACACAATTTCGCTTATGACAATTTATGCCCAAGGGCTCAAAAATACAAACAGCATTACCATACGATGCTGCAATCTGAAAAAGAATAAACAGAGCATGAACATTCAGGGAAAAGTTCAATAAAGATAACCTCCTTTACATAATTATATATAAATTACATAATCATATATAAACTCATTGCATGTAACACAATCCCAATACTATACTGTAGCTACTTTACTTTCATTTATATATATATTTACTTTCACTTATATATATGTGTACAGACACATACATACATACATACATATACAGATGAGGGAGCTACAAAAAAAATTCATGGAAAAATTCCATTAGCTTTTCATTCCATTTTTCACCAACTTTTTGAAGCCGACTCATCGACACAAAGAAAAGACAACATATTTCTATAGCCTCGCAGAAACCTTAAATAAACAACAATATTGGAATGCAGAGTTACTATTTCTTTGGCATATCCTCCATACACTTCTATCCACTTTGGAAGGTGGTGCTTCCACCCCGCCAACACTTCCCTGACATTTAAATGTGCTGTACATTTACGATGATAGAATTCTTCAGGGTTCAAATCATGTTCCTTTAAAATACTATTTGAAACATTGAGTTTCAGAAACAAAAAAAGACATCTGTAGAGATAAGATACAGGCTGTAGGGTAGAGGGCCGAAATGTTTCCCAGTGAAATTCTCCTAGAACATCCTTGCTACCCTCAGATACGGAGCAAGTACAATGTTGTGATGGGGAAAAAAGCTCGATGCAACTTTGCTGGCCATTTTCCACAAATTTCTTTAAACTTTTTATAATAAGCCCAATGATTATTCTGTGCCCTTCAAGAAAATCTACCAAGATGACCTCTTTGGAATGCCAACAGAGCAGCTGCCATAGCCTTCTGAGCGGACCTCTGCCTTGAACTGAACCGGCCCAGCAGATCCCTTCAGAAGCCACGGTTCTGACTGGCCCTTCTTCGCTGGATGATACTAGTAAATCTAAGACTCACCCCCAGTTACAATTCATTCCATAAAGCTATCTTCATTAGCTTCACTCTTGGTTAAAAGACTAACAGAAAGATCAGTTCCTGGAACTAACTGATCTTTGGCAATACACTTTAAGTATCTTTTTTTTTCTTGAAGGCCCCCTAACAAGACTAAGACAAATGTACTACAGAGAACACACCTGCAGTCAAATACAAACCGTGTGTGTGTGTGTGTGTGTGTGTGTGTGTGTGTGTGTGTGTGTGAAAAGTTCATGAAAAATTAATTAAAAGATAACAGAATTTTTCCACAAATTTTTTGAAGTCCATATATAAATAAATATATATATATCAAAAAGTATCAAACCTAAGAATGTCTTCTCTGTTGGGGAGGTTAATTTTATTTAGCAAATATAAGGTTGATTTATTCAGAGAAAATATATTTTTCTATAATAAATATTTAACTATTTTCCAGTGCAGAAATAAATTTAGAAATATATCTACAAGTTACATGACTTTGTCAAAAGCTTTATAATCCAGTGAAAATAGAAAAACTATTGAAAAGTAGGAAAAGATATCAAAAAGTAATAGGTATTAAAATATATATCACACGAAATGACCTAAATATTACCAGAAAACAGAAAAT
>NW_022103905.1:9885125-9887157 GCF_000313985.2 Echinops telfairi
GTCAAAAAGTGGTCCCAGGCTGCGACTTACTCTTTAACATTCTTTCCAAGAAAACGGTTTGAACCCACAATGGGAAGGGTGAAAGGACTTAAAATACTTGGTTGTGGGAACAACACCTACACCTTCAAAAAAAGATCTCATTCAATATGTCAATCAGGGAATGAAAGGTAATAACCGGCAAACACAAAGTCACAAGCGTGGAAGTTAAAACCACAAGGATCAGGGCAGCGGGCTCAAAGAGGGTGGCTAGAGAGACAAGATGTCAAAGACGTGACAATTTTACCTTCTACCTTCAACCAGGTACGAAGGAGAAACAGGTGCTCTGCTTTCCATTGTTATGAACACCACTGTCATACATTTTTAAAAGCTATGCCCCTAGAGAATCTGTTAATTGAGATTACCCCCAGCACATAAATCATTTATGAAAATTCATCTCTGATGACAATCAAACAACCAGTTTCTCTAAGCAGGTTTTAGAGCTACCTTGCTTGGACTTGGAAGAAGAGCAATGAACAATTAATGTGTGAAATCTGAGACTTGGTGTTTTGTAAAATAAGGTTAAGCAATGCTTAGGGGAAGAACTGAAAAAAATCAGGAAACCAAGCAACAAGTAACTGGGGGTAAAAAACAGCAAGAAATTCAGTGTTTGAATGCTAGGTCCTATATCCTCTATCACTGGATTGCCAAATAGTGAACATTTACATAAATATTAAAGCTTGGAGCAAGCCAGAAAAAGGAAGTGGCATAAAAAGGAATCATAATGTATCATTCAACATAAGTTTGCATGATTTATACTCATCAAAGTGAATACTATAATTTATTACATTCTTGTAACATTTGCTACTCAGTAAAGAAAAATTTCCAGAACACTAAGATTATTTAAATTACTATAAGTAAAATACTTCATTTCTATATTCTTGAAGTTATTCAATGGCTATATAGTATATCAGACTTACTGAATTGTCAGGCTATATAGCAAATATGCTAAAGTTGAAACCAGTGAACTATAAGATCCTTCATTTAACATATAAACTTTTATTCAATTAACAGAAAGCACCAACCATAGGACCAATAGCATATAAGATATTAACAACTGATTGAATTTACTGATAAAATTTTTATGATGAACATCTACTTCCCTGCTTAATAACATCTGGAATTATCAAATGGCAAAATATCAATACACATAGGATTGTGAGATCTGCAGATCTTTCAAGAGAGTGTATTTGGCTGTAGAATAATGATCAGATTATCAGTTTGGTGGTACATTGCAATTTGTATACCACCTATCACTTTACACCTCCCAACCAGAACTACATAAACCAGTTCTATTAATAAAAAATTACAGCAAGCTTTGTATGACAAAAGATATTCTGAGACTACTAACCACAATAAAAGATGGCATTTTCAAGTTCAAGAAGAAAGAAAATGTTTTGAAACTGATTGTGATAGCAATTATACAATACTGCTTGATGTGATTGAATTACAGAATGTTATATCTGTAAGAGCTGCCAATACAATGATAAAAAGAATGATTTTTTTAAAAGATGGCATTTCATAAAGTAATTAAATTCCTTACTCGTCCATGTTGGTTAGAACACTCCACACAGCTAACTTGGATGTTCCCATGCTTAGCACCAGGAATGATCTGCACGCATTCAAAGTCGTTGGCCAAAATAACAATATCACAGCCTGATCCATATGCCTGAAAACAAAAGTTTTACAATATGTGAGAATTACAATTTTTGCCTTGTGTGATAGTATATCTTAGACTTTGTTCCCATCATACAGTGTACTTGTACTTGTAGTGTCACTAACATGACAATATCCACTTCTAAAAAGAGCCTTAAAAGTTGTATCGGAATATAGCTGACAGTTCATGTGAATTATCATTCAACAACTGCCATTAGTAAGGAAAGTGTTCTTCAGTTTTCAGACACTGTGGTCTCTGTTCCTGCAGGTCACAAATCACTCAGGGCTGAGTTTCTCTCCAGAGCTCATTTCAATAAACCCTTAAGAATAAAATGCCCAA
>NW_022103905.1:9887822-9888871 GCF_000313985.2 Echinops telfairi
GTAGACACCAGACATGCATTTTTCCAACACAATCCCACACAGCTGTAAGAGCCACTTAAGTAGACGGGAACTCCCAAGGCAGAATTACACGCACAGGGCAAAGTTGAAACTTGAACACATCGACAGTCCTGGTGAATGCCGGGAGCACCAGGTGCCCTCTCACCCTCACCAGCAGGAGGGAGGAAGGAAATCAAGCCAAAGTGAAGGAAGGCGTCTACCAGAAAAAGGAAATTACAAGAGAAACTTATTTGCATAACAACATATAAAAAGGTTGGACAAATATAACTTTGTGACCTAGAAAACAAATTATAGCACACAGATTCCTGGAAAAGTCTCCTGCTCAACATAACTGCAATGAGCAAAACCACATTTCTCCCCATTGCCACATTTCCTGGTGTATGCTCTTCCCGTTTTGCAACTCTGTGAATTTTATGACATAAGGAATGGTGGTGGGGGCAGGGTCTTTTCTTCTTCTTCTTCTTCTTTTTCAAACCCTACTTATGATTAAACACCCAAAACAACTTAATTCTCAAACTGGAAAATCGTCATTAAAAGCAACGGAAATGTAGAATTTATATGGTGGTTATCTGTGTCCCACTAGTTCCACACTCATAAGCAATGTCGCATGCTCTATAAGAAACAGGTCTCCAATAGCCAGCTCTGGCATGTGATGACATCTAAATCCGTAACCTAAGCCTGAAGGTCCACAAGTGGCTTCAAGTGGAAGAGAAAATGGAAGAAAGCATGCCAGACAGGAAGATAAACATGATTTCTACTGGTTACTAAAACCTCCAATTACCAAAATCTTGCAACTTCTATACAAATGTTTACAACTCAAATATTTACAAATACCAAAAAAAGTTTATCAAAAGCAAAGCAAAGTTTGGACAAAGGAGATATCACTCATAGAAAGCAATAACCACTTACATGGCTACAGACATTAGACATTGGGTTGATAACTGAGAGGTCGTCAATTCAAATCCACCAGCTGCTCAATCAGAGAAAGTTGAGACTTTCTGCTCCCATTAAGATTGACAACCTTGATGGCC
>NW_022103905.1:9889635-9893095 GCF_000313985.2 Echinops telfairi
GGGACAGACAACAGAAAAGTGGGTGAAGGGAGACGTCAGACAGGGCAAGATATGACAAAATAACAATTTATAAACTATCAAGGGCTTATTGGAGGGGGCGAGCGGGAGGGAGGGGAAAAATGAGGACCTAATGCTGGGGATTTAAGTGGAGAGAAAATGTTTTGAGAATAATGAGGGAAATGAATGTACAAATGCACTTTACACAATTGATGTGTATGAATTGTGATAACAATTGTATAAGCCCCTAATAAAATGATTTAAAAAAAAAAAGATTGACAACCTTGAAACCACGTGTAGGATTGAATCTGAGTGGCAGTGGGTTTGAGTATCTATGACTGCCTATTAGCAGCTGGCAAAAATATAGAAAAATATTATTCGTGACCATTTTCTTAAAAGTCAAATCCACAAATAACCCTTGTGGAAGAATGGGGGAGATCAAGCATTATTAAACTACAGGCATTGTAAGCCTGAGGGCTCAGAAGGTACTAATGACCTCAATAAATCTGTGTCTGATGTCTGCAAGGTCCACCAGATAGATCAAGGACCAGGCCTTGGTTTACCCCTGTAGTCTCAGCACCATACACCAGTGTCCTGCAATAAACAAAACCAAAAATACCAAACCTGCTACCATCAAGTGGATTCCAGCTCAGTGACTGCAGTGCAATGAATGGTTTCACGTGGCTCTTCAGGCCACAGACAATGCGGCTCCCACTAAACGGCCTTCCTTTTCCTGATGGGTCTGGGTTAGAAAGCATAGTTGATAATGGTTGGATTACATGATTCCGTTGAGTGCTTGGTAACAGGGTTAAATGTAATTGCCATCCTACTGGGTATAAAAGAAGCCCTCTCAGAAGCAGGAAGGGGGGAATCTCACTACCAACAAGAAAGAAGAGCCAAAAATGGAGTACATCCCATGGATGCTGCGATCACTGCACATTGAACCTCGTGGATCCAGAAAACATCTTTGAAACCAGATGAACAGCAGCAGCAGAACCAGAACCAGCACCTGAGACAAGGTGGCGAACCCCCAGTCCAGAGACCAAGTAAAGAGGAGTACTTTGGGGCAAGAGGCTAGTTTGCCAAGTGGGATGCCTCTGGGTACTTACTTGTGGGAGCTGGGTTTGCTGACCAATGGAGCCTTTGAGTTGAGGCTGACAGCAGCATGGCGTGCCTTTTAGGCATGTACTAGAAGCACTAAAAGAGCCTGGGAACACTGCCCAAGCAGGACAGAGGTCTAGCCAGAAGGCTGAGGGTCAGAGAAGAAACTGCCCTGACTATAAACAACTGTATCATGAGCACTGCTTACCTGTTACCTTCCCTAATAAACTCCAAAATCAGGACCACTGTCTGTGAGCTGTGTGTGGCCACTGCAATGAGCTATAGAACCCAAATGAAACGCAGAACGAGCTGTGGGTAGGGCAGTTGATGTCGGAATAGGACAGAAAAGGGAAGGAGGATGGAGGCATGTCTGACTTCTGTCTTGTGGGCATCAGCCTTGGGAGGCGGAGGAAGTCACATCTGGCTTCATGCCCTTTTCTCAGTGGCCTTACAAGGAAGAACAGAATATTCCAAAGGGTTTCCAATCTTTATGGAAACAGATGGTCATCTCTTTTTCCTATGGAGTGACTGCTCTTTTGTTCAGCAGCCAAGGATGTAACCACTGCTTTGTCAGGGCTCCTTCTGGAAGTACTGACCTATAATGTTTCTCTAAAAGCCAAGGATATGGTTTGTCCAGCCCCTACGCACACTCAACTAAAGGGGGAAAAAAATGGAAGCTCACTGCCATCGAGTCAATGCTGACTCACAGTGACCCTGTAGGACAGGGTAGAACTGCCCCTGTGGGTTTCTGAGACGATAACTCTTAGGAGAGTCGAAAGCTCCATCTTTCTCCCCCTGCGCTGCTGCTGCTGGTTTCAAATTGCTGACCTTGCAGGTAGCAGCCCAACTCATGACCACTGCACCACCAAGGCCCATGCACACCCTTGAGGCCCAAGAGGAAAAGTATTAGGAAAACACCATTTATGTGGGAGGAGTCCTTAATGGTTGCCCTGTCCTTATGAAGACAAAGAGTAACTAAGCTCACTGCCACTGAATCAAATTCCAACTCAGTGACACTGCAGGGCAGAGAAGAACTGCCCCCCCACTGGGTTTCCAAGCCTAGCGTCTCTACAGAAGCAGAATGTCATCTTTCTCTGCAGAGCAGCTGGGGTTTGAACTGCTGGCCTTGAGATTAGCAGCCAAGCCCCTCACCAGTGCACCACCAATGCTCCTACAGGGTCACTGTGAGTCCAATGCAGTGAGTTGATATAACTAATAAGAGATAATAGTTCCACAGCGCAAGCCCTTAAGTCAAAGAAAAGCTTTAAAAATAATGATCCTCATGAGAATGATGATGGCAACCACTGTACAAATGTGCTTGACACAAGGGATGGATGGATAGATTGTGATAAGCATTGGACGAGCCCCCAATAAAAATGATTTTTTAAAAATAAAAGAAAATAATGATCCTCATTAGTTTTAACCTTTAATTGAGAGAACCACCCACTCATCTACTGCTATCAAATCAATTCTGACTCATAGCAACTTGTACATAGGGTTTCGGAGGCTGTAAATCTTTCCAGAAGCAGAGAGCCTCATCTTTCTCCTACAGTGCAGTTGGTGGATTTGAACTGACAATCTTCCAATTAGCAGCCCAATGCAAAACACTAACCAAATTTCCTTATACTTAAGAGACCAAATCTGTCCTATTACAAGAAAAGCGGTCTCTGTTTGGGGCACTGAAACTATGAGAATCAACTTGCATTTTAATGAGCCCAGACCATAGTCTCAGGAGATCTCTGGACTCCTGGAAATCATATTCAAAGTTGTGTGAATGTGCGCCTTTGTCCCTGGGTCCCAAGAGCATTCACTAGTTTCTCTATGAGAATCATGTCTTAAGGCAAAGTGCATGGTATGCCATATTGTGGTAGTTACATAATCTGGTGTCAATGGGAGGATTAAGAGTGTAGGGGTGGAGTCTAGCCTGTCAATTCAGAGAGCCAATGAGACTTCTGTGTGGGCGTGACCTTCTCCTGAGAATTCTGGGAACTGCTGTATTTTCCTCCTTGGAGATAGGAGACACTTCTCTCTCTCTCGCCTGACTCCCTTGGAGACTCTACTGACAAGGCTCACTTCCTGCCAGACATCCCTGAGGAGAAGCCACATGGACCTACCCTGATGCAGACCTCTGGAGCCAGAGAAGCCACATAGAGACCCCTGCCAGCGCTGAAATGCTTACGCCACTGGGTCCAAAGACTGTCTACCCACTGGCCTGTGATCGTCCTGCATTCGGCGTCCTTGCCTGTGTTTCATGAGTCTGAGGAGGACTTTCTGGACTGGTATCGGACATATGGGCTAATACCAGACTTATGGGCTTGGACTGGACTGCGTTGGGATGTTTTCTTTCTTTTTTTTTTTTTTT
>NW_022103905.1:9894157-9895612 GCF_000313985.2 Echinops telfairi
TAATTATATGCACAATTCCCCTTCATATAAAACTCTCTCTTGTACACAGATGAGTTTCCATGGATTTGCTTCTCTAGTCTGCCTGGACTAACACACATTGCCCCACAGTAATTATACAAGATTTGAAACTTGTTATTATCAAGATTCTTTGATCTTCAGTTGTGATATCCAAAATGTGGTTATAAAAGTCTTGTCAATTAGTTGAGACTAAAAAACCAAACAGACCTTCTTCTTTTACCTTAATAAAATGCTACACTTGAACATTTTAAAATATTATCTAAAATCAGATTAAATAAAGTCATAAGATACTCTGATTTAGTACCCTATTGTTACCATAGTAAAGCTACTCCTTCCTTCCCTCACAGGCACGCTCACTGCCATCAAGTGGATACCAACTTACAGGATCTCACAGGGCAAAGTAGAACTGCCCCTGTGGGTTTCCGAGACCAAAAATCTTTATAGGCGTAGACAGCCTCATCTTTCTCCTGAGGAGCATATGATGGGTTCAAACTGTAGGCAAACAGGTAACCATTATGCCATCATGGCTCTGCTCCCTTCCCAGGGGATTTGGAGTCTTTGCAAGTAATAATCGCTAGGTCTAGCTGACTAGGTACAGTTACACCATCATTCAGTCCTAACTTCAGTGTAGGTTTATAAACACTGGACTACACTATTCCCAGAAACACAAAACACTAATTCTCATATCCTACAAATAATGAAATTCTGATTTCTCTAATTTCCTTTAAGTGTTCGGTCAATTAAAGTGCAAAAGGAAAATAGAACATCGTACACAAATATGAGCTTTCATACAATAACATAGAATACAGACAGATGTGCATCTACATTTTCTTTGAAACAGATGGATGCTTTAACATCCTGAGAGTTACAGGATAAAAATTTAAAGCTTAATTTCAATGATTAGATAAATGTATCTAAATTTTACAGAATAAGCAAAGCACTGACAAGTCAGAATGTTTAAGGAATGTTGAGAGGTTTGTCTAGTTTAACAAGGTTTCTTACCAAAAATTCTCTATTGCAAATGTTATTATTAAACTCCTGCATCTCCGAGAGGGTGTTTTGATTGATGTAAATATGTACTCCACTCTTGACAACTGAAGGCACCTGTTATTAAGAGTCTGGAAATAATTGTAAGAAGTACTACTTATTGAAAGCACACTAAGAAGTACTGCACTCAGGACTAAACGCGCTACCCTGGAGTCTACTCTGACTCACCGTGCCCCATAGACTAGAACTGCTTTACAGGGCCACACCGCCCACTGACAACCTCACGGTCAGCGATTTGAAATCATCAGTGGCTTCATGTCAGAAAGATGAGGCTTTCTACTTCCGTAAAGAATTACAGTCTCCGGACAACAGAAAAGTGGGTGAAGGGAGACATCGGACAGTGTAAGATATGACAAAATAATAATTTATAAATTATCAAGGGCTCATGCG
>NW_022103905.1:9896038-9901139 GCF_000313985.2 Echinops telfairi
TTTTTTTTTCCATTTCACTAATGGCCATCCTCTACCATTTTGTGTCTATTACAGTTTTTGTTCTCCCTGATGGGTAATTACATAAACGCGTTGAAATCCATCATTGCTGCAGTGATCTTTGCTCCACACGTAAGCCAGAAGCTCAGGAGATAGCTGGGCTTTGATGGTTATTTGGTTGTTTTCAAGTTATCTACTGAGCATTGTCTTCAGAGGCCAATGTTGACCCATGAAAACTCTTACAACGAAGACAAGGCACTGATAGGACACAAGATTCACAGACATTTCCCAAGAAAGCCTCCTTGCCTTCTGCTCATTACAGACCCTGCACGCATTGGGGAGGGCCACCATAGCAAAACAACACAAATTGGGTGACTGGTAAGAATAGAAACTGGCGGTCTCGTGGTTCTAGAGGCTGACATCGCATCAAGATGTTTTGTTCTTGTTTGGAAGTCAGGGGGAGTCGATACTGATTCCTTGTAAGGACTCGGAAACGACTGTACAACTCTCAGCAGTGTGTGCCTTCCCCTGCAGCTTCACAGTCGCCTGGTTCCCTTCCTCTGCTCTCTGAGGAAATGTCCTCTGTATAAGGACACCGGTCATATTGGACTAGGACCCACCTTGCTCCAAGAGGATCTCACATCAACCTGCTGACATCTTCAAACAAGGTCACACTCACCAAACCCAAAAGCTACACACACTCTCTGCCATCCAGCTGATGCCTGCCTGTACTGACCCTACAATGCCTCTTTGGGTTTCCGTACAGGAGTGAAAAACCTCATATTTCTCCTGCATAGTTACTGGTGGTTTCGAACTACTGACCTTGCAGGGAGCAGCCCTACCCCATTAGACCACCAGTGCTCCCGATCTTGTTCACACGAACAGGAAATCAGGACTTCAACATATCTTTAGGAGACATATAATTTAATACATCACACCTAAAATAGATATCTTAAATTCCTTATCATTCCAAATTTTAAATCTCAGGATTTTAAATTAATTTCTAAAAAGGATTCATATATTTCCTTACTGAACTCACTGCCCACCAAACTCATTGTCACATGGAGTCAATTCTGACTCAGTGGGCTCTCAATCAAGCTAGAACAATCATTTGTCATTTATCCATTAAAGCCATCTACAAACTGAATAAACATCTCAAAGGTTTTGATTTCAATGGTTTCTGTAAAGTTCTCTGTATAGAGAGTAAATAGTACATTACTGAATAACAAAATTAAGTGGAAAAAATAAGTCCCCATGTCAGTCCAGCAGCCCTCTCCCCACACGCCAGGAACAATCCTTCAGCAGTCACCCATGACCCTTTGCTGAACTCCTCAGCACATACACAACTGTAGCTGTGGGGAAATATTTAAGTATAAACACTATCATGCTAAACAGTTCTGCACCTTTTCCACCACTTAATCAGAGAGAATTTCCCATATCAGCACTGAAATAAGAACCTACTGTATATACTAGAGTATAAGCCCACCCGAATATCAGCCGGGATACCTAATGTTACCACAAAAACTGCATTAAAAATGTGCTGAAACACTCGACTTACACACAAGTATATACGGTAATTGTTTTTATTATTATAGCTAAGACACCCTAGTGGCACAGTGGTTAAGCACTTGGCAGCTAACCAAAAGATCAGTGGTTCAAATCCACCCAGCATGGGAGAAGGATGCCACCGTCGACGTGGGTCAAGAGCACAGCTTCAGAGTCCCCATGGGGCAGTTCTACTTACAGGAGCAACTTGATTTCAGGAGGCTTGTTTTGTTTGTTTTAGCAGTTGCCGCAGTACCCCTTTGTGGCTTTGTTGGAATTACCTTGGGTTGTTCCCAGTCTTTTGTTATTGCAAACAATGCCTCAAGGAGAAGCTGTGTATACACTGCTGTGCATGTACGTGAAAGCATCGCCATAGGATAAACTTGAAGGCATTGAGTAATTTAATTAATGACTACCAAACTGCCCTTTAGAAAGGTTGTATCCTCATCGATATAAAAATACCTGTTTCATCACTTTTCCCTAACTCTGATCATTATCAAGTGTTTTAATCTTTCCAATCTGACTAAACCTAGAACCTCGCCACCATTTTCATTTGCTTTTACTATTTTCGGGGTCGTGAAGGCGCTCTGGAACAAGCATTGGACTGCTAACTCTGAGGCTGGTGGCGTGAAAGCCACGAGCCACGCCAGAGGAGAAAGATGGACCTCTGTTCTCAGAGATTGCCAATCTTGGTGATGCTACATAGGGGCACTTTGAGTTGGAATAGATTTGACAACAGTGGGTTTGGTTTGGGTTTTACTATTTCAACTAGGAAGGAAGTTGAGCATCTTTTTGTATGCTTATCAGCCACTGGTATTTCTTGCTCAGCAGAATAACCATTCATGTTGGGTCTTTAGTCTTGTCTTTCTAAATGATTTAAAATTAAAGTCTTTGTACATTAAGGGAACTCATGCTTTGTCACGGATAACTTTTTTTTAATTGAGAGAATACACTATTCCAATTTTGAAAGCTTAATAGATAACCATAAGCAAAGGAACCACTTTGGAACCCCAATTTATGAGTTACCAGAAATTCTTCATATACTCATTTATTAAAATTTTGACATATTTGACCTAATGACAGATTTCAAAATGAAATGTAAGTTTTGAAATAAGGGTGCTTTATCAGCAACACAGGGTAAATCAATCCATTTAACCAGCCTCATTTAACTTTTTACAAGTTTATATACCTAAAATCTATCCTTTACCATTTTCAACTACTGTTCACCCATAAAGAAAAAGAATTATCCTGCCACTTCTGTCATTTTGATGACACACAAGGTGTGTCCTAGTGGCATGTGGGCTGGACATTGGGTTGTTAACTCTAAGATTAGCATGAGCCCCTAATAAAATGATTTAAACAAAGATTAGCAGTTTAAACCTACAGGCTACTCCACAGGATAAAGGTGTCACTGTCTGCCCTCCAGGTGTCTCGGAAGCCCTGATAGAGGGCGCTATTCGTTGGAATCAACCAATTGTCGGTGGGTTGGATAATGTAGATGTAAACCCACACTACAATTAGATAAGCAGGGACAAGGGTAACATTTCAATAAGAAACTCTTCTTTCCGCATGACTGATAACATGCTGAACCCACATGATTCAGTGGTTTTAGCTACCAGGCTACAGTCCAGTCTAGAGTGCTGAGTAAGTAAAATAAACAATGACAGAGAAACTAAATAGTATGAAAAAAGATGAAAGGAAAGTAAATCATAGGTGAAGCAATGTGGGAAATAAAATGACTGCTTGTGTGGTAATCCACTCCCATTAGCCATGAGTGATGCGAAATTAACATTCTACTGAAAAGCAGCAGTAGAACAATAGGAAGGCTGTGAGTGGGATGGCAGAGTGATACATAAGACAGACTGAATACAAATATGTAAAATCAAATTCTACAGGGGCAAGCAGGGAAGCAGAAGGAAATGCAAAACAATCTCCCAAGTGTCAAAGTGAAGCAGTGAAAGACAACATGATCTCATGTTTCCATTTCTTCCCAACAACCTCCAAGACCTAGAGTCAACTGGTCTGAGAGAAAAGTAGAAGAAAATTAATTTATCCACATGACAGCAAACAGAGTTAGGATAAAAACTATTTCTAATATCAGTCAAACACTACCTGCTGGTGATAGTTTATGAACAAACTAGATAGAGTTATAACAAACTTCTAAACACTAAGATAAACCTCGTGGTTCAAACTAAGTCTGGCTTTACTGGCCTGGACAAAACTGAAAAGAAAAATAGAAAAAAAAACACGACTGTTTCTGGCACTGAAACACCTGAAAGGAAAATGAGACCAGGAAAATAGAAAAATGTGATAATTAATTAATTTGCTCTAGTTAACCATTACCAAACCAGATTAATCTCTAGCTGGCCTACATTCGCATTAGAGGGCAGGTACAGAACTTGAAGTCAGAAATCGCCTTTCTTCCTAACAGCTACATGTCAGTACTCAGAATAAACTAAAGCATTATTGAAAACGCCCAGAGGAAACCACAGTAGCCCTGTTAAAAATTAGCCTTGTGGAACAGAGACTCTGAGACAGTCACCCAAGACACTCTTTAAACCTAGAAGCAAGCCAACTGCCTGATAACACCTTTTAAGGAAATAGCAGAGTGACATGGAGAATAAGGATTGGTGTCCTGCTTTAAAAAGCCAACAATTATGCAAAAGCAAGATGAGACAATAAAGGGGCAGGGAAACTAGAGTACCGGAAAGGAACAAACACATCTGAGAGCATCAGCACCACTGTGACACAAGTCTTTTATGAAAGACCTCCACAGGCACCTATTTTCACTACCCAGGAGAAACTGGGGGGGGATTACCAAGAGTTTTACTTTTGCAAAAAAAGGGCAAAAACCCAAACTAGCATTCAGCATTTGTTTTGCAGTGAGCCCTTAAAGAGGCAGTGTGCACCCCAAGCAGCAAGAGGAGTGTCACCTAGCTCCTTCCCAGGGGAAATACAACCGCCATTAGCGCATCAGGCTGCCAGAGCTTGGAGTTGTGTCTGTAAACACTGCCTGCTGGTGTTGCTTTAGGTTTTCTGGGTTAGTTGGTAGGATAACCTACCAAAGTAGGTTATTTGGGGGTCTGGGAATGCTAAAGAAACTTTCCCATATGAATTAATGGTAAGTGCATCTTCATTTTATGCTGTTTCTACAGGCCAAAGGGTCACAGGAAAGCTCTACTTCTGGATAATAGAGGAAACCTAACGATTTGCCTCATTACAAATAATTACGTAAGATGTTACTTCTTAAAATGGCTACTTTAGAAATAGAAGGAACATTCTCTGGGCATTAAAATATTATAAATATAGAAAGCACGTTAAATGACTAAATATTTTGTCTTAATTTGTTCTTAGCACATTTTACATTTGACAGACTGGTAATGTAGCGGCCAGCTAGCTCAGAAGCAACAAAGCCCACATGGAAGAAGCACACCAGCCTGTGTGATCATGAGGTGTTGATGGGATCAGGCACCACGCATCATCAGAAGAAAAAAATCATATCATTGTGAATGAGGGGGAGTGCAGATTGGGGACCCAAAGCCCATCTGTAGGCAACTGG
>NW_022103905.1:9901768-9905726 GCF_000313985.2 Echinops telfairi
AAAAAAAAAGGACGACTGGTCCAGTTACTAGCACAAGGGTAGGCCAAGAAGTATTGCTTCGAAGGTTCCAGTTCATACACGGTTTGTTCCAAACAGCATGTGGTCACCGGTCTCTGCAATCAGTCTCTTCAATCAGTGGATGGCTGCAGACGAGTTGTCTCTCGTGAGAGAGCCTTCCAAAAAGAAAGGTCCTGTCAAAACAGGGGCTCCCCAGGACATCTCCTGGGCCAGTTACACTCAAGTCTCAGTGTCAGCTCAGAAAGTTATAGCGATTATTCTGAAGGACTCAAACGGAGCCATCTTGACAGATTTTCTCAAAGGACAAGGAAAAATCATGGGGGGTTATTAGGAAGAGGTTTTCAGAAAATTGAGAAGCGCACTGGTAATTTAAAGGCCAGCAAGGGAGGGTGGGGAAGGGAGGGGAAAAAAGACATGCTGATACCAAGGGCTCAAGAAGAAAGAAATTGTTTTGGAAATGTTGATGGCAACATATGAACAAGTGTGTTTAATACCACTGAATGATAGATTGTTATAAGATTTGTAGGAGCCCCCCCAATAAAATGAATACTTAATGAAAAGGCCAAGTTGCACCAAGGAATTTTTTCCCACTGTGACAATGCACCGGCTCCTTTGTCACGGGTAGCAATACTCCTCAAGAAGTTCGTTGAGAGAAAAAAAAAAAGAATTTCATTGTGAAACCTTAACCCAACCACACAGCAGCCCTGCTCTTGCCCCTTCACATCTCTGTGTTCCCAAGACTCAAAGAACATTTAAAAGGAACATGACTTGAGCCCCTTCAGGATGCCCAAACTGCTGCTTTGATATCTGGTTAAATTCAAGAACACAGAATCCTGTGGGGAAACATTAGAGATGGAAACCCACCGTCAGAAATGTACAGGCCTAGACGAGGCATGCTGAGAAATAACAACTGCACTTTTGATAGTTTGCTTAATACAGCTTTCTATGACTGTAGCAACACCGTATTGAACCTCGTGTATTATGTTAAAGAGAAGTCACACACATGTGGGGCTACTGCAACATGATAAATCATGTCCAATCTAAAGCTGGAGCCACCAGTTTGAGAAGCAAAAGGCACAGGTGATGCATTTTGGCAAGAATAGTACAGTACACTGTGTTCTTCTCGCTGTATTCTCTCCTGAAACATGTCTGTCAGTATGTCCCATCTCCAGTGGTGTGCGCTTTGATCCGCTGGTGAAAGTGGTATCTGCCTCGTTTCTAACGTTACTGCTTTTCCTTCATAATTGGTCTCCCTGCTTCACCTGTGGGCAGCAGCTGCAGGAATCTGAAGCGCTCCAACTAGCACTGGACCTACGGACTGGGCCAGGGTGCTCTCTTGATGTGAAGCTGCTTCTTGATACAGTTTTTTCTTGTATATATATATATAGGTGTCACTAGATTTGCTTCTCTAGAAAACCTGGCCTACCACAGCCCTCCTAGACAAGAGGAAATAGATGTGTGTGTGTGTGTGTACACATAGTAGAGACACACACCTCTACTTTCAACTGTGCGCTAAAAAAGCCTAAAAGTACTGGCATTCCAGCATATGCATGCATTGTATCTATATCTATACATCTCTATTTCTGAACATAATTGCTCTCTCTCTAAATATAATACATACACATACCCAGAAGCTTCTATTGATGCCTTGAATACAATTACATGTACCTCACGGTTCATTCTAGCCTTCCCACTTTTTATATTTGTAATTACGCTCTTAAAAGGTGAGAGTTCTGGCTCTCATCCAAAATGTAATTTAACTGAAGGCTACAAAAATGGAATTGACACTGAAACTATAACCCATCGAAGGCCGGTCAGAACTTACAGCCTCAACCCAACCAAGTCAACTGCTGGCTAAAACAAAAGCATCAACAATCTCCAGGAGCCTTACACAAAAGATCAAAACACATGTCCCATAACATAATAATTACCAACGATGTAGTCCAAAATTACTCAGCATACAAAACACTAGGAAAAGATCAATTTAGCTGGGAAAAGAAACCCAACAGACATGGTTATTTAAAATGTCAGGCTAAGAAGTTAAAGGATCTAGCAGAAAAATGCTCCAAATGTAGAATATTCTTAAAGCAATCGTGTGTTCCACCTTAACCAATCAGGAGGAAAAAAGACCAAAATAAACCTAAAGCAAACAAAAGGCAGGAAATAATAACGTGCATAAATCAATAAAACAAAAAAAATCAATGAAATAAAAATGTGTTTATTTGAAAGAAATCAATAAAATATGTGAACCTTTAGAAAGAAAAAGATAAAAAGTATGAATATCAAGAATAAAAAAGGATATCAAGGGTTCGTTCATGAGGGAGGGAAGGTGGGGAAGGGTGGGAAAAAACGAGGAGCTGAAACCTGGGGCTCAAGTAAAAAGAAAATGTTTTGAGAATGATGATGGCAACATATGTATAAATGTGCTTAACACAATGGATATATGTACGGATTGTGATAAGAACTGTAAGAGCCCCAAATAAAATTATTTTTTAAAAAAGAGATCACTGCTCGTCCTGCAAACAATGAAAGGGTAATGATAAAAAAAATCTACAAACAGCTCTACACACATAAATTTGGCAATGAAATAGATGAAACATACTAGTACCTCTAAAACCAGACACTACAAAGATTACACACAAGATGAAATCTATAACCTGAATAAAACCAAAAACGTACTGCCATCAAATCAAGTCGCTGCTGACTCGTAGTGACCTTACAGACAGGTTAGAACAGCCCTGGGAGTTTCCAAGACTCTTTACCAGCGTGGGAAGGAAGCCCCATCGTTCTCCCACACAGCAGCTGGTGGTTTAGGATTGTGAACCTTGCAGCTAGCAGCCCACTCCACCAGGGCTCTTATAACCTGAAATAGCCCTATAATATTAAAGAAATTAAATCTGTAGTTTAAAATCTTAGAAAAAGAAAACTCTAGTCCCATATATATAGTCCCATATCTAGTCCTGATATTTATTGATGAAGAAATAATGCCAATTCTACAGGATCTGGACATAATTTAGAAAAAGAAGGAATACTTCCCAACTTGTTTTGCGAAATGAGCATTACAATAAGACAAAAGTATGCAGAGAGGAGGAGGGGAGAGTGTACAGACCTCTAATGAGCACACATATAAAGATAATAGTAAATTAAACCCAGCCATATATGAAAAAAATAATACCATAGCAAAGTAATGTTTACATTTGTTTATATTTGTAATGCAAAGCTCATTCAATACTCAAAAATCAATCAATGCAATCCACCATATTAACAGTCTAAAGGAGAAAAACCAGATAATTATATTAATTCCAAAAAAATGAATTTGACAATATTCAAAACCCTTTCATGATAAAAACTTTCAGCAAACTACAAATAGAAGGGAAATGTTTGAGAACAGCTACAAACAATAAAATAAAAACACTAGTATTAGGAGTACTAGCAAGGGTAAGGAGGCAAGAAAAATAAATAAGAGTACATACAGATTTAAAAGGATGAAGTAAAATTGTATGTTCACAGAGGGCATAATGGTCTACACAAAAAATCCCAAGGAATCTACTATTAAAAAAAAAAAAAAAGTCCCAGAACCAATGGGATCACAGGATGAAAAATCAATACCAAAAGGAAGGTGGACTTTGGAGCCAGGGCGTGGTGGCCCAACAGACTGGACTGGAAAACACTCCTGAAGGCTAACAAACGCTCCTTGAACTAACTACAAGCTTTTCTTTCTTGTTGTGTTTTAATTTGTTCTTTGTCAGTGGTTTGTTGCTGTTTTGTTGTATATTGTTGTTTGGTTTTGCTCTGTCTTGTTTTTGTGCATATTATTATCTCCACAGGTCTGTCTGAATAAGATAGGCTGGATGAACAATCTGGAGGAGAAAAAAACGGGACTGACAGTTCCAGGAGGACATGGGAGGGGGAGGGGGGGAAAGGTAGTGGTGTTAACAAA
>NW_022103905.1:9907145-9920055 GCF_000313985.2 Echinops telfairi
AGCAAATGTTTTGAGAATGATGAGGGCAATGAATGTACAACTGTGCTTGACACAATTGATGTATGTATGGATTGTGATAAGAGTTGTATGAGCACCTAATAAAACGATTAAAAAAAAAGTCCCAGAACCAATGGGATCACTGGAAGCAAAATCAATACCAAAAACTCCATTGCATTTCTATATATTAATAATGAACTACTGAAAACTGGAATCTTAAAATATCTATACTACTGTCTATAGCTCCAAAACTTCAGACTCAGATATAAATCGAACAAAGCATGCACAGAGTCAGGGCTCCTCAAACTTTTTAAACAGGGGCCAGTTCACTGTCCCTCCGACCGTGGAAGGGCCAGACTATAGTTTAAAAAAAAAAACTATGACCAAATTCCTATGCACACTGCACATATCTTATTTTGAAGTAAAAAAAACAAACGGGGCAAAAACACCCGGCGGGCCGGATAGATGTCCTCAGCGGGCCCATGGGCTGTAGTTTGAGGACCCCTGGTCCAAATGTACAAAATATTGGTGAAAGACTTGTATTTGACTTAAGCCTTACACTTGGATTAATGTCATCTCAAACAAGTAGAGTCCCCAAGACACTCGGACTGAAATAAATCACATGAAAATCCTGCTGGGCCTTAAATCACTACTAATTTGCAAATACACATAGTCCACAATATCTAATCACATAAGGAAATAAGATCATAAACCTCAGCAAAATGAATCCACATAATGTAGAAAAAAAGGAGCAAATGAATGAATGAGCTAATGAAACAGAAATTACATAATGTTGTCCATCAATGTTAGATGCCATTGAGTCAGCTCTACTCATGACAACCTTATGGCAACAGAATAAATCGTCCAGTCCTGCACCAGCTCCATGATATGTTTGGGCCCAGTGCTGAGTCTACTATATCCATCCATCTCATTGGGGGTTTCCTCTACTTCACCAAAACATACTCCTAGAACTAGAAGTGGGTGGTCTGAATAGATAAATAAAATTGGTAAACGTCTGTAGAAGAAAAATAAAGGTCATCTAACTAATGGCAGGAATGAGAAACAAAACACTATGTAGATGCTACAGATCTTTAAAAAGATACTGCTTACCATGGACAAATTAGCAAATTCCTAGAAAAACAACTACACACAAAAAAAGGCTATAGACTTGAAAAAATAACTACTGAAAGTGCATTCAAGAAAAAGACACCTAGGTAAAGACTCGGCTCAATAATCTAAGCCCCCTTGCTGCGGCCTCAGTCCAATTCAGCAGAATGTTAGGGGAGGTTATCTCTGGACGGTACCTTACAAGTGATTTTATCTTCCTTCTTTCTTCTTTCTTTCGCATGTTCAAAGAGCATTGATCTACAAGAGCATGTAATCTTCTTAAAATCTGAGAAGAAAAAAGACTGGAAGACTTGGGTTCACCTTAGTTCAGCCACAGATCTAGCTGTATAGCTTTGATTAAATCATTTAAATTCAAGGGCATTGTTTCCTCGTCTTTAAGATGAAGGTACTAACCGAGATCTAAGTTGTCAGATTTAATTTCATGTACCAATTTTACACACTGTTGTCTGACATAAAGTCAATGCTACCTCACACTCAACCCTGCGACAGAACAGAGCTGCCCCATAGGTTTTATGGAAGGAGACTGCTTTTCTCCCGTGCAGATCCTCGGTAGGTTCAAACCACTGATCTTTTTCTTATTTTTTTTTTTCCCCGGTTCATCTGTCTATTTGCACACATGTCTGTGGAGGGGTTGGGGAAGAATACTGCTTAGACCATCGACTGCCCGAAGAACCAACAAATCTGTCCTGGAAGAAGTCCGGCCAGAGCGCTCCTTAGAGGCCAGGAAAGAAAGACTTGGCTTCACATACTCTGGCTGTGTGGTCAGGAGGGACCTGGAGAAGGCCGTCGTGCTTGGTGAACTAGAGGGTCGGTGACAGTGAGGAAGATCCTCAAGGAGACGGATCGACACAATGGCTGTCACATGGGCTCACCTATCACAATGGAAAAAGGCAGCTCCCTCCACTCTTTGTATTTGATTTCTTAGGCATCCTTAGGGTACAGTGGGTTCCCAGGTGGGCTGGTCACCCCAAGGCCAGCTGTTGGACACCACCAGCTGCTTCTCGGGAGAAAGACAAGGCTTTCTACTCTTGTACAGAGTTACAGCCTTGGGGTCCCACAGAGGGGCAGTTCTACCCTGTCCTAGAGGGTCTCCCCGCCCCATTTTACTTTATTTTTTTCAATTTGTACATAATTCTTTTTGTTGTTGTTGTTCAGGGTCACACTGGCTGCATTTCCGATGTTTGAAGTTGGCAGGGGATGCGAGGGCGGGCAGTTTGACCACTCTCTGCCACCGGCTGAGGATGGCTGGAAAACTGACTTCACTCACTATCCACAGCCAAGAGAAGACGAAGCTCTGCTCCAGATCTCCAGCCTGCCTTAGATCGCCGGCACAGGGTCTCCGGTTGGAATCAATCAGCCCAATGGCAGTGAGTTTTTACAGTTTCAGCCCCTTCCTTATTAACAAGAAGTCCCTGGGTGATGCCAATGGCTAAGCCCTTGATCACCAGCCATAAGCCTGACAGTTTGAACCCACCCAGGGCAGCCCAGGAGACAGACTTGCTTCCAAAAGGGCCCGGGCTGCTGCCTCTGTGGAGCACAGCTCTACTCTGTGAGATCCTCCCTGAAGGGCACGGCCTGAAGAGACTGCTGCTGACCTCACAGGCTGCCCCTCTCCGCTGGGCAGCTACTGCCTTCCACGCAGGTAGGAGCTCACTCCTTGGTAGGTGTGTAGCAGAGTGGGAACTCATGGCTTGATAGGTGCTTCACATATAGTAGGAACTCATTTGTGGCTTGATAGGTGCCCAGCACACAGTAGGAGCCCATTCGGAGCTTAGTAGGTGCCCAGCACAGTAGGAGCTCATTCATGGCCTGGCAAGTGTCCAGAACACTAACCACTGACCTTTCAGTTAGCAGACAAGCACTTAACCATTTGCACTACTAGGGTCCCTTCCAATTTAACATACAAGGTAGAAATTAATCCTATGATTAAAAAAAAACTCCTTTGCTTTCTACATAACAACCATGTATAGCAAGAATTATTAAATACTGACCAGAAATGACTGTCTGATTATTCTATAACCAAAGTCATTTCTTCAATAAATGACCCCCTAATTGAGCGAGTTTATAGCTTATAACACCACATAAGTCATCCTGCACAATAGTGTGAATTTCATAACTAGTTCACTTTAAAGAGTATCCAAAGAACTCAAATGTTACATAAATAAAAGAGAAGCAGGACATTACACAAATTAAAATACTACTGGGGGACAGAAGTTTTCACTTTTACGTTCCTTACTTTCTATTATTCCAACAGAGTCTAAATTGTCATTTTTTACAATGCTGATGTTATTATATTAATGTTTAAAGCAAAAGTTAGACTCTATGGTTTCTGTTTGCCTTCTGTTTTTAATGGCCAATTAGGATTCTGATTATATCTCTGTAGCATTTATCACAGTCCTGTTTGAATTCCATTTGTCTATATATTAGCATAGTCTTAAAATTATTTTCGAAAGAGATCTTGCCTCTAACCAAGAGCACACACATTGGCTGAGTTCAATGCATCATCAACTTGGGAGCCCCACAAGCACAAGTCTCTGTGAGGCTCCCCAACTGTCAACTGCAGGTCCGTCTCAGTTGATTATGAAAACACATTACTCTTAAATTCTTAAAACACCATGTTGCTACACCCAGAGTACTTGTCGGGTTAATCTCCTTTGCTGTGCATTAAAGCCTTTCAAAAGCATCAATGAGGGAAACAGAATTGCCTCCAGAGCACATAATCTGTCAGCCACACAATGATTTAAAACACACCCCTGGATTCGGCCCAAATGGCAGGGCTCCACACCTACATGTCAGTTCTCCCTGCCTCCATGCTATAAAATTGATTTTTCTAAACACGGCTTAATGCCACTGACCTCTATCAAAAGGAACTTCAAAAATCAGCCTTGTGAAAGCAGTCACTGTGTTTACTATAAGGGAGGAAGTGGGGTAAGCGATGCTATACTGAGGGACTGCAGTGAACGAGATGAAGCCGTGTAGGAGTCACTGAGGATGTGCTCTGTAAATGTTCACCCAATTGACATTAGAACGCAGGGGGGAAATGTCAAGGATTACATACACCACAGTGCTCTTTTTATTTATTCATTACCTGAGCACGTATTTTGCAGGAATTTCTGTTTCAGGTGCCAAAGAAACAGCAGTGAGGGGTTTTGAAGGCATTCAGAGTTTTAGTTGAGGTATAAAAGGAAACCATTTGGGAATGCTGAACTGAGGACCGACATGTTTTGATGGACTTAGCAGGATTATTGTGGTTGCTATGCTGAGAATAAAGTGAAAGTGCCTGAGACTAACGACAGCCAGGGAAAGAGAACGTTTCGGCGCCTTTCTCCACGGTGTAGAGACAGAGGACGGTGTCCAGGCTCAAGGCTGAGCTGCAGGAAAGGCAAAAGAGGTCAGACTGTTGGATACACTTTGAAGGTATACTCGGTGCCATCGAGGCCTCAGAAACTACTGCACCCCTCTCACCAGTGTGTTCCTTCCCCGAGAGCAGCAGTTCTCAACCTGTGGGTGGCGACCCCTTTGGGGGTCGTACGACCCTTTCACAGGGGTCGCCTGATTCATAACAGTAGCAAAATTGCAGTTATAAAGTAGCAACGAAAACAATTTAATGGCTGGGGTCACCACAACAAGAGGAACTACATTAAAGGGTCACGATACTAGGAACGTTGAGAACCACTGCCCTTGAGCTTCAGTCACCTAGTTCCCTTCCTCTGCTCTCTGAGGAAATGTCCTCTTTGATAAGGACACCAGTCGTCTTGGACGAGGACCCAGCCCGCTCCAAGAGGATCTCACATCAACCTGCTGACATCTTCAAACAAGGTCACACTCACCAAACCCAAAAACCACACTCACTGCCATCCAGCTGATATCAACGCACAGCGTCCCAAAGGACATCACAGGATTGCACCTGTGGGTTTCTAAGACTAAACCTTTACAGGAGCAGAAAGCCTCATTTTAGTCCTGCAGAGCGGCTAGTGGTTTCAAATGGACGCAGTTAGCAGCCCAACACATAAGCCACTACGCCACCAGGGCTCCTTTTGAAGGAACAGCAAACAGGATTTCCTAACATAGGATATGAGGTATAAGGGAATGAGAAGAGATAAAAATGTCAATGTTATTTTGGCTAAAGAGGTGGAAAAGTGGAGTTTCTATTTACTGACTTAGACAAGACCGATGAGGAAGGTGTTAAGAGAAGACAGCTATGATATGGCTGTTAGACATTCAACAGAAAGATGCTGAAGAAACAGTTGGATACAGAAACCTGGAACCAGGCTGAGAAGGGGCAGTTAAGAGAGGGAAAGGAAAGCCAAGGAAGGCAAACTAAAACTATGTAAGTAGAGAAGAAGAAACGTCATAAGAGAGAAACGTGCTAGAGTCATGCCTTTGAGCAGCAGGGAGAGGGAATGGGAAGTGGGCCAGAAGGGTTCTCACTTCGACACTACTGACATTTTGCTCTGGATAACTCTTCATTGGGCCAGGCTGTCCTGTGCATTGTGGGGTGTTCAGCATCTTTTCCCTACCAGATGCTAGTTGCACCTCCCCCCACTCCCATGTCGCCAGACACTGTCAAATATCCCCCAGTGCGGAGGGGGGGAGGGGAGAGGGATGACCAAGATCACCCTTAGTTGAAAACCACCGGTTTCAATGGAGGGATTGGCCTCTGCTAGAAACACAGACATCCACATAAAGGAACGCTGGCAGAGGCCATGAGGAGAGTACGTGATAATTAATCATCGCACTTGTCTTCTGCTCAGATTCTCTTAGGGTCCACATTGTCAGTTGAGATTAGAGAAGACCTGAGAAGGTGCTATTACATCAAAAAATGAGCTGATACCAAGGGCTCAAGTAAGAAGAAAATGTTTTAAAAAAAATAAAAATAAAAAAAGAAGAAAACGTTTTGAAAATGATGATGGCAACAAATGTACAAATGTGCTTGACACAATGAATGAATGGATGCATTGTGGTAAGAGCTGTACGAGCCCCCCAATAAAATGATTTAAAAAGAAGAAAGAATGGGCCTTAGCCTGCTGCATCATGAATTGGGGTTGTAGAGCAAAACCACAATGCAAAATGATTCTTTTATAAACTCGCTAAAACTGAAAACCCTATAATCACTATTAAATATTTGCCTTCCAGCCTTGTTTTTAAAAATGACCCACAAACTAGAAAAGTCTCACTAAATCTGAATTGCAGATATTCTCTCATTATCCCCTTTTAAATATTGCTTTGCCTTTTACCATGGAAGGAAATTAAATTGGTCAGGCATGACTTATTTTTCCACTATGTCATTATAAGCTTTTCCCGGCATCCTGTGCTCTTTGTGATGATTCGATACTGTGATTCTGAGAAAAGACTACAGCCTACAAGCCTTCTGCATTCACCTCTGAGAGAAAAACGAAAGGGCAGGGAGGGCAGGGAGACTGCTTACGGAGAATCTATGATGGTCTCAGGTAACTACTCTCGGCCAGGTCTCGAGGACACAATCATAAACGAGAGCTTCCTCCTCCTGAGTCTAAAGAAGACCCATTACTTCCTACATGTTCTGAACAGCTTCTCTGAGCCAGAGAGCTGTTAGACTCCCTGGCTGTGAGTCTGTCCAATAGTCTGCTAATTACAATAAAACCCAAACTCGCCCAACCCCATGGGCCTCTGATCGTGTCTCATGCCAGAGCAAACTGTAGCCCCGAACCATTGCCTTGCCTCCTGGCCCACAGGCTTCCGGCACTGAAGCGGGTTGCACAGCGCGGGGTAGGGATCTGGCCTGGGCAGAGACCTGTTAGACCACCCTTATGAACACTAAGACTCGTTTTCAATTAATCTTGCTTAGTCAGCTGAGAACAGCATGGGTAGTACCATCAAAGGGCGGAGGGTCTCCGGACACAGTGCTTCCTCCCTTGGCGTGAGCTCCACGAGGTGTCTGATGAGCTTTTCTGTCCCCCATGTCAAAAAACCCCCAAAAAACCCAAACTCACTGCCATCGAGTCAATGTCAACTCATAGCGACCCTACAGGACAGGCCAGAACTGTGAGATTCTGAGACTGTAACTGCAGTGTCCCATGCCAAAGCAAACTGTCACCCCGAACCATTGCCTGGCTTTACCTGGTAGGCTTAAGGCACTGAAGTGGGTTGCACAGAAAAAAAAAAAAGAGAGAGAGAGAGACTGTAACTGTTTACAGAAGTAGAAAGCCCCACCTTACTGCAGCATTCAAAAAACCCAACAGAAACTCCAAACCACTGTACGGTGCTAGTCTGTTTTCTCTTTTGTCCCTGGACAAAATCTCAAGAGAAGATCATATAATGCTCATTCAAGAGCCAGGTACTTCAAGAGTATCTCATCTGAGAAGGTCATTTTACAAAGGAAAAATGGATAAACCTTTCAATGATAGCCATGTCTTACAGGAAGCTGATCTCTGACCTCCCATTTCTGGGGAGGCATTATCTGGGACTCTATCAGCTTCAGGATAGGTGTGAGGGGTCTTCTCACTATAGGCAGGAAGGCTAATTAGCAATCTGTACAAGGACAAAAGACGATATATTGCCTCAAACTCACAAAGAAGCTGAACATGCACGGGTCGCCAAACTTTGGAATATATAAATGAAACAGAACAAGAATGTCCCATGGGCCAACAGACCAGTTTATCCTGGAAAACTAGCTTACTGTAAATTCTTGACTTAACGTCTTTTCCTTTAACTCTTGGCACAGATTATCAATAGGTAAATGAGCTTTTATTATACCTGTCGATAAACAGTTGACATAGAAGCATAGTTCTGCCCAACTCCTTGTTTCCCCTGACTAGGAATGATCTTACTCCACCTGAATTCCTACAGGAATCATTAGTGACCCACTTACACCACCACACAGTTGGCATGCTGTGATTAAGTCCAGGTCTTAACTTTGCTCTTCAATTGCCAGCTTCCTATATACCTATGTAACACAAACTCCCTGAACTCAAGACTAAGTCTTCTTGTTCTCTCCTTGGCTCCCTTTTGTTTAATCCCCCGAGTCCAGGAAATCTGTATTCCGTAAACGTTTGCTAAATGTATAAATGATCAAAGTTGCATACTACTATAATTCTAGGATTCAAATATAATATTACCAAAAAAACTCAAGCCCATAGCTGTCAAGTTATTTCTAACTTATTGTGACCCTGTAGAACTGAGTAGAACTGTCCATAGGATTTCCAAAGCTGTAAATCTTTGTGGACGTAAACCACACTTTTCTTCCATAGCACAGCTAGTGGCTATGAACGGCCAACCTTCCAGGTAGCAGTTGAGCTTTTAACTATTGGGCCACTGGGGCTCCTTGGTAATACTACAATAGAGTTAAAATAGATCTATACGCTGGCGGGGCGGGAGATGGTTAGGAAACATCATTTCCTAAGTTTTAAATGAAGTTTTTCATTCATTACAACCTTATCGTGGTACCTTAAGAAAAAACACAATCAACAAAAGTCAAGAAATGTTGGCATACCAAGTATGTTTTTCTGAAAAGACATTGTTTGCACATTATGGTTTTCAACATTCTAAGAGTGTTTGCTGTGTAGTAAGGAAGTCCTGTGGGTTGGCGGGGAGGAAGGGGGAGAATGTGAAGAGACTTGTTGCATGCAGTCAGGTCAATTCCAACTCATAGTGACCCTTTAAGGTAGAGACGTTAAACTGTGATCAACTGTGTTTAATGCTGTGATCTTTATGGGAGCGGGTTGCCAGGTCTTTGCTCCTAAAGACGGGACTAGGTGGGTTCAACCTTTGGGGTAACAGCTGAATGCTTGACCATTTCAACGCAGAAGGGCCGGCCCTCTCTAGGGTTTCTGAGACCATAAACCTTTACAGGACCAGGCAGCTGCATCCTTCTCCTTTGTCTGGTGAGTTTAATGAAACTGCTGATCTTGCAGTTAGCTGCCCATGTTTACCCCCCAGGGCCACCAGGGCTCCTATAAAACTCTCAAACCCCAACTCCCTAGCATCGAGTCGCTGCCCGCTTTCTGCATCACACCCGTGCTCGGGGTGGTCTGTTCGCACCATCCACAAAGTCCCGACACCTCGGTGTCTTTCCAAATGCCAGTCTTCTGTGCAAGCTTTTCTTCGCTTCCAAATCACGTGGGCTCCCGTTTCCATCTGCCTGATAGATTATTTACATCATTTTCATCTCTGCCAGTATAGCATATGCTCCCTAACAATAGAAAGGGCTTACTCATGTCTGTAAACATCAACCAGTGAATTGAATTCATCTTACACTGGCATGTCAACTGCCCCATACACATGAAAATAGAGTCTGCACTACTGTTTAAAGCTAAATGGTGGTGGGCAGGGTGAGGGTGGGGGGTTAAACTACACCAATATTGCTTTAATGCTCTAACGTTCACAGAAAAGGTTTCTAGCTTCATTAAAATTGTTTTTCAGGAAAGTAAATAATGAGAATTTTAAAGGCAAAATAAACCAGTAAAGCACAAAAAGGATGGATCATCTCCTTGGATTGCCCAGAACCTGGCTTGATGCAGTGAAATTTTTTCCAGAGCTTAGATCTTAAATTGAAAAGAAGAGAATGATCACAAAGTGACGTTTTAAAACACGATATATATGTACACAATATATTAATGAACACAACTGAGCATTTAAAAAAACTGCTGTTGACTGTCAAAAACACAAACGAATGAAACCGTCATCGCTCTCATGGTTACCACTAAAACTATACATTTCTACATTACCTGCTCCAAACAGTACCACATCAACACCACTGCATACTGCAGTCATTCATGGCCCAGCTGGATCACACCATCCATCATATACTATGCAACATTTCTATTATTACAGCATGGCCCTTCAAAATCCTTTTCAACCACCCTACTCTTTAAAATGTTTCAGTTAATAGACTCTGAAATAAACAAACTACCCTATTCTGAAAGTGTCCTCAGCTTATCATGGAACACACCACTGTCTGAGGACCAATCCCTGGCAGTAAGAGTCCTACAGTAGCCATCTACACACATCTCCTCCCCTGCAGGGAGCACAGGGCACAGCCTGGCTAGGAAGCAAACGTACTACAAGGAAAAACCCTGCTCTTAAGAAGTCACATGACCTCCATTCCAGCCCTGGCTGGTTTCCCCTCTAGTCATCTGACTCAGAACATCAGGGGTTTTTTTGTTTTTTCATCTGATTATTATAAGGATCAAACACTGTGTTCTATGTAAAGAAGCTTAATTTGTAAAGCTCGAAAGAAATAAAGGCATTCAAATACATCTTAGTCGATTCTAGAGTACTTGAAAACAGCTTGCTCTTGGTTATTTTTTAAACAAATCTGATTTTTCATAGAGACCAAAAGGTCATTTCGAGTTTATGGCAAAAATTATAACTGTGAATCAGTGTACTCAAAACTCTGATATTAAAATGAAACAATGTGCAAAATGAACTTGGCGATGCCAGAGGGCTTTGAACAATAATGATGTCTTGGAGAGGCATCCAAACAAGGTGAACTCTGAGTTGTCAGTGGGAAGAGGCAAAGTGAGCGTTCCCTTGTCAAAACGTAAGAATGCAGGCGACAGTGTACACGGTCAGTATGTGAACAGCAGAGGGGCCAAGACGAAGAGGGCATATAGTCAAATATCACATCAAAGATGGCAGGCGAATGCTTGACACTTTGCAATTTCACAAGGCAGCTATTCCAACTATAGATATTCTTGAGCTAGTGAGAGAGATGGTGAGAATGGGATTTGAAGAAAATTACACTGGCAGCTGTGTGGAGGACGGACTGAAAAGATCAGAGATGAGTGCCAGGAAAACCAGTTGGAAGATTTGATATTTCAATAGCACAAATAAGAATCGGCAGTAAAGTATTAGCTAAGGACAAGACAAAGGAAAAATCTGACAGATGCTGCAGACAATCGGGTAGACTCAGTGAGAGGGTGAAATAGAGAGCTAGCAAAAGATTAGGAATAGCCCTCAGGGACCTAGTCATGGGTGGCCCATGGCACCACCACAGCAGTGCAGCCCAAACAGTGGTTGTCCTAGCCTTTCCAGACTGCATCGGCGAAGTCTGTTTAGGGCTGGATCCCAGGCCTCAGTGAAACACCACTCCACCTGAGGTTGAAGCAGTCAACCACTACCACCATGATGGTAGGAAATGCTCCCATAATCTAAGGCTCCAGTTAAATGTTCCTTGATGGAGACAACCTGCTCTTCTAAACCTATGCGACATCCTTCCCTATCCGCACAACTTGAGGAAAGGTAAACACTTCATCCTCCAATTCCCTGGCCAATCTGGACATCTTTAAAGTCCAAGCTGAATTCCATAGGGATCAGTTAAGTCACTTGTAAACAAAACAGAGATGGCTCTATTGATAGTGACAAGTGTAGCATTATAAAATCAGGTAAATTCTTTTTGTTGTTGCTTTTTAAAGATTCATCCTAAAGTGGATCAAAGCCAGGTTGTTGGCATTTAAAATATTTTAAATGGCCATAAAGTAATCTTGTAGGGGGTATTTTTAATGCACCACAAAACATCAGAGATAAATTAATTCTGTGCCAGAATGAACTGTGCTACATGATTCTGCAGTTTTGCTGGAGCATTCTAATTTCTGCAGTTTTACAAACATGTTGTGGGGAAGCAGCACTCATATCAAAGTATTTCCCTTGCCTAAATTTTCTCAAGCTGAATGGTTATCAATAACGTGTTTAATCAAGATCTGTTGCTTACACTTCCTTCTACGGAAGACCAGGCATAAATTTAATACAAAAAGGAACTCAACACTAGCCCACAACAGTGTATCTCTGGGTAAAAGGCACTCTTATGGCTTGGCTTGAATTCGCTACAGTACCAACATCTCATTCTCAAAAAGGACCACGCTGTACAGCCTGGTTGAAAGACATGTCTGTATCATGTAGATTCTAAAGAGATTTCAAAACGTTATTTACATACATTTCAATCAACGCTGCCATAAAAATGTCACTGCTTTGGTTTAAAAAGCAAACAAAAAAAATCTAAAACAGGTTAAAATATTACCTAGAAGGGTAACCAAGCTCCAAATCAGATTATAAATAGGTAGCTTTCCAGGCCACTGTCAAGCTAAACCCATTCATCCTAATCTTTCGGAGGTAGGGAATGATTTTTTTCCTCCTGTTCTGTTGGCAGTAAGACAATAACAGGAGATAGGGAAGGTCAGGTTCACAGTCACGGAATCCAGCAGCTCCTAGGACGCAGCCCGGTCACAGCGGGCATGGAAAGTCGGGCACGGCATCGCCTCCACGCTGGGGCGAGGACCAGTCTCATCCCCAACACTGGGGGAGCAGGTGCAGAACGGACGCTCTGGGGCTTCGGCCCTGCAACCACCTTCCTCCATCGTGGCCCCAGGGGCCTCCCTAAGAGAGGAACCTTCTAGTCCAGTTACCCCAGAGCCCTTCTGCTGGGGCGGCAGACCGGTAAATTCTAAACCCATTCCACCTGACAGGGATTTTTTTTTGGATTCCACCACCCCCCTCCCTCACACAACAGCCAAAGGGCAGTCTCGCGGCCCCAAAAGGAAACTAAACCCCAAAGCTGAAGATGGGGCGACAGCCGGGCCCACCAACCTCGCGCAGCCCCCCGGGGAGACGTGGGGCTGGGGGGGCTCTCAGCCCCGGCGCCCGAACCCCGGCCTCGCCCCCGCGGGTTCCCGGCCGCCGCTCACCGTGAAGGGGACATCCCCGACGCTGCCCACGGAGTAGCAATTGTCCCCAGGGTTGACCGCCCCGGTGAGGACCTGATGCAGATGCATCTCCGAGCCCGGGCTGGCGCGAGAGGGGAGGCGAGCCC
>NW_022103905.1:9921259-9930339 GCF_000313985.2 Echinops telfairi
CACACACACACACACACACACACAGATGAATCATTTGGGTTAAGGAGATGGGAGACGCCTTATGGAGATGCTGACATAAAGACAGGGTTGAATTTTGGCAGACTGAGATGGACAAAAACACTGAATTCAGACAGAAAATAGCATCAGCCAGGGCTTAGAGATGTCAAGTGACGGAATCTGTTAAAGGAACAAATATTTGCTTGGATTTTGAGGTAGATGATGGATGGATGGCTAGATAAATAGATGATAGATAGATAGATGATTGATAGATCGATGATATATATAGGGAAAGGGAATAATCGTTACCAAGAGATGCAGGTATCAAAGGAGCAGTTTGTAGCCTTCCTGAACATAGAGTCATAAATGGTCTACACTAAAAAGCTTATATTTCATTCTGACTCAGTGGGAAGTCATTTAATACTGTTGAGCAAAACTTTATATTTATAGGCAAAGCTGCTTTAGGAAGATGACTTTGGTAGTTGTCCAGGATAATTAGAAGGGTGGGGAAGATTAGAGGCAAAGACATGGCAGAAATTGGTAATATGTTCAGTGGAAAGGAGACAGGAGGGTCAGATAGTTTTCAAAAACATACAGCAAGGGTGATCGATCGCAATCCACTAGACCATCGCAAATGTAGTGTGGGTAGATCGCATGGCATTGAAAAATAGATGTAAGCCTATCATCAATCCTGTCACTTAACTGATCTACAGTGCAGCCATCAGATGCAATCTTAAGTGTCAAACACACGCGCAAACAACTGCGCTAAGTGCAGCAAAACTGACGAGCTAAGTTATCGCCAATTTTTAGACCTTGGTTTTTTTCTCTTAAACGTAAGGAAGGGTATTAAAATGAGTGTGGGAGCTGGACCAAGTAAGAAGACAAAAACGTATCACTTTCATACGGAATGGGAGATTTTGACACCACAAGCCGACATTCAACTGAAGTCCAGAGCGCATGAACAGTTCTGGAACTTACTCGCAGAGGGAAAGTACCCAAACATGAGAAAATGTGCTACCTCCTTGACTGCATGATTCAGCTTTACTTATTTATGTGAGTCAGCCTTTTCCCACATAAAGATCATTAAGTCCAAATACCGTTCCACCATGACTGAGGATCATTTGGAAGTGTGCTTGAGGCTGGCTGTCAGCAGCTCCTGTCCGGACTATGCATCCCTGGCTCATTCCATTCAGTGCAAGTCATTAGAGTAAACTCAGGGAATGAGAAAAAATGTACATAGTTAACTGTGTTGTGTTGTGCCTTGTATACATAAAGAATTCTCAATGCATTTATGAATAAATGTGATAAATTAAAATATGTTTTGCATTTTTGTAGTTGGTAGATCATTTGACTTGATCATTTTATAAGTAGCTCGCATGCTGAAAAAGTGTGAGCACACCCCCCCACACACACATAGGGCATTTCCCTTTTCATTTGATTGCTTGACTGCCCACTCCACCCCCAAGTCACTCAGACTAAGAATCTCATTTGCATGTCTCTCACCCCTACGTAAAACTAAGTCCATTGCCCTGGGCTTGATTCAACTCTTAGCTTCCGTTTGTAAAGCACTCTTTTTGAAGTCGTAATTCCTGCCTCTTCATTGTCCTTTGGCCATTTACCTATATTTCAGACCTCATCATCTCTCATTTAATTACCATAATGGCCTCTTAACTGGTTTAACAGCCCTCTGCCTAGCTCTGCTCTGCCCTGCTCTCCAACCTTCCTCTGCCTTGTAGCCAGAGATGTTTTTAAGGGAAGAAATACCTCTCCCCCAATCCTGCAGTAGCCCTCTATTCCTTATAGGTCTCAACCCTCTTGGCTTGACTCACAACCCCACTCAATCTGTCTTCTGCCCAATCTTTCCGTTTTCACACTCTACTTTCTCTGGAATGTCCTTCCCTTATTGGCCAGCAGACTACAATTTAATTCAAGAGGCACTTGTTTAGCGAAGCCTTCCTTGGCCACCCCAAACACCTTGAGGCTTCCTCTGTGAAACACATACTGAGTAGCATATCACATAGCGCTGCGAGTACAGGGACCTTTGAACAACACAGGATTGAACTGCATGGGTCCACTTACCCGGGAATTTTTGTTTATTTTAAATCTCATCTCCCTGTCTCCATTCAAGCAGTTTATCTCTCCAGAAAATTGCATATCACAGAAAAAAGGGGATCTCAAACTAAACATGAGTTCTTTGCATCATGTGTAGTGCAACACCATAAACTTTGAATGACACCATGTAAGCTGCGCAAAGTGCCACCGGTGATGCTTAAAGTGTTCGCACAAAGCAGAGAAGCCGTGACATGACAAAAGTTGAATTGCTTGGCAGGTACCATAAATTGAAGTCTACAGCTGTGCTTCCCAGGCATTTTAAGATAAGGAGATCCAGTGCAACAACTATTGTTTAAAAAAAATAAACGTAAAGCTGTTTCCACAGCTATGCCAGCCATACCTTTTTACCTCATAACTTTTATATGGTGTGTTAGGCCGGGTTGACGAGAGAAACAAATCCAGTGGCACTCATATGTGTGTATGAAAGAGCTTTAGATCAAGAAGTCATTATATATCGAGAGCATCCCAGCCCAGTCCAACTCAAGTCCATCTGTCCAACACTCGTTCATAAGTCCCTCTTCTGACTCGCGAAGTCGCATGCAGGACCATCACCAGCCAGTGGATGTAACATCCCGTGAATCCAATTGCAGTGGGCACATCTCCAGGGCTCATCCACAGGAAGGTGAAGGCAGAGGGGCGGGGGGTTCCCAGGACCCTCCTTATGAGGAGGCCACGTGTGGGAAAGTGAGAACCAGGAAGAGTGTGTATGCGAACAAATTCTTTCCTATTTTAAGGAGTCTGGGAGGTCAGAGACTCTGATGGAGGGAGACCTTCACAGTTGGGAATTGGAGGTGCATCTCAGTCACATTCTCCTAAATAAGAGCTGTTCCCACAATGTCCCCTGCAATGATGCCATTTTTAAGGTGTTACTATACTCTTGAAGGTTAACTGCTTGAAGGCACTCTGCCTGAAGATTATCTGCCATCAAAAGCAATCAGACCATCTAACCCTAAGGCTCATAGATTGTTCCCCTGGAGAAGAGCTCAGAGACACTGAAGGTCAAGCCAACTCAGAGATGCCCAAGATATGCCGCCATCTTAACTCTAGAACCTGCCCATCTTGTTACGTATGTAATGTATTACCCACATTACTTCCTGTGACGTGCATATCCCTAGCTCGTCCCATTTCCTGTTACGTGTGTGCCTCTAATACAGCCCCTTCCTGTTACATATGTGTCTGACATGGCTTGCATGCCTGAGATTATATAGGCTTGTGATTATATTTGGCCCACTGTCTGGTTCTGGTCGTCATGGAAGAGGTGTCTTGTCTGATGTCTCTTTAATTTACCCTTCGATTACACAGCCACACCTTGGACCCATTCGGTTGTAGAGGCTGGTGCCCCACAATCACACCCACAAGGAGTCACCATCAGGCTGTGACAGGATTGACAGGCTAGACTCCACCCCTACACTTCAAAGTGACACAAAATTATGTAATTATCAAATATGGGTGTATATATATTATATCCAAAAAAACTCACAAAACTACATTGCCATCAAGTGAATTCTCACATAGTAAGCTTATTAGACAGCGTAGAATTCCCCTTTGGGTTTCTGATACTAAATCTTTAGGAGAACAGAATGTCTCATCTGTCTCCCTTGAAGTGGCTGGTGAGTTTGAACTGCTGACTTTGTGGTTAGCCCAACAGGGAACCCATTATGCCATCAGGGTTCCTATATAATACATATAACATACAAAATATGTGTTAACTGTTTTTGTTTCCTGTAAGGCATCTGGCCAACCACCTGCTATTAGTAGTTCCATTTGTAGGAAGTCTAAAAGTGTATGTAGCTTTTCAACTACTGAAGGTATCAGGGTACCTAACCCCATGTTGTTCAAAGATCAACTATATTGTTTTATATGTTTGCTTCTTACATTAGAGTCTTAGGTATTTCAAGTCAAGACCACAGTCTTATTTTCTCTGTTCCCTAGTGCTTGATTCGTCATACTGTTTTAAGAAAATGCACTCCACACACCCCCCTGAACTTAACCCTTTACAAACACTACAAACTTCAGATAAAGACTGCTCTAAGGAAAGTTTAAGTAGTCAGATAAGCCAGAATTAGCCTGCAGAGTGGAGACAAGAAAACTCAAGTGAATCCAAGTCACCTCCTGTGGAGTAAGCAGATGACAATTAATCATTTTAAATTTCCCTTTTGCAAAATCTCCTACCAGTTTGCACTTTGTGTAAGCTGATCAAAATTGTAATGTGACAAGCACATCTCTTCAGAGGACTGCCTCCTGTTCTCTAACAGGTTTTCTGCCCATTAAAATCTTTACGTCTAATCGAATTACTGACCAGATTGTTTTCTTTCAACATATTTTATTTGATGACCTAAGATTTGGATGTAACTAAGAGCATCCATGTTTTCAAGGAAAAAAAATGTAGGGAGAAAAGTACTTTTACCAAAAAACAAAAACAGGACTTTTCATTTTACATGTACTCGTATTTGTAAAAAGCATTTAAATGATGCAATACTGGTTTTGTAGATAAAATATTACATGGCCTATGAAATACTATTTGAAGTATGCTGGGTTCTAGGTAAATACAAACATTGCATATTTAGTTATGTACTATGAACCGTTAGTAAAGATACTGACCATATAACTAAAAAGAAAATAGATTGATAACATTTAAAAGGTAGCAGACAACAAAACACATGCGCACACACACAAGTGATCAGTAAATGAAGCACCTGTGCATTTCCATGAGAGCAGCACTTGGTGCTTCATTTTTATACCAAAATCTACAACACGTGCTTCAATAGTTCTTAAAGTCTGTGGTGGCTATCTAAGTCAGAACTATTATTCCCTACCTGTTCAGAGCAAGGAACAATGAAATAAGTGAGAGAATCAAGGAAACAATGAGTCCAAAGAACTAACGGAGCACACAGGAACCGTACAAGCCACAACCTCCGCTAGTTTCAGACCAGACGAATTAGATGGTGCCTGTGGCAGTTACATAATCTCCTGTCAACTTGAGCCAAGGGGCGGAGTCTAGCCTGTCAGACAGGTTGCAACTTAATGACCTCATTTGGAGGCTCAATGGAGATAAATAGCTCACTGGAGGCCAGACCCAGTCTCTGCCGTCCCTTTCTGGCTGTTGAGACACTCAGAGAGCTGGAGGAGACACGTGGAGATCTGTGCCAGTGTTGAGATGCTTCCACTGCCGCTGGATCCAGAAGACCTCCTACCCACTGGCCTGTGATCTCCCTGCATTTGGCCTCATTACATGTGCAGCGTAAATCTAAAGAGGAATTTATGGACTAGTATCGGACATATGGGCTAATATTGGACTTATGGACTTGATCTGTACTGGGCTGGGATGATTTCTCAAGATACAATTGCTCTTATATATAAAGCTCTTTCTTCTGCACACACATGAGTGTCCCTGGATTTATTTCTTTAGTCAACCCAGACCAACACAGTGCCCATCTACCACAACCCTGACTCTGGTCAGAATCACAGTAGAAGGTCCCTAGACGGGATAGCAGGAAAATGTGGAACAAAATTCAAAATCATTAAAAACAAAAAGAATGGATTGATTGGTCTGATAGAGACTGGAGAAACCCGCCAAGCCTTAGGCACCCTTTGAACATGGACCTGAACCCACTCCTAGAGATGACCTTTTCGCCAAACAACGCACAGGCCTACAAAGTGGATAAAAGCCCATGAAACATGCAAGACCCAAAGGGGAGCATTTGCCCAAAAACAAAGTTCAGAAGGCAGGCAGGTGGTGGCAGGAAATGGGCACGTGGAAACCGGGAACTCGGGGAGGAAGTGGGAAGAGTGCGGCTACATTGAGGCGGTTGCAATGTCACAAAACAATTGTGCATTCATTGTTGACTGGGAAATTGATTTGTTCTGTAAACAACTTTCACCCAAAACAACATTTTTTTTTAATTCAAAAGCATGCCACAGTAGAAAATAAATTTGAGAGTTGTCCTAAGTAGTATATGCAGACAGCATCATATTAGTAAAAATTGAACTAAAGGAGGCAGCTAATACAATAAATTGAGATAAATACCTTTACAAGAAGTGATAATACATATAGACCAAAGTGAAAATTATAACAAAATAGTGCATTTGAAAAAATGAAGTTCATACATTGAGTAGAAGCAAATATTTTACTAAATGCACACCGGATAACAGGAGAAAAATTGAATGCATGATTATAGAAGCTATGTTTCGGTGAGTAACAGACACATCATGAAAAGCCAACATTGTTTTTGAGTGTCGTAAAGATTTTGATCTGTACCTTCAAAACCTAAAGAAATAGTCTTTTTCAAAGCCTGTTCACCTTTGTTTCTATTGAATCACATGTTTCTATTGAACCACATGTTTCTATTGAATCTCTTGGTCTTCCATTTTCAGTTTATAGAAACGGAATGAAAACCGTCTTCAAATACTTAGGGTTACATGAGTGTTGCTAACGTCATGTTACTTAAATCATTTCACAATTCCAGGACTCTTGTTTTGCAGCACTCCATGAAGTTTTGACTCTTTCTCTACACTTGTGAAACCTCGAACTCTTCTCCCTTTTGGTATCAACTCACAATCTGAGGCCTGCTTTCTGCTTTTCCACCCTTCCCTCATGAATCCTTTAAACGGCGTCCTGATAGGGACATCTCAGGGCAGGACTGGTTAGTGGAGGCTCTGGAATTACAGCTGAGTCACTTATTGTCCAATCCGATCAACTCAAAGTTACCTGGACGACTAAGATGGCAAGGACACCTGGATCCTCTTTTAGCAGCCCACGGTGTCATGTCTCCCTTCTTCATCCAACCTTTTGTATGAACCTGAAAATAAACAGGGGAGTTTTCCTTCAGATCTGAGGACGGCTTTCTCTCAACAACTAGAGGAAGTAGCAGTTTTAGCAGTTTCTTGCCACTAACAAACCATGTTAATACCTCTGTGCAGTATCATTACTAATATCCACAAATTCCTGTGGTGATAAATGTCCCCCTGGGGTTGAGTTGAATGGCACTTGGCATGTCAGAGGGACCTAGTTTCCTAGCAGTAATCACATACTCATTTGCATTAGTTATCAAAATAACAAATTACCCCCCAAAGCTAATGACTAAAAGAAGCAATAAGCTTTTATTATCTCACACCTCCTATAAGTCAGAAATTTGGTAGTGACTTAGTTGTAGGTTCTGGTTTGGGATATCTCATGATCTTATAAGGTTGCAATCAAAATGTCAGATAGGCTCTAAATAAAAGAAGCTAAATAAAAAAGAAGAGGAAGCTAAACAAAAGACACCAAATACATATTGTACAATTTCTTACATGAAATTCCAAAACAGCTAAATCTGGAGACAGGAAGTAGATTACCGTATTTTTACACAAATAGCTTGTGTGTCATAATACGTTTTTTGCAAACCAAGCAATGCTTTGTTCATTACTTTCCTACAGGCACTATGAGCACTGTATGCTTGTGCACATTAGTCTTGTGTGTTCCCTAGATGAAGAAAAATATGGTAGTGGTTCCCTGGGGCTAGAAGGGGAACTGACGGCAAATGATCACAAGTTGTTGTGGGTGTGATGGAAACATCCTAAAATTAGATTGTGGTTGTGGTAGCACAGCTTTGTAAATGTATTAGAAATTACTGAATTGGATGTGTGGACAGATTGGATTCTATGTTAAATAGATAAGAACCTCAATAAAGCTGTTTTTACAAAAGATCGGCCAGGGCTTTGGTCATCTGAAGACTTGCGCTTTCAAGATGGCATGTGGTCCTCTCCATGCAGCTGTGTGTGTGTCCTTAGGACCTGGCAGCTGGCCTCTCTGACAGCAAAAGATTCTAGAGAGAGACCAAGGTGGAAATTGCAGTCTACTTATTTATTTAATATACTCACTGCCATCAAATCAATTCTGACTCATGGCAACCTTGTAGGATAGGGTAGAATTGTGCCTGTGAGTTTCCAAGACTATAACTCTTTCTAGGAGTAGAAAGCCCTGTCTTTATCCCTCGGAGCTGCTGGTGGTTTCGAACTGCTGACCTTATGGTTAGCCGCCCAACACATAACCACTCCGCTACCAGGGCTCCTCCATTTATTCAGTAGGGTACCACTTATTAAGTCTTAAAAAAGGACAAAGGCATGGAAAGGGCAAAGACAAATCACCCAGATGAGGGAACCCATCAGCATGTGGCCATAATGGTGCCCCTGCAATGTCTCTTATCATCTACCCTCAGAAGGCAGAAAGCATCGTGTGTTATTGGACACACAGGGCATTGATGTCTCAATGTGAGCGACTACTTCCCAAGAATGAGTGCCAGGAATGATAGGGACCCCCTTGGAGGCTGACTATCACTCAATGAAACTCATGACTCTTATTTTCCAGAGTTAATGGATGCCATGTGTGCAGTAACCGCAGAGGTTACTGCAATTGTTATGTATAAATCTAGTGTATCATAGAGTCAACCTTCGATGATATATATGTCAATTCTTAGTTGGTGAGCTATTGTTAAATGCTGTTTCCAAAGTAAGTCTATTTGTGTGTTTGCCTGGGAATCTAGTATTCATGAGTCTTCATGCTTCTTCTCTCTGGGGGGTCCTTACATACGACTTGCACATGTCTACCACTTCAAGCTGCTGTTTTCTCCAGTTGACAGCAATGGAAGCCCTGACTCTGGTTCATTATGTAAAGTCTGTTGAATTAACTCTGAAATGGATGTCATAGTAATGTCTTAATTGCTTTTGAGTCGTAATCTATAGTGGTAATGCGTTTTAGTCTAAATTATCTAGAGGGTGACACTATTTCATTATTTTTTGTTGCTCTGAATTAAAGGTTTCCTGACCTAGGCCAACAGGTCAGGGAAGTCATGCTCAGCAACTGGAGGTGAGGGTTTTTTAAGGGGTGGTGAGGAATGTACAGTATGGCAATTATGGCAATCCACATATGGGGTCTGGAAACTCCCGAGAATTGCTTGTTGACTCCTCGCAGCTTTCTTTAAACCCAGAACATC
>NW_022103905.1:9930739-9931941 GCF_000313985.2 Echinops telfairi
AGGGCTGCTACTAAGGCTTGGGTTGAAAATTTACCTTCTGCCGGAACCAGGCATCACGGGCTGACTGCCTGCTCCTCACGACTGTTAAAACCTTAAATGCCATATTCGCTAAATCTTAGACCAGGGTTTGAGGGCCCTTTTCCCACTTTTTAAGCTTTTAATGTAAAGTATCAGTTAAGCAGCTTAAAAAGGTGGCTGGATTCTCATCAGGCTTTTGAGTGATCTTAAGATTATCAAAATTGACTCCAATATGGGAAATGGCCTGAAGCCAAATCAGAGCACACTGAATGAAGCATTCTATTTCGGCAGGCACGTCTGTCCCTACCTACTTGATTGTTAATTTGATAACTTTAGCCAGGTTTTTGTCTGGGGACCACCTAGGTTAGGGTTGGTCAAATGAACCTGGTTAGAACGCTGCTGAGCAGCGAGGAAAATGTGTTCCCTTTGATCTGAAGTTAGGGTAGAGGAAAGGATGACAAAAATATCATGCCAGGACAAATCATAAGCTTGAGTTAAAAGTGGAAACTCCTTAATATAGGTGGTAGGAGCATAATGCTTTTCAATCTGAGATAAATCCGTGAGAGAGAAGGGAACATGAAACGGACCACTCTCTCAGTCCTGGCCACCTCCCAGAGTGGACAAAGGACAAGGGGGGGTTTGTGATCGCATGTGCTTGCTAACCGGCAATGCGAGTGCAGAATCAGGTTTCTCCAGCGAGGTGGGTAGATTGAGAGAAGAGGACGTGGGGGCTCCTGGTGGCCAGAATAGGGAGAGGAGTGAGTCGGAGGGGAGGGGAGACAAGGTTTTCAGGCAGTTCTGGAAAAGGCAGACACCAGAGGGCGGCCCAGAAGCAGGAGAGGAGGAATTTTCTTCAGTCAAGAGGACTAGGGAAGGGGAGCAGGAAATACAGAGAAGGGGACGGGAGCTCAGAGGAAAGGTGGCCTGGACGTACAGAATTTCAGACTATTTGTGAGTTTACTGACAGAAATTGTTGAGATTTTAGAGTATTGAAATCAAAAGTGCGGCGATTAAAATTGTTACTTTCCGGAGCTTTCCGACCCCTCCCTCCTGCCAGTCTCAGGGTGACAACCATTGATTTGTGCTCTGCTTCCCTATCTAGGAGAAGTCTGTCAGAGGCTGCAGGGTGTTGGCTAAGTGGAGGTTGAGCAGGGAGGGAGCCGGGAAGGGGAGAGAGAGAGAGA
>NW_022103905.1:9933535-9935254 GCF_000313985.2 Echinops telfairi
CTCCCAGAGGAGGTTCCCTGACCTAGGCCAACAGGTCAGGGAAGTCATGCTCAGCAACTGGAGGTGAGGGTTTTTTAAGGGGTGGTGAGGAATGTATGGCAATTATGGCAATCCGCATATGGGGTCTGGAAACTCCGAGAATTGCTTGTTGACTCCTCGCAGCTTTCTTTAAACCCAGAACATCAGGTTTCACTGGTTATCTTATCTGCCGCCGGCTGCTGCTGACCTTTGGGATGTGCAGGGACGCACCTGCAGGGTCCGGGCCTGCTTCAGCTTAGTCCAAACGGGGACTGCCTAGTTCGGACCCGGCCCAAACACCGTATATGGTCACTATGAGTTGGAATTGATGGTACGCTACAACAACCATTTATTAATATATTGTACAAAGTAAAAGTTCTACAGATAATGCCAATTTCTTGAAAGCTTACTTTTTTCGTGGTTGCATAAATTCATTTAAAAACATGAGAGCTTGTTAAGTGTCATTGAGTTGGCTCCAATTCATTATGCACAACAGAATGAAACATTGCTGCTGTGTGCTGCACCTTCCTCAGTCATTGCTGTGTGAGTTGCTGTCACTGTGCCTATCCATCTCTTTCCAGGTCTGTGGGAGTCTGCACGTCCCTCAGCCCATGGCCTGCGCCATCCGGTGTCTTTAAGCTTCCCATTCCCGGATGTTCCCTGGCCTATTGTCCTGCCTGAGTTTGGCCTTTGTGATGATTGGTGCTCGGTGGCAGGCAGCCGCCATGCTCATTGGACACCTCCGCCAGGCATCCAAGTGCACCTCATTTGCATGTGGACCGTTCAAGTGCACCTCATTTGCATGCAGACCTGTTTGAGGACTGATGCCTGCCATTTCTTCCATATTGCAGCTGCATGATTATTGGATACTACCCGTTACACTTTATTAGCATATGATGTAATGTTACCCGCCCACCATTGGGTATTTAAGCCTCTGCCTTCTGCTCAATAAATTGAGACTTGATCAGAATACTGTCTTGTCTCCATTTCTCACGTCTCTTGCCCCTCTTCATTCCCAGTCCCTTTTTCAGGTATCCACATTGTTTGATGACCTGCGGGACGGGTCACAGGTCTTCTTTTTGGCTCCCCCAAGCATGATGTCCTTCTCCTTCCTGAGAACATGTCTAACCTAAATGAGATGAAGTCTTTCCATCCTTGCTTCTAGGGAGCATGCTGGTTGTATTTCTTCCAAAAACAGACGTGCTCTTGACAGTCCATAGTACTTTCAACATTCCTTATATTCAGTGATCATGTATTCCTTGTGTGTTCCAGATTCTTAACTGGGAATGTAAGTGGAAACCCTTTTTTACATGTTCTGTCATTTGAATAATTAATATGTAAAGTAGACCAGATAAGACATGAACTGACCCCAGTTTATCTTTTGATATTTGTGAGTTTTAACTGTGTGTCCTGACCACACTAAGGTACTAGAGATTCCCTTAATGTTGCGAGTTTCTGAAAACTTGTTACTTCTCTAACCTAGAAACTCCCTCACCACCATTGCTTCCACCACCACCCCCTTTGAATGACTAACTTCTATTCCGATTTAAAAATTCAGAGACTACCATCTTGGAAAAGCTTTCCCACTGCAACTTGCATGCCGTTGCTATGCATCTCAATGGAATTCTCTTCACTTAACCATCTGGAGCAGGGTAGGTAAACTTTTGAGATGGAAGAGCTAATCCTGTCCCTCACAACAAC
>NW_022103905.1:9936248-9939033 GCF_000313985.2 Echinops telfairi
GTGTTTTTTCATGTCCTCTATGCTCTAACTACGAAAATATTTGATTTACAAATAAGGAATCCTACTTCGCGGAATTTCATTTATCACGTTAGGGTCTAGAACCGATTAACAGTGATAAACGAGGGTTCACTGTATTTACATTTACACCACCCAGGGGCTTCTTTCCCGTCAGAACTCTCAGATTTTTGGTATTGTCAGTGGCCACCAGGGCCACTGTGTCTTGTGATGACCCAAGTGTGCACAGAGAGCAGCTGAGTTCTCAGGACTATGAACTTTCAGAGGCAGATCTCCAGGCTTATCTCCTGAGGCACTTCTGGGACGGTTCACACTGCCAACCTTTCAGCTAGTAACCAAATGTTTCATTGTTTGTGCCACCCAGGCGACCTCCCCCAAATTTTTACTGAGTACCTAAGTGTCTAGGCAAAGACCACCTTTCGCTGGCTACCTTGCTATTTAGTCATGTGACCAAATGCTGACCAATAACTTGTTAAGCACTTCTGGGAATTTTTCTTAACATTTCTTCAAAGGCAGCTATCAAACCCTTTACCTCTTCCTTCTTCCTTTATCGGTCCTGTAACCCTGGATGTGATCACTGGATCACCAGCTGGGACCATGAGGACAAGGGCCAAACAGCAGGGATGGTAGAGTAGAAAACTGGAAGCAGCCTGAGTCCCAGTCAAAAGTGGAGCCCCATGCCCGACCCTGCACTGCCACATCCAAATTTTGCATGTATCAGAAATAAAATTCGATCTTGTTTAAGTCACTATTATTTCTGTCTCTGTTACAGTTGGCCCTAATCCTAATTTATACTCTTAGCTAAAGTCTGGCAAATTGCCTGGAAAACAGTAGGAACTCAAAAAATGTTTATTAAGCCACGTAGTTATTAACTGTATTGGGGGCACATTATGTAAATTGGGTTAGCCAAAATGTGACAAGTATTTTAGAACTCCCATACCTTTCCAAGGTCTCAGGAAATAAGATGCTATCTCCTTGAATAGGAGGAGAAAGCATTGTACAATCTAAGAAAAACAGTGACAGTGTAAACCACAGTGTATGCAGATTGAGGTTAGTGATGCTTCTTTGAAAGAATAAGCTTTAGTTTTCAAATTACATTCTTTCAATTTAGGGGGAAAAGTATAAAAATCTTTATAAAATATTTTTAAAATACCTTTACTGGGCAAAATAAAAACTTGATAAACCTATTTTTATCCTTTCCCCCACCCTTCTTTTAAAAACCATAAAGCTATATATAAAATTTAAAACATATGTATATATCAGTATATATACATATATATGTTTAGACTACTACACAGATAGTGAGATCAAGAGGAGTTTGAGATCCAAAAAATATTGTTATATTCATTTATTTTTAATTCTGCAAGCCTCAGCTAGATAGATATATGAAGGGGTAACCCCCCCCCCCAAAAAAAAAACAACCCCATGGAATTGCCCTGGGTGGAGTGGAGTTTTCGTAGTATGCATTTTCCCTGCTACACGAGCATCAAGCAATTCGCTCTAATTTAGTGCATCCAGTGGCATCACCTGGGAAGATTGTCTCTGATCACAGTGAATTTTTTCCTACAAGCATTTTCGCTCATACTTCGTTTTTTTGTGATGGCCAATTTAAGAGAACAGCATGTGGCTGTGAAATTTGTTTCCTGCTCAGGAGAAATGCCACAGAAACTGTGGTGATGTTGAATACAGCTTACAAGGACAGTGCTATAGGAAAAACTCAAGCGTACAAGTGGTTTTCTCATTTCAAAATAGGTGAAATGTAGATTGATGAAAAACGTTGTTCTGGATGTCTATCAACTTTCCGAAAGGATAAAACTGTCAAATGATAGTGCATTTGGAGTTCAAACCACCAGGTTGACTGTTCATCAAGCTTTCTATTTAGAGCAGTGGTTCTCAACCTTCCTAATGCAGTGACCCTTTAATACAGTTCCTCCTGTTGTGGTGACCCCCGGCAGCCATAAAATTATTTTCGTTAATACTTCTCTTTTTTTTGCTACTTCATAACTGTAATTTTGCTACTGTTATAAATCAGGCGACCTCTGTGAAAGGGTCATTCGAGCCCCCAAAGGGGTCTCTACCCACATGTTGAGAACCGCTGATTTAGAGATTCTGAAAAGATTGCATAACAGTGTGTGACCCAAAAAAAAGCCTGATTTGTGGTAGATGGGTGACTGGTTTTGACACCCTGACAATGCACCTGCTCACTTAGCCAACTCAGTGTGCCAGTTTTGGGCAAAAACAGCATGCCTCCTTGCTCCATGCACCTTACTCACCTGACCTCGCTCCATGTGACTTCTTTTTGTTTCTGTGAATGAAGAGGGACATGAAAGGACAGCCATTGGACTATGTAGAAGAGGTGGGGGAAAAGGAGGGAGGTGCTGTCAGCTTCCAAACAGATGAGTTTGAAAAATGTTTCCAAGAATGGAATCTCAGATTTGACGAATGTATTAAATGTAATGGAAAGTGCTTTGAAGGTGATAAGGTTGTTTTGTAAAATAAGCAAATAAATCTAAATGCATAGCTTTGAGGGGAATAAATCTGGGTGTTTTGGGTGCTCCTTGTATGTGACTGAATCACCTCTGACTCATGATGACTTTAAGTACAGCAGAATGAAAGGTTGTCCGGTCCTGTGTCACCCTTGCCATCATCAGCATGTTCGGCCCATCGTAACGGCCAGTCCTACAGTCCATCACCTTTGCTAATGCACTGCTTCCTCAAACATGAGGCTGATCTTTCCCGAGGACATGTACAAGGAAGCATTAAAAAAAAA
>NW_022103905.1:9939399-9941360 GCF_000313985.2 Echinops telfairi
AATGAGCTGATTCCGGGAACCCAAGAGGCAAGCGAATTTTGGGAATGATGAGGGCAACAAATGTATAGATGTGCTCTACACAAGTGATCTATGTATACACAATTGATCTATGTAGTATGATGAATTTTATGAGCCCCAATAAATTGATTTTAAAAAAAGCTCTCTTGTGGGCCAAAAGATTTTCTTCTTTTTTTTTCCTTTTTGAAATCATTTTATTAGGGGCTCGAGGCCATAAGATGTTCATTGGCTAATTTTTGGAAGTACATATCTAGCCCTTCCTTCCTAGCCTGTCTTAATCTGGAAGCTCAGTGAACCACAGCCTTTTGCATTAGCAGCTGAACACGTAACCACTGCACCACCAGGGCACCTCAGTAAATGCCATAGAGATTTATTTTAATTCAGTGAGATTTTTGGCAAAGTACCTGCTGGATAATTACACAAAACATGCTAGCTAAGAGCCCAACAGGTCTTCACAAAATGGCAGCTCCTGTGGTTGATGCACTATTGTTGAGGCATGGATTTCATAGTTACAAAACCAAGATAAAACTAGTCACTAAACCCAGAATGCATTCTATACTAATGCTGCTGTTACCACTGGGTGCCATCAAGTAGATTTTAAGTCGTACCAATTCTACTAGACAGAGTAGAACGGTCATGTGTTTTTGAGACTACCATCTTTATGGAAGATTAATCTCACCGAGCAGCTGGTGGGTTTGACCTTTGCACTACTGGGGCTCCTTTTATGTTCCTAGTGTTGTGCGGAAATATATTTTCTTTTATATCTTCCATTAAGTGTATAGAGGGGGCAGCTCCAACTTTCTTTCTTTCTTTTAACAGTTTTATTGGTACATACTTTACTTAGCATACGATTAAATAGCTCAACCATTCAATCATATCAAGGAGAGCTGTACAATCATTACCATATCAATTTTAGAACATCTCCACCCCCAAGGAAAAATCACTTTTAAAATGAGATGTACAATCAGTCAGTTCTATTACTCCCTCCCCACCTCCCACCTTCATTTCTCACTCCTAAAATATCCCTTCCCTCCCTATCACCCACTCCCCGCCCCTGCATCTCCTATCACCCCTGCATCAGGTATTATCACTGTGCATCCACTCCTCCTGCGGGTCACAAACTGAGAAGCCCAACAGAAAAAAATAAAAACCAAAATTGAAATAAGGTGGCTAGGACAAAATAATAATAGTATAAAGACCAAAATACAAATACTGAGTAAGAAAGAAAAAATCCTGTGTTAGTCCAGGTGGACTAGAGAAATAAAGTCCTAGACACTCACATGTGTGTAAGAAAGAGCTTTATATACAAGAGCAATTGAATATTGAGAAAACATCCCAGCCCAATCCAGATCAAGTCTGTAAGTCCAATACTAGCCCATATGTCTGATACCATGATACCAAATGCAGGAAGATCACAGACCAGTAGGTGGAAGGTCTTGTGGATCCAATGGCGGTATAAGCATCTTAGTGCTGGCAGGGGTCTCCACATGGCTTCTCCAGCTCTGAGGCTCTGGCTGCCATCAATCTGTCTCCATCTGGCTTGTCAGCTGCAATGTCTCCCAGGGAATGAGCTGAGAGAGAGAGAGTCTCCCACCTCCAAGGAGGAAATACAGGAGTTTCCAGAATCATCGGGAGAAGGCTATGCTCACACAGAGGCCTCATTAGCTATATCCTGATTGACAGGCTAGACTCCACCCCTACACTCTTAATCCTCAAATTGACACCAGATTATGTAACTACCACAGACCCTCACCAACATTCTAAAAGCCAGGAAAGGAATGTCTGTCATGGAACAAATAAGAGATACTTGAACCCAGAAGTAACTCAGGTCATGTCTGTAGAGAGGTCATCTGGCCAAGTATCTAGTTCAATTCAGCATATTCAAGATTACAACGGTCTTGGCCTGACAGCAAGGCTGTTCAAGACTCTCACCTGTGGCTAGA
>NW_022103905.1:9944344-9946108 GCF_000313985.2 Echinops telfairi
TACCAGTGGGGGCCTTCATGAGCCAACTCCCCCAAATGTAGATCCCTGTTCAACAGATCCCAACCTGTGGAGTCCCTGCAGGAAGGGCACTGAAGCACTACATGTATGGCGATCCTGGGTCCTCTTCCACCGGATGCCCACTGAACCAGGGGTTCCCCCCACAAAAATATATTGTCTACATAGAAAAAAACACCCATGAACAATGGGTAAACATGATAGTAGGGCAGGCGGAAAGAAAAAATAAAAAGAGGAAGAAGAAAGTAAAAATTATATGTAGGTATAAATATAGATTTGTATATATGTAAATATATAAATATAGGTGTATTTTTCTATGTATTTATATATGTAAATACAACAAGGAAGCAGACGGACTTTGGCCCTCTACTTAAACCTTACCTCAGTATAAGAACGGTTTGTTCTAATTAAGTGGCACTGTATGATACTCACCTTCCCCACATGATCACTGAAGACAAATGGGTGCACAAGCAAATGTGGTGAAGAAGGCTGATGATGCCCAGCAATCAAAAGATGTAGCATCTGGGGCTATATTGTAAAGGCTTGAAGTTAAACAAGCAGCATGCTGCCAACTAGCAGGGAAGCAAGAAAGCCCACATGGAAGAAGCATACCAGCTTGTGTGACCATGAGGTGTCAACAGAAATAGATATCAGAACTTCAGGAGCATGAGACAAAGTGAGACCCAAAATCCACCTATAATATAATTGGACAGATCCTCACAAAAGGGCCACATGAAAGGGATAATAAATCTAGGGAGTGGTATAGCATTAATGAAACATGTATCTATAGACATCCTCCAGTTCTTTAATACTTCCTCCCCTTACTATTATGGTTTTTGTTTTACCTCATTAATCTTGTTAGACCTGTATGTGTTCGTTTGTATAACTAATATTTCTCGATGCATGAAAACCAAGATAGATAATCCTTCAGAAATAGTAACAGGAGTAATGATTCCCTGAAGGTAAGGCAAGAGGTGGGGGGAAGGGGGAGAAGGCGGAGCTGATAGCAAAGATGACTGTATAACCCCACTCAAGGGAACAAATAACGGAATTGCAGGTGAACAGACACTTTGGATTGTGTAAGATACAGCAAATAAAAAAGTAATATATAATAATAAGGGTGCCTGGGGATAGGGTGGGGGAAGGAGGTGGTAACAATTTTAAAATTATGCTTGGTCTAACTGAATTATGGGTTGTTATAATAGCAGCTGTAAGAGCTCCCAATAAAATGATTAATTAGAAAAACACACCCACAAATCTTAAGTGTAAAGTTTAGTGACATTGGCTAAATGTATATGCCCAACAGCCAGATCAAGCAATAGATCGTGTCCATCATTCCAGAACACGTTTTCATTCTCCTTTCCAGTCAATACTTATACCTCCCAGAGGCAGCCACTGTTCTGAGTTCTACCACCACACATCATGAACTTCACGTAAACGAGGTTATGCAGTGGGTACTCATTTCTATCTGGTTTCTCATGTTCCACGTTGTATTTATGAAATTCAGTTTTTGCGTCTGTTTTTTAATTGCTAATAAGTGCTACTTTGTAAAGCCCCTAGGTGGAATAATGACTTACACTTGACTGTTAACCTAAAGGTTGGCAGTTCAAACTCACCCTGCGGTTCCACGGAAGAAAAAGTATGGTGATCTTCTTCCATTAAGATTATAGCCACACACCCAAAACAGGACACATGCGTATAAGGGAAGACTCACTCAAACTCACTGCCATTGGGTCAATTGTGACTCAC
>NW_022103905.1:9946208-9951984 GCF_000313985.2 Echinops telfairi
GGGTTTCCAAGGTTGTACATCTTGGCTCTTCCCCCCTTGGATCAGCTAGTAAGGTTCAAAGTGCTGACCTACCTGTAAGCAGCACAGCAAAACTCACGATGCCACCAGAGTGGAATATTGTACAGCTATAAATAGAATATTGATGATCTTGTAACATGGATAAATCTGGCAGACATAATGCTGAGTAAAAGTAAATCACTCACAAAAGTACAGACTGTATGGATTCACTTTTATGAAAATACAAAAATACGTATATATACAGAAAGCATGTATGTATATGTATATGGTTTGCCAGTGATTACCAGGGACAGGAGTCGGGAGGAGGGGAGTCATTTCCTAGACAGTAGATACCTGTTATATTTGGTGATGGGAAAGAAAACTTAACCAGGTAAATGATGATACTAAAAAATGCAGAAGGATAGTCCATACCCTGGTGGCACTGTTATAATGCAATAGGATGCTAACCACAAGGTCAGCAGTTCAAATACACCAGCCACTCCTTGGGAGAAAGATGAAACTAACTACCCCGGAAAATTTTATAGTCTCGGAAACCGAAAGGGAAAGTTCGACTCTGACCTACAGGGGCGCTATGAGTCTGAATTGACTCCGTGGCCATCTTTTTTTAATCACCATATATAATTCTGCAACAATAGTAATAACAGCTTATGTGTGGTTACATAAGTAGATACGTATGCATATATGTATATAGGAAGGCACATGACTACATGGTGTTCATATGTAGGTGTATCTATAGACATGTATGTACATGTAATATATACATATTCATCTATGTATATAATAAAAGAGTTACACATACTTCCTTGATATAAGCCAACGCCTCGTGGGATTGGTTTACAGCTTTGAAGGCTTAGAACCATAGTCTCATGGTACAACTCAGTCAATTGCCGTAATTTAAAACTCCCTGCTGACTCATACAACCCTATACGGCAGGGTCAAACTACCCCTGTGGGTTTCCGAGACTGACTCTTTACAGGAATGGAAAGCCCAGGCTTTCTCCCATGGAGCAGCTCCCATGGAGGTTTCAAACTGTGGACCTTGTAGTTCACAGCCCAATGCAAAAACACTACGCCACCAGGGCATAAACCCCCACAGCCTGTCATAATTGTTCATAAAAATAATGTTTTACATCCTAGTTTGATTTGTAGAGTCTGGGTCTTAAAAATTTAACGAACACCTATCTACATGATCGTGTTGGTCTGTGCCCAGCTGGAGCAAAAGAGAAAGAAGGAAACAAAGGCTCAAAGAAGAAACTGGTTTCAGGACTAATTGTCCACACAAACCATGGTCTTATCTATCCTGAAGTCAGAGCAACTAGATGGTGTCCAGGTACCACTATGGAGTGGTCGATCCAGTGACACAATAGATGGTCCTGGATAAAACAAAAATAGAGAGAGACAAAAACGCAAATATATATAAAAGAAAGCCAGACTTACTGGACCAATAAAGACCAGAGAAACTTTCAGACTTTAGTCCTGAGATAGTCTTTAAACTTGGAACTGAAGCCACTCCGTGAGGTCACCTTCTAGTTAATAACAGATTGACTCACAAAATAAACAATCTTCCCCATGAGTTTTGTCATCTGTGAGAACAAATAGTCAATATTTACATGAAAGCAAACATCAGTAGGTCAAGGGTGGCAGAGAAGATAGATTAATCGAAACAGAGCAAACAGAATGGAAATAATGAGAATGCTGATGCATTGAGGAAAATATAACCACTACATAGAAATACACTGAAAGATAAATAGAAAGATACATTAAATTGTAACAATATGCACAGAAAATATTAAATGGGAACCTAAATTGCTGTATAAACTTTAACCAAAAGCACAATAAAATGTCATCATCATAATTTTTAAAGCCAGGACAAGGTCAAAGGGCACAATAATGCACAAAGACAGTTGTGGTAATTACGTAATTTCATGTCAACTTGAAGTCCCTCTTATCTCTGCTCTCAGTATAGGTGAAGACCTTCCCTATTGCCCTCTCTAGTGGATCACCTGAAAGATTTATCCCACCTGCCCTCTGGCCCCCTTGGGAAGGGACTTGGAAGTCAGCCCTCATCGCTGCCTGACTCTGAAAGCCTTCGATAAAGACCTTAACAATGGTACTGTCCATTCTATAGCCAGCCAAGATAGCTGATGCAAGACCTGACAGATTTAAAATTCAAAATTACTTCAACACTCTACAGAATCAAACCAACAATATGCGTATAGAGGATTATATGTCATTTAAATAGCAAAATCCGCAGAACCATTGGGAGAGGGGGGTGGACTCTGGCTTGCCAGAATATCAATTAGAATCCAGAGTTTTGCAACAACAACAAACTACTGTTTTAATAGCCTGGCTGCATTGTACTCTGCATTGATTCCGACCATACTGGGGGAAACATTTTCGAATCTGGCTACTACAATTTAAGAGGAGTTCTTATCCTAAGAATTAAATTCATAAAGACAGGACCGGCATTAATTTATTCACTCAGCACATATTTGAGTAAAAACTTTGTGCCTCGTACTGTCATAGTGGTAGGAATATAGCAGCAAAGAGAATGACTTGAGTGAAAATCAAAATATAGAAATAAAGTGTGCAGGTCCAGAGCAGCTCAATAAAGCAAGGCAAAGAAACTGAGAGGAAAGAAAGAAGTGGCTGTTCGGAATAAAGTATCCAGAGAAGCCTTGTTCCAAAGAGGTGGCATTAGACCAGGGTGATATAAGGCAGGGGTGGCAGTCTATGGGCCACACTGAACAACTATGATCTATCTAATTAATCTTGAGGATTAATTCATCCGTAGTCATTGGACACTCATTTTTAAAATTATTTTACTGGGGGCTCTTACAAACCTTATGACAATCCATCGTTCAAGTGCATTAAGCACACTTGTACATATGTTGCCATCAGCATTTCTAAAACATTTTCTTTTTACTTGAGCCCTTGGTATCAGCTCCTCTTTTTTCCCCTCCCTCCCACCCCTCCACCCTCATGAATCCTTGATCAATTAAATATTGTTGTTAATTTGTGTCTTACACTGTCCATTGTCTCCCTTCACCCACATTTCTGTTAGTCGTCCCCCTGTGGGGTGGGCAATATATCCACCTTGTGATGGGTTCCCCCTTTCTCCGCCTGCTCCCACCAAACCCTGCTCTCATGATATTGCTATTCCCACTACTGTTCCTGAGGGTTTTATCCGTCCTGAATTCCATGTGTCCAGAGCTCTTATCTGTACCAATGTGTGTACTCCAGTCTAGTTGGATTTGTAAGGTAGACCTGGGTCTTGGTAGTGGTGGGGGAGGAAGCATTCAGGAACTAGAGGGATGATGTGCGTTTCATCCGTGCTATACTGCACCCTGGTTGAATGGGCCACTCAGTCTTGCTTTTCTAGATGTTGGCAACTGAGGGTGGCAGACAGAGATTGGTGGCAGCATGATTGATATCGATGTTAAAACCTTTGCACGTTCACGATTTTTTCCCTTAGTATAGAGCGTAAAATTGAAATTTTGACCCTGCTGGTGATTGATGAAGATTGTACTAATTCACATTCCTAGCGGCTTGTGACTTATTCACTCCCTCTTCCGGGTGCTATTCCGTGTGCTGATGCATAGCTCTCCCCAGGATGTATACTCCGGCTTCCCTCACAGGTGGGGTTTCATCTTTCCTCCTTGGTTAACACATCCAGGGGCAAGTCTCTGAGAGTTCAGTCTAAGCCCCCACAGCTTGCTTGGACATATGCACGCTGTCAGGGTGAGGGGGTCCCCAAAACTCAAACAGGTCCTCAGGAGCCACTTTGCAATTGTGGGAAATATTAAAGACAGACAGACAGTGGTGCACAGGATCTCCTCGTCCCATGTCACGACTAAGAGAGAAAATGTGTTTTCCAATGGGGATATAGAATGGGGCTTACAATCTTTGATAAGGCATGCATGTCGTACTGCTAACATAGTACATAGTTAATAGGTAATATCACGAGCGGCAACTTAATAAACAAGCAATGAGGTGAGTCAGCATCTTGCCCTAATGCTAGTGGAGCTTGAAGCCCCCTGAGCCCTCCCTAGGAGGTTGCTACATTTATGGTGAATTCACTGTAGAGCCTGATTGCTCTGATCTACAGAGAACCTCAGGTCAGACACAAATGATTCATCGATATTATAGCTCCTTTATGATGGGTTACTGGAGGGAATGTGTCCAGTCATGAGGATGCATATTGAGACTTAATATCTCATAACTGTGAGGGTCTTCCCCCACCAGAGTCAGCTTTCCAGACCCGTAATTATAAGCATGGACAGTTTAGCTGCATGACAGTCTCACCAGTGCCTCAGTTTACCACACACACACATACACACTCATACATTTCTTGGCTGGCCTATTTACCGACTTGCTCTATAAAAGCAAGACAATCATCACTCACTGCCATCAAGCAGATTTTGACTCAATGACCCTGTAGGACAGGAGAGTAGAACTACCCTTGTGGATTTCTGAGACTGTAACTCCTTACAGGAGTAGAACAAAGGCCATAGGAAAGTGACATTTAAATCAAGGGACTAGTACTAAATTCCTAGTATCCACCTGGTGGCAGTATATCCCAATTATTGGTAGACTAAGTAAATAAATAAATAAGTGCCCTCTGCTATTTCAAAAGTACTTTCCACATAAACTCAATCTTACAACGTTATGTCCAAGGTCACGTGAATGGAAAATGGGAGGATTGTTCCAGCAAATATTTACTAGCTCAGTATAGTAAAACAGTAATTCTGGAACTTCTCTTTTGAGTATCGCTTCTGCAAATAACTCCTTGTTTTCGGTTTATATAATGTCAATTTTGCTCCTCATAAAAGAGTTAGATAGTAAAACATTTCAAAAATTGATCACACATACTTTTACTAGAATAATATGCTTTTTTAAAAAAATAGTTTTATTGGGGGCTCACACAACTCTTATCACAATCCATACATCAATTGAATCAGGCATGTTTATACATATGTTACCTTCATTTTCTTCTAGAGATTTACTTTCTATTGAGCCCTCGGTTACCAGCTTCTCTCCCCCCAGCTAGAATAATATATTAGCATCTCATTATACTTTCACTTTATCTTTTCCTCTCTGCTGTTTTCATAATTGTAATCAAATTGAACATAAGATTGAATTCTACTTTCTTCCTAACATTAATGACAGTTAAAATTAATATATTGGGATACAACATATTAAAATGCTAATAAGTCCACAGCCATTGAGTTGATTCTGACTCATATCGACACTATCAAGCAGAGTAAAACTTCTCTTAGTGTTTCTGAGACTAAAGCTTCCAAATAGACAACATGTTCTTTCTCCCTTGAAATGGCTGGTAGTTTTGAAACATTGAATTTGCTTGTCCTGCTTGTCCTGCTCAACACCAGAGCTTGTAAGACAGCAGTTCTCAACCTGTGGGTTGCGACCCCTTTTGGGGTCGAACGACCCTTTCACTGGGTCACCCAATTCATAACAGTAGAAAAATGACAGTTATAAAGTAGCAACAAAAATAATTTTATGTTTTTGGGGTCACCACCACATGAGGAACTGTATTAAAGGGTTGTGCGTTACGAAGGTTGAGAACTACTGTTGTAAAGTGTTAATAGTACTTATTTTTAAGAAAACTCATTAAAGGTGATTGCTATTTTCTTATTTAAATACCTTCTGTATTTTCTACCTTTAAAGTAAAAAAATAATACTCATCCTAAAATTTGGATCTCATTCTATTTACATTCTATATGATCCACCACCACTTA
>NW_022103905.1:9952084-9955403 GCF_000313985.2 Echinops telfairi
ATCTCATTCTATTTACATTCTATATGATCCACCACCACTTATCTGTCAGTCTGTCTTACTGCGGTGGCTTATGTGTTGCTAAAAGCTATGTCACTGGTATTTCAAATACCAGCAGGGTCACCTAAACTGAACAGGTTTCAGCAGCGCTTCCGGACAAAGAACAGACTATGAAGAAGGAGTAGACTGTCCACTTATGAGGAATTAGCTCTGAAAATACTCTGGAAAGCATCAAAACATTGCCAGGTAAAGAGCAGAAGCAGAGATTGTACCAGAAGATGAGCCCCTCAGTTCAGAAGGCTCTCAAAAGGTGACTGAGCAGGAGCTGACTTACAAAAGTAGAGTCGGTCATAATGGCATCGGTGGAGTAAAGCCTGCAGGAGTAAACCCTTAGAGCAGTTTTCCACCTGGGGCTCAAACGACCCTTTCACAGGGGTCGCCCAATTCAGAACAGTAGCAAAATGACAGGTAGGAAGTAGCAACAAAAATAATTTTACGGTTGGGGAGTCACCACCACATGAGGAGCTGTATGAAAGGGTCGCGGCATTACAAAGGTGGAGAACCACAGCCTCAGAGACCTTCATTTGACGATGGCTTCATTTCCAGTTGGCTACTTGGCCAACTGAGTAGAAGCAATCTATATTTGTGCTCAAATTATAGAACAATATATTGATATCACATGCAAGTGAAAATTGCAACAGTAGGGATATCATCAGATGGATCCTGGCTCAAAGCAGAGAATACGAGAAAATGTTTGCTTGTGTTCTATAGAGTATGCCAAAGCATTCAACTGTGTAGATCATAACAAATTATGAGCAACCTTAAGAAGAATGGGAATTCCAGAATACTTCCTTGTGCTCACGCGGAACCTGTACATGGATCTAGAGGCAGTTGTGCAATAGAACAAGAGACAACTGCCTGGTTTAAAATCAGGAGAGAGGTGTGTCAGGGTTGTACGCTCTTACCATATTTATTCGATCTGTACGCTGAGCAAATCATCAGAGAAGCTGGCTTATATGAAGAAGAGTGTGGCATCAGGATTGGGGGAAGGTTTATTAGCAACCTAACAAAATGCACCCACCTTCGTAGTGGAATCAGCCACGAACAGCCAATTGGTTGTAAGAAGGGTGGAAGGCATCACCTTTACTTAGGTCACAGCCCTGAGGCAATGAATTGCAAGGAAGTTTCCTCAGGGGGGTAGCCTCCTTCTGTTATAGTGGGATGCTGTGGAAAAACTTGCAGTTTCCTTTTTGCTGCGTTTGGATTCTGAATTTGGTTCATCAATCTCTGGTTCTTTGAACTTGAACCAAAGGCCTGCTATGTTGCCTGTTGATCTTGGGAGTCATCAGCAGCCTATTATCTGACCTGCAGATCTCAGATTCATTTGCCTTTGCAGCCCCAATGCTGACCTGCTGACTTGAGATCATTTTGTCCCTGCAACCACTAACCTGTGATGTTTCTGCTGATCCTAGGCGCAACAAACTAGATAAATACATTTAAATAATTTATATTGTTTTTAATACAGTCTCATATTATCATTTCAATATAAAAATTTCATTTGATATAAAAATATTAATGATGCTTTACATCTTCTGGTTTATTTTCCACATGAGTATTTTTAATCTAGTGTTTCTTTTACATTCATGGCACATCTAAATTTGGATTAATCACATTCTAAATGGTTGTCACATGTAGCCAGTGGATCCTATATTGAACAGCATGGTTCTAATTTTATTTTTTAAATTCTAACTGTTATCACTGGATGTACTTTTTAATATTGATTTTTAAAACATATGTGTTAGGCTGGGTTGACTAGAGAAACAAATCCAAGGACACTCATATGTGTGTAAGAGAGAGGTTTATATCCAAGAGCATCTATTGGTTTTTCTACATAATCACATTATTTGTGAATAATGGTGGTTTTAGTTCTTTTCCTATTTTTTTCATTTCCTCTTTTAATCAGAAACTGTAGGTTAAGTTCATTTGTATTCTATGTCAAGACAGTGTACAGTTTTGAGGTGGTCTGATGCCAACTGTTTGGAAATATATTTGACAATAATATAGCAAGAGCCATAAAAGTATTTACAGTATTTGACTCAGTAAGTTATCTCCTAGAAATCTAGCCAAGGAAAATAATCCTAAACATTAAAATACAGCATGCCCATTCAATGAGCTATTGCCAAAGACCAAACCCACTCCTGTCAAGGCAAGTCCACCTCAGTGGGCTATTAGGAGCCATTCAAAGTGAGATGATAAAAACTGACCGTCTAGAAGTGCTTCTCCACCTTCCTCATGTTGCGGCCCTTTCATACAGTTCCTCACGTTGTGCTGACCAACCATAAAATTGTTTTCGTTGCTACTTCATCACTGTCATTTTGCTACTGTTATGAATTGGGCAACCTCTGTGAAAGGGTCATTCGACTCCCAAAGGGGGAGAACCACTGGTAGATGCTTCCACATGAATATATCAGTACACCCAAGCAGAAGGAGTTTAAACTCTAAAGAATTTACTTTGTCACATAATAATTAGACGAGAGGTAAGGCAATTCCAGACCTATTAAAAACTGCTGATAACCAGGCAATTTTCTGGGACTACTTGATTTTTTATCACAGTACTGTAGAAAATCGTCACAGAGATCAAAAAGCATTATCCGCTGAAACTTCAGCTCAGTTTACAGTTGAAATTGTTAATTTCCCTAAACTACTAAATTAACATGATGTCTAACAAATGTTTCATCTTTGTGTTTTCCTTGAAATTAAAAACTGTCCTACTAAGCGCCTATGAGTTAGCTGTGATTTCGTGAGATGTATTGATGCAATTAACATCATAGACTCAAGACATCCCAGGCCTGGGACATTCCCCTCCATGCTGAAACCCCCACAAGCTTCGTGACTTACCTTAAAACACTTTTTAAAAAAACAGTTTGATTGGTACTTCATCCATATAGCATATAATTCAGTAGTTCAATTATATCAAGAAGAGTTGTACAATCATTACCACGTCAATTTTAGAACATTTTCTTCTTCATTGTACTCATTGTTAATCATGTAATTTTTTGGTGGCAAAGATAGATACAACAAAACATTGTCCAATTCAACAACTTCTTTATATATAATTCAGTGCCATTGATTATACTGTGCTGTACAACTGTTGATATCCTTTACCAAATTATTCCACCACCATTAACATAAGCTCAATGCCCCCTAAGCAAAAACTCTTCCTCCTTCACTTACAATAACCATAGGTAAAGTTTGGTTTGTTTGTTTGTTTTTCAGTAGTTTTCTTGATATAATATTCACATATCATACACCTCTATTGCTA
>NW_022103905.1:9955503-9966750 GCF_000313985.2 Echinops telfairi
CACTTACAATAACCATAGGTAAAGTTTGGTTTGTTTGTTTGTTTTTCAGTAGTTTTCTTGATATAATATTCACATATCATACACCTCTATTGCTAAATCGCTTTTTCCAAGAGTTGCATATACATCATCACAATCCGTTCTAGTGTTTCCTCCCCTCTCCCACATTCATTGTTTGGTCTCCAATTCCCCTCATTCTCCCACCAACACCACCCCCACCCCTCACTCCATTCCCATTCTCAATAAAACATTGCATCAGTTATTGTCCGTATACATCCACTCCTTCTGTGCTTCATAAACTGGGAAACCCAACATAAGCAATAAAAGACAAAATGAAACAGCCTTAAAACCCAAGAACAAATAACTTCTAATTTCATGGAACCAACCTGTACTAAATCCTGTAATCTAGCTCCCATCGAGACTGCTCTGTAACCACGGCTCTGCGGATGGCTGCGATGATGTCACCACTAAACTCAACATGACATTTAAAAACGTATTTTCAGATATGCATGTTGTCATTACCATGGCACTTTTTAGCTTTTCGTGGTCTTTGCCTTCCTACAGTTCTTCTTTTTTAATAAAAAAATATATATTTATTGGCACTTCATCCACATATCACACAATTCAGTCGTTCAACCAGATCAAGAGGAGCTGTACAGTCTTTATCACAATCAGTGTTAGAACATTTTCGTTTCTGCCCATACTCACTGTGATCAGCCTCATTTCCTCTAGGGGGCCCTCATAGTTAGGACATTAGAAGGCTCGGCAAGGTGGATCCAGATCTTGGGAAAACGTTACACCTCATATTTAAACTTGCAAAATCCCCAGTAAACAAGCTTACCCCCAAGCACGCTGTTGTAGGTTGCTGTGCCCGATCAATGCCATTAAATCTGGAAGAGGGAAGTCCCAAATCCTAAAACCAAACATGTGGTCATTGAGTCAGCTCTGACTCACAGTAGCCAGTGAAGTGTTTTGGTGTCCAAGCCTGGAATCGTTATGGAAGCAGACTGTAGAATGACTGTTTGTTCCACCCAGGGACTCCCTTGTCATTGCACCCTCCCACTCCCCATCCCACCCACCCCCCCCAAAAAATCCTAAATACACTGCTGTAATAGACTCTAACTTATAATAACCCTATAGGACAGAGCAGGAGCAGGTGGTTTAGTGATTATGCATTGGGCTGCTAGCCTCAAGGTCAGCAGTTCAAAACCACCAGCTGCTCCATGTGAGAAAGATGGAGCTTTCTACTCCCATAACGAGTTACAGTCTCAGAATCCCACAAGGGCAGTTCTACCCTGTCTTATGGGGTCATGGTGAGTTGGAATTGACTTGATGGCACAAGTCTTTGGAGAACAGAGCAAAAAATGCCTCAAAGAGTCTTTCTCCTGAAAAGTTGCTGGTGGGTTTTGAACAACAAATCGCTCCGTTAACAGCAGTGCCCAACCACCACACCATGAAGGCTCCAGAGGGAAGCCCAGGAGCAGCAAGTAACCTGGCCTTGTTATCAGCTGTTACCAAAATACCAAACCCATGGTAACGGAGTCCATTCCTACCAAAGGTTTCTAAGGCTATAATTATGGGAGCAGACAGCCTTCTTGGGCTACAATGGAGCACTTAGTGGTTTTGAACTGCCGACCTAGTAGTTAGCAGTCTGATGCTTACTCAACAGCACTAGCAGGGATCCATATCAGCTCTGTTAGATGGGAGCAAATTCAGACCAGCACAGATGCATTTGTATCATGGTCACTAGACAGGAATGCATTATTGTGATGCAAGGACATTTCACCAGGCCTTTCCTGGACCTGTATGAATTGTCCTTCAATCAAGGGCTGCTGTAACACAAACACCACAAGTTGATGATTTTAAAAAGAAAAACTTACTTGCTCACAATTCTGGAGGGTCTGAGTCATGTCACTTCCTTGCTTGCTAGTAGCTCTACTTGTCCCTTGGTTCCAGACAATCCTACCATGTCTTTCTCAGTATATGCACACATATCTCTGTGTGTATGCTGCTCTTCATATCTGAGAAATAAGCATGTTTTGGGATCCACCCTACAATGCTGTGACCCCGATGTAATAGATTGTCTTATACTAGATTTCATACGGAGGTAACTGCGCTACATTCCATTAGAGCATATCTCCAGGAATAAGAGTTAGGATTTTGACATGTATTCTGGAAGACACAATTCAATCCACAGTACTAGTGAATTCCCTGGAGCAGCACTATCTTTAAACATGAAGTCTCCCTAATTGTTTAAAGGTTGGCTCTGGGTGGCCTAAAGTTTATTCCAGTTACCATAAAGCTACAACTGCTTTGTGTGGGTGGCATAGTGGTTATTTATGGGGCTGCTAATTTCAAGGTCAGGATCACTGTGAGTCAGTATCCACTTGATGGCAGTGAGTTTTGTTTTTAAAATTATTAAATAAGCGACATTCGAGTTTAAATATGTGATCCGAAATATATTTACCATTCTGGGCCACTCACTGTACTGAGTCCTAAGGATATATTATTGTATATAATTCTGTAAGGTTGTTATGATGGTTCAATTAATTAGTATTTACAAGCATATATGGAAATATTGAACATTTTCTTGAATGACACTCATTTTGATAACTGGATCCTTAAAAACCACCTACACCATAGAACCTCTGATATCCTTTAGCATTATACAACGTGTACAATGATGATATTGCTTTTTAATCTCCTTACATAATTCCTCCAAGCACACACACACACACATATATATGTTAAAATTTGTGAGGAGTTCAGGATTTATAGAGTATTTTGCTCTCTCTAAATGTTGTCAAAGCATCACATGGGGAATGACTATATTAGCCCACGGTAAAGGTTACAGGAGCATTTGGCCGATGTTATCATCACACTGCTTTTACGATGGAAGAAGGGAAGCCCAGAAACTGACAGGGTGGGGAGGGTTCTGAATTTCAAAGATAAAAGGTTCATTTTTAAACGAGGGTTCTGGCCCCCAAGACTGTCACACTTTTTAAAAAGCGAAAAGATGCGATGACATGGAGCAAATAAAAGAGGAATCGTGTGAGCCTGGTCCGCTTCTGCAGGCTCTCTGGGAATGGTAACAAAGGAAGACATTTCCAGCACCGTTGTGACTATGTACTGCTCACCCTCATCAGATGTGATGAAGAGCCAGGGGCATAACCAGAATTCCAGGAAGAGTCTCTGCGCATTGGCTTCAGTGGCTGTTGTCAGAATCTCATGTCTGCCAGTCGACATGAGAGATGGGCTAGTTCTCCGACGAGGTGGGTCAGACCGACAGACAGACACTCCACATCTTCTCACAGGAACTGAGCTGCGTTCGGTGCTCAGAATGATGGGGATACCCAAACGCACAAGCTGTTCCGTTACATGTTTCCAGCAACACAGACAGTCTGGCTGGTGTTGTTCCTGATCTATAGTTAGTTCTTAAGCAATTTCTGAGGCCCTCTTTAAGAAAAGGAATAATGCTATCAAATGATCATGGCAAATGTGAACCTTCATTTAAGGAAAAATTAACAAACAACAGATCACATATTTTTAAAAGGTAACAAATGAGAGGAGGCGAGAAATAGCGTTTTCATGAATTAGCCGTAGGTTTGTTCAAAAGGGTCAAGGTCTTCACGACGCATTTGTTAATCTGGTCAGTCGATTTTAATCAAGAGCATTGTCCCTTCACACTTCTCTCTTTGTGACAATGACTTGCTGAAGATGACAGGGAAAGATTTAGGCAGAATTTTCTACCTTCAGGATTTATTTCATTGCTTCCTCCTGGAGACAGAATTTATTCCTCGTCTCTCTGGAATTCAGACCTAAAAGCTCAGTTAGATTCAATTAAACAGTTCAGGATGTTTTTAGCAAGACTATTTCCAAGGTACTACAAAGTGCACCATCGTAATTGGTTATGCTCTTCTGTCGAGTTGCTCTGCGATTTGTGATATTAAAAATTGATACTGTTGTAGTAGAATAATGCCCTCTCCTCATCAGAGATGCCCATGACACAATATTCAGAACCGGTGAATGCTGCCTTAGAGCAAGAGGGACTTTACAGAAATGACTATATTAAGGGCCTAAAAATGGGGAGATTATCCTGGATTACCTAGGTGGGCCTAATCTAGTCACATGGGTGCTTAAAAGTAGAGCACCTTCCCAGGCTGTTGTTATTCTCAGGTGTGGTCCTGCCCCTTGGTGACCCTAAACACAATGGAACAAAATGCTGCCTGAACCTGCACCATCCTCCCAATTGTTCCTGTGCTTGAGCCTAGTGCTGCAGACCCTTCCCAGGCAGTCGGTAGTCAGAGGGGAGTGTAACTACTGAATTGTTTCTCTAGTCAACCCGTATTAACACACTGATGGTGGTAGCAATTGTACAATTATGCCTGATCTAATTGAATTATGTATTGTTATAATATTTGTAAGAGCTCCCAATAAAATGATTATTATGAAAACATTAATTTTCCATATTTTGAAATCTCATTTGTATCATTTTGCCATTTTGTTAAGATGCAAATAAAAAAGAATATCGTTCTTTACCTTTATATTTGCTATTCTATAATATTTAGATAGTGTTTCTCACCTCAAGATTATAAAAGCATTCATACAATTCTTACACTTTCAGATTCAAGTATATGATCTAATTTATCTCTAGATAAATTTTAATATCTCCTTTATTGTCTTTTAAACTTTTTTCATTCTTCATTTATTTGTTCACTCATCTAAATAATATTTATGGAACACATACTACATGTTAGACACTATACCAGGTATGCTAGTCCAAGATAACTCGAGAAATAAATCCAGCGAAACTCATATGTGTGTAAGAAGGAGCTTTATATAAAAGAGCAATTGTATATTGAGAAAACAACCCAGCCCAGTCCGGATCAAATCCATAAGTCCAATATTAGTCAATATATCTGACCACCAGTCCGTAAACTCCTTTTCAGACTCATGCAGCACATGCAATGATGCCAAATGCAGGAAGATCACAGGCCAGTGGGTAGAAAGTCTTGTGGATCCAGTGGTGGTGGAAGCATCTCAGCGCTGGTGTGGGTCTCCACATGACTCCTCCAACTCCAGGGCTCTGGCTCCATCAGTGTAGCTCCATGAGGCTTGTCATGAGAAAATGTCTCATAGAGAGAGTGTGTCTGTATCTAGCCTCCAGTCCGCTATTTATCTCTGTAGTGCCTCCAGATGAGGTCATCCAGCTGCAACCTGATTGACAGACTAGATTTCACCTCTTCACTCAAGTTGACAGATTATGTAACTGCTACACCAGGTACTGGAATGTAAGATAAAGTTTTTTGCCCTCAGAGAGTTTGGATTATCTAGAGGAGGAGATGGACAATGACGCATATTTATTAAAGGGTTTTGAGCACCTTTGGCAAGAGGTTTCCTGACAGAGTGAGGTCCTTCCAATCACTTATCAGCAGAGCGAAAGAGCTTTGTAGCACTTAGCCCAGCAGGGCAGAGGCCTGGTCTGAGCAGGGGCAGAGGCCAAGAGCCTAGAGCCTGCCAACAACAGCATAGAAGCTGTTGTCCTAAATGGAGAACTATTAACTCCTGAGTTGTTCCTGTTACTTCCAAGTTGATCCTGATTCTGATCTATAACCTGTTACACAGAGAACCCATAATCATGAGTATGTGTGCCAGATGCTATGAATTATCCAAGCAGAGAGTAGCCCTGAGGGGAAGACTGGCTGGTGTCCAAATGGGTGAAAAGGTTGTCTGACCTCCAACTCATGGAAGTCCGTTTTGGGCTGACGGTGACCTTGATTCCTTCCTTTCCCTGTGAAGTTACACAAGGCCTGACATCATGGTATTTTTGTGACCAGGGTGACAAACAGTTAGCTCTGTGAAGCAGCACTCCAAGCAGAAGGAAGAGTAATTTCAAAAAGTCCTGACTTGGGGGAAATTTGTCATGTTCTGGGAATTATATAAATCAGTGGTTCTCAACCTTCCTAATGCCATGACCCTTTAATATACTTCCTCATATTTTGGTGATCCCCAACCATAAAATTATTTTCGTTGCTATTTCATAACTGTAGTTTTGCTAATGTTATGAATCATCATGTAAGTGTCTGATATGCAGGATGTATTTTCATTGTTACAAATTGAACATAATTAAAGCATAGTGATTAATCACAAAAACAATATGTGATTATATATTGTGAAATATTTATTTTAAATTACAAATAAATGAAATTTTGTCTTGAAGCATGGTATAACATAGGTAACAGTTTTCACGCCGGGTACTTGTATGTAGGCGTATTTACATGTGGGGGGACCCACCTGGTGATGGATAGAGGAGCGGTGTCTTAGTTCCTAAGACTATGGGAAATATGTGTTTTCTGACAATCTTAGGTGACCCCTGTGAAAGGGTCGTTTGACCCCCAAAGGGGTCATGACCCACAGGTTGAGAACCCCTGATATAAATGGTCATGGGAGTGGAACAACATGAGATAAGAGGAAAAGTGGGTGTTTTCATTTGCCCCTTCCCTGCAGGTCACCACTCTATCCTGCACCAAGTCCCAGAAGTCTGTCTAAGGACTGCAGCAGTGGCTCTCCTGTTCTGGCTTCGTCTTGAGTTTAGCTGATGGACGGCATGAGAGGAGACAGAGGGGAGAGAGTAAAGTCAGAATTCGGCTCCCTGGTTCCCTTTCTAGTGAGTTGTCTTCTGTTGGCTGAATCCTCTGCCGAATGTCTCCATTCCTCTCAGCTGGTCTTCTTACACACTCGTGTACATCTCTCACACCAAGTCCAGGTAGTGATTCCCGGTTGTGATTAGCACCGTTCTGCATCTCCTCTGGTCCCTTTGCCTATACTTCATCCTTACCTTGGATCAAAGCTACATTTTTTAAAAGATCACCGTGGTTGCTATAAAGTATGAGCTGGAGGGATGGAGAAATGATGCAACAAGAAGGGATATTGACAACAAGATAGTTAAAATCAGGATGAATTTGGAAAATCTTTAATGGATGAATATTCTTGGAGAAACACATGACTCTGACCTTCATTCATCCATTAAATATTGTTTTCGATAACTATATAATACTGATCACCTGTCACAAGCTAGCACTGCTGTAGTCGCTTGGGATGAATAAAATATATAGTACGTTTGAAAGGAGGTGCCCTGGCAGTATCGGGGTGAGTGTCCTGGGGAGAAGGGTAGGAAGTGATGTCCTAGTGGCCAGGGGAGCAAAATCATGTGTTGCCTTTCTTGGAGATAGGCTGCGGGAAAGAGGAAACTGCTTCCCCGCCTTTGGGAGAGGTGAGGAGGCTCACACAGCACACTCCCATGTTCTGATCTAGGCTAAGGTGACCAGATTTTAACATTGGTAAAGCGGGACACCATTGACTGGGGGGGAGGGGGGTTCTTGATTAAAAATTTGGTCTATATGGAGCAACAAAAATTTTCATAGAACGCAAAAATGGTATTGTAATATATATTTTAAAATTTCAACATAAGTACAATTTACAATATACTACATTAAAAATTATGTATAGTACTTTTATTCTTTGGCATATTGCTCATTTGAGTGAATTTTTGTAGTAGATTCCTGTTGTTGTTTAAAAGGTCATAAAAATTTTCACAAAACTTTGTTAAATTATATTTCACACATAAAATGGCTTTCAAAGTCTCAACACTTAATTGTGAATTTTCTGATGCCCACCCTTTATTTACTGTAGAAAAAACACGTTCAGTCACAGCATTAGTTCCTGGTAAGGACAGTGCGTATTCCACAATTTTTAGTGCATTATTGTATGGAACATGGTTTGTTCCAAAATGATGAAATATTTCTAACCATTTGTTCTCTATTGTGATTTTTGCTGATGCCCAAGATTTAACCTTTTTCTTATCCATATATTTTTTTAATAATGATACCTCATTAAAATGATCGTTTTTGGAAATATTACTATATGGGAAATTTTGAGTAATATGATCAAGTGATTTTTGCACATCATTCTAGTACTGTCTACTAAATTCAAGAAAATGTATGCATTTATGAAATAAATAGATAAATTACTTACCTAAATTATCTGAATAGCTGATTTGTTGACATCACTTGTTTAGCTAGCACTAGCACGCAGTACGATGTGTATCGTCTGAGAGACAGTTACAAAATGTTTTCGTCGTTGCCAATGCCAAAAAATACCATTGTTCATTAAGTTCAAACAATGGTGGTGAATTCTAACAACTGATCAACAATGCGAACTTTGATAAGCAGTTCTCGATAATCAGTTCTCAACAATTATTTGTTATTATTTGTATTAGTCTGGGTACTTTGGAGAAACAAATCCACGGCGACTCACGTATAAGAGAGAGTTTTATGTAAAGAAAAGGTGCATCACGAAAACATCCCAACCCAATGCTGCCCAAGCCCACAAGTCCATCATTAACCCATTAACCCAACACCAGTCCACAAAGTCCTCCACCTCACAAAACAGAGGCAATGATGCCGACTGCAGGAGGAAAGCTGAGTCAGTGAACGAATAAGCATCTCAGCACTAGCAGGGATCTCCACATGGCTGCTCCAGCACCCAGGGCTGCATCGGGATAGGTCCATGCGGCTTCTCCTTGGGTATGTCTTGGAGGAAGTCAATCTTGCAAGCTGAAGCAGGGAACTGCTAAGGCAGCTGCACCCAATGCAACCATCACAAAACAAGAGACCCGAGAACTAGAAATCGAGGCTTCGCCACCCATTTATCCCTCCGCCTTTCAACCAGCACCACATGTGATTATCGGCCAGGCTGGCACAATTAACTAACTCATTATTAAAGTTTAACATTATAAAATTAACAAAAATAATATAAAACTCATATCCTGGCGAAAGAGCCACATGACAGCTGAAAACTGTATATTCCCTTCCCATTCTCCCGCCATTCCCTAGCTAGTCGTGCATTCTTTCTAAAAATCGGGACTTTTTAAAAACGCCACGGGACGCGAGACAAATTGTTAAAAATCGGGATTGTCCTGCCAAAAGCGGGACGTCTGGTCACCTTATCTAGGGTTTATGAGACGGGGAGAGCCAGGCATTACTCTCAGGTCTCAGGACACGCTTGTCCTGACTGATTGTGTCTACGCAGTGTCTGGCAAGAAATGCGGGCCCAATTCCCCGCTGTTTAAAGGCATCAGTGCAGTAGGAGGAGAAAACGGTATCTGCAGGCGAGTTGGCAGTTCCGTCCCTGTGGGTGGCTGTGGCCGCCTCGGGCCCTCGGGGATAGCTGGAAGTTGGCCTTGGAGGCACCAACAGAGCTGGGATTGATTTCCTGTTCCGCTGAGGAAGATGTTTAATTGCATTTTTGGTATACCTTTTGGAGAAAAAAGAGGGGCAAAAAATAGTCTTCCCTGCTATTCTCTACACCCGTGGGAAATACTTTGAAAAAAAACTTTTTTTTTTAATCAAAAAACTTTTTTTCCGGTGAAACTTGCAAACGTATAAGATTAGAGCGCATAGGGTCTTGAACGTCTGTGTACTGATCACCCCGCCCGAAAGCTCAGCAACAGCAAAACCAAATCCATTGCAAGTTGATCCCGCTCGTAGCGGCCCTGCAGGGCAGAGTGGAACGGCTTCCTGGGTTTCTTTATGAGAGCAGAGAGCCTCCTCTTTCTCCCGTGAAACAGATGGTGGGGTCAGCCCAATCTGGAACCCACTATTTATCACCGAGGTCCAATAGCTGCCAACTAATGGCCAATCTTACTTGTGCTTTGTTTTTCTTTCTAGCTAATAAGACCTTCCTTTCTGGGTTCTTTTAAAGGGGATTCCAGGCATCTCTATAGGGTCATTATGAGTAGACATTGCCTTGACTGCAGTGAAGTTTTATTTTTGTTGCTGTTGAGCCCTTGTCTCCTCTATGCCAGACACTATTGTGGATGCTGACATCCCCGAATAATGTCAATGGTTGATGCACTCACCGCTAACCGAAAGGTTGAAGGTTCAAGTCTGCCCAAAGGCACTAAGAAAGATCTGGTGAAATGTGTCCTCCAAAGACTGCTACTGAAAGTCCAATGACACACTTGGGGTCACCTTGTGTCCGAATTGACTCAGCAGCAGCTGCCAGGTAGTCCTCTCGATGCTGGGAAGACAGCACTGAAAAAAGGAGACACCGGCAGCAATACCTGCCCACTGGGAGCTCACATTCAGTTAAAGAAGAAGTGAACTATATAGGTTGTTAGAAAGTGGTAAGTGCCATGTGGACATGTGAAAGGAGTGGAGTTACAGCTTTAAATAAGGAGTCGGTGGACATGCGGTGGATGCACTGCTGAGCTCTCCCTTCAGGGTAAAGGTCTCATTCCCCCAGCTGCTGGGTGTGCTGTGGGTTGAGTGAGCCTCTTCACCCATGGTCCTGACTTCTTGCTGGGACTGCCCACATCCCCAGACTGATCTACACAGCGTATAACAGCCAAGTCCTCTCTCCCCAACTCAGAAGCTCTAAAGAATCATCCCATGTTTAGAACTCCCCATAAGACTGATTACCCTTTCCACTAAGACAACATTGTCATGCAACTTCCATTCCTTCCTTCCCTAAGTGTTGATTCGGGGGTACTCCCTAATAAACTCCCTGCATGTTCATCTCCATCCATTTCAGAGTCTGCTTTCTAGGAAGTCTAACCTGAAAAAGGTAAAACAAAAACAAAAATCTCTATCGAGTCAATTCATAGCGACCCTATAAAACAGGGTAGAAATGCCCCTGTGAGTTTCCAAGACCGTAACTATTTATGGGAGTAGAGAGCCTTCTCTTTCTCCAGGGGAGTAGTGGGTGGTAGTAGCTCCCAAAACATGACTTTTCAGCAGAGAAATTATGTCTGTAAGGATTGAGCTCTGGGGATAGATGAAGTTCTACTTCTTGATTTCAGATCCCTTAACATGGTGATGTGACTGATTTCTCCCAGAAGAGGGAGGGAATGAGCAGGGTTGATGGAGATGGAATGGTGCCTGGTGCAGTTTGGCCATTCTAGGCACATCTGTGGTTTATAAAAGGTGCTAAGTCTCTCATAAAAGAACTGCTATGAGTATATTCATAAAATGATCAGATTCCATTAAACAGTTATGGACCTCTTTTCTATATCCGGGAACAAATATAAAAAGATGAGTGCTTTCCCCCCAACTACCGTGACTGACCCCAATTCTGCCTTGCAGACCTGGTTAGACCAGAGGATGCACAGCGGTACAGATGGGAATTGGAAACGCAGGGAATCTAGGACAGATGAACCCCTCAGGACCAGGGGTGACAGTGGCGATACCA
>NW_022103905.1:9966986-9970460 GCF_000313985.2 Echinops telfairi
GAGGGCAACAAATGTATAGGTGTGCTTTACACAATTGATCTATGTATTGTGATGAATTGTATGAGCCCCAATAAAATGATTAAATTCAAAAAAAAGATGAGTGCTGAGCAGCTCTCCCTCTCCAGCAGGTCACAATATAAAAGATACAGTGTGCTACTTACATGATCTGTTGTCACTTTGAGACTTAAGAGTAAAGGGGTGGAGTTTAGCCTGCCAATCGGGTCGCAGTTTGATTACCTCATTTGGAGGTGCTAAGGAGATAAATAGCTCCCTGAAGGTGGGACACAGACTCACTCTTGTGTGAGATGTGTTCTGAGAAGACACATAGAGCTACACTAGAGCCCTGAAGCTGAAGGAGCCGCGTGGAGACCCCTGCCAGCGCTGGGATGCCTCTACCACCACTGGATTTACCAGACTTTCCCCCCACTGGCCTGTGATCTTCCTGCATTTGGCATCATTGCATGTGTTTCGTGAGTCTGAAGAGAAATCTATAGTTGGGTATCAGACATATGGGCTAATATCAGACTTATGAATTTGATCTGGACTGGATTGGGATGTTTTCTCAATATTCAATTTCTCTTGTATATAAAGCTCTTTCTTGTACACATGAGTGTCTATGAATTTGTTTCTCTTGTCTACCCAGACTAACACACACACAGGAAGACACTTCATCTGTTTCTTATAAAGCTAAACATGAGCGACCATATGGTCCAACAATCATGCTCCTAGGTATTTACCCAAGTGAGTTGAAAATTTACGTCCACACAAAAAGTACACATGAAGTTTATTACGTTATTCATAATTCATAATCCCCAATGTAGAAGTAACTGAATGTTCTTCAGTACTCGCTGCTGTTGAGTCCGACTCATAGCAATCCTACAGGACAGAGTAGACTGCCCCTTGAGTTTCCAAACTTTTCTGGGAGCAGAAAGTTTTATCTTTCTCCCATGGAGTAGCTGGTAATCTGTGGTTAGTAGCCCAACACATAACCCACTGCGCCTCTAGGGCTCCTTAGGTTCTTCAGCAGGTTAATGGGTAAACAAGTTGTGGTTCATTCATACAATGGGATGTTATTAAGCAATAAATAAAAGATGTGAGCTATCAGCTGCAAAAAGAAAGGGGGCAGGGACAGAGAGGACACTTAAATACATATTTCTCAGTGACGGAAACCATCCTGAAAAACCTATAAACTGTATAACTCCAACCATATGGTATTCTGCAAAATGCAAAACTATACAGACAAGCAGTATGAGGCACTAGTAGTTTTGAGGTGTTCTTGCCTCTCATGTAGAAAGCTCAGATTTGATTCTCCACCAATCGTCTTGTGCACAGCCAGCACCCAATTCAGAAGACCATTGTGTGCTGCTAGGATATTGAGAAGGTTTCAGCAGAATCTTCAAGCTAAGAGTTTGGGTTTGTCAGTTGTAACAAACATATCGCACTGCTCCACGTGGACAAAGGGTTAAAAAGGTATCTAGCAACCCTCGGCACTCCATGCACTTTTGGTGCAAACCTAAAAATGCTCTGAAAAATGTAGCCTTTTGTGTGAGTCTGGGTACTTTAGAGCAACAAATCCACAGAACTTTATGTATAAGAGAGCATTTTATATAAAGGGTAAGTGCACATCAAGGAAACATCCCTACCCAGTGCTGCCCAAGCCCACAAGTCCAACATTAGCCCATTTGTCCGACACCAATCCACAAAGTCCTCCTCCATCTCATAAAACACAACCGATGATGCCAACTGCAGGAGGAAAGCCGAGTCAGTGAATGCATAAGCATCTCAGCGCTGGCAGGGGTCTCCACACGGCTGCTCCAGCACCCAGGGCTGCACTGGGGTAGGTCCTTGTGGCTTCTCCTCAGGCATGTCTTGCAGGAAGTGAGCCTTGCCAGCTGAAGCAGGGAACTGGCTAAGGCAGTTGCACCCTGGTCCGACCATCAGAAAGCAAGAGACCTGAGAACTAGAGAGGCGAGGCTCACCAGCCATTTATCTCTCCGCCCTTCAATTAGCCCCACCTGTATGTATCGGCCTTTGCACGTGGGCAAAGGATAAAAAAGGTACAGCAACCCTCGGTACTCCATGCAATTTAGGTGCAAACCTGAAAATGCTCTGAAAAATGTAGCCTATGTTTTAATATGGTAGCTATATTATGATGTCTTGGGGACAGATTCAAGAAAGAAAAGAGTATATATAAACAATGATAATACACTGAAAAATGTTTCAGAATGTCATTCAAAAACTAGCAGGATCACAATATGGTAAGTGTAATTAATGTTACTGGATTATACACTTACAATGGTTAAAATGATCATTTTGTTCCTTTGCTTGTTACATGGAAGGGCTTCAAAAGTTCATGGTGAGAATGGACTTAAAAGATAACGGAATTTTCCCACGAACTTTTGAACCCCACCTCATATTTTACCAAAGTTGTGTTAGTCCGGGTAGACTAGAGAAACAAATTCAGGGAGACTCACATATGTATAGGAAAGAACTTTATATCAAAGAATAATTGGATATTAAGAAAACATTCCATCCTATTTCAGATCAAGTCCATAAGTCGGATATTAGCCCATATGTCCAATACCAGACTATTAATTCTTTAGATTCACACATCACATACAATGATGCCAAATGCCAGAAGACCACAGGCCAGTTTGTGGAAAGTCTTGTGGATCCAGTGGCAGTGGAAGCATCTCAGCACTGGCAGGGGTCTCCATGTGGCTCCTCCAGCTCCAGGGCTCTGGCTCCATGTGTCTTGTCAGCAGGAAGATGCAGAGTGTGGGTCTGGCCGCGAGTGAGCTGTTTATTGCCATTGCTTCTCCAAATAAGGTGATCAAGCTGCGACCTGATTGACAGGCTAAACCCCACCCCTTCACTCTTAAGAGTCTCAAGTTGACACCAGATTATGTAACTACCACAAAAGTGAAATTAAGAAACAAAAGAAATAGCACAGTATCAGAGAAGACATCTCATTAAATTATCATTTTCTCCCAAGTTATCTTAACACATTGTATTTTTACATTCCAGGAAAAAATATGTTTTAGAATTATCTGAAGCATAATACAATATGAAACATTGTAATATATAAATTACATTGATTTATTTTTAATGATCATAAAAGTAAGAAACATTTGTGTTGAAAATTCCAGAAATTTAAAACTGACAAGGGAAAAAAGAAAAAAAATCTTAATCTGGCAACTATTGTAAACGTTATGGGAAATAGACTTCCAAGTAACAATGTATGCACCTATGTGTACACACACACACACACACACACTCAAAAATACCTAATCTATTCTAAATATTACATTCCAATAGAGCTGTTAGGTTTCTTGGGTGGGTAATAACTCGGTTCTTGGCTTCATAAGAGAAAGAATTCATGCCGAACCTGGTGTATAATCCAAGTAGGTTTTTATAAAGGACAGGAGACGTTTTAGGTTTTACAGTCTCAACGAGTCCATGCTACTTCTTTTT
>NW_022103905.1:9971691-9975927 GCF_000313985.2 Echinops telfairi
GCAGGCGTTGAGGGGGTCTGCCCAGGCAGCAGGTGTGTGCCTCCTACCTGCCTCTGACAAGGAGCAGAGTAAAAAGAGAACGATCTTTCTGCAGCTAGGATATTTAAATCCTCTGGCAGGGGAGGCCTATTGGCTGAATTCAGCCCATTGGCTGAATTAAGCCCACCTGGAAAGGCTCATGAGCTTGGACCTAGTTTGGACCACCCAGGTGGAACGCCCACCTGGCTGGTGGGGAGTGGGGGTTGAATTGGAGAATGCCAAATTAAAGTCTTCATGGGTGGCTAATGCTTGCCTGATTTTTCCTCCCAACCTCCTGTAGGAGGGCTGTACAGGCAGGGGAGGGACAACCCCCTTCCCTGTCTTGGCTACCTAACAGAGTAAAGCATCTGTTGGTTTTGTTAGCCTGAAGCCCTCACCCTGATTTCTTCTGGGAAACTACCAACGATGGGGATTCAAATGATTTAACAACCAGTTCGCTAATGATCATGTTATGTATAAAAAAGAAATACTGAAAGGTAATCTATTATTTCATTCAGTTAACACCTAAATAAGAGTGATAAAAGAGGTACAAAAAAACTGGATCATGTTATAAGAAAGAGTTTTAAAATATTAACGAAATATATCAATAATACTTTACAAAAATCAACACAACTGTTATTTACGATATTTCCATATTGCTTCTTGATTGGTGTCCTCACTTGCAATGTTCTTTGCTTTAATCTGGGCATCATCGGCTGTGTGATTTATCCTTAACCATATTTTCACTGTAGGAATAGGATCCCATGCCTTTAGAAGCAGGCTAACTAGACAATAGTCATGCGCTTGATAAATTAGAAACAGGCGATTTCTCTTCTATGTACATATGCTCAATCTTTTAAAAAAAAAACACCCCTGAAAGGTGACATTGAGAAACTTCCAAACTCAAAGCCTCCAGAGCAGGAGAGATTTGTTTGTTGGTTTGTTTGTTCATTAAGTGTTTGAAGGACTAACCTCCTCATTGAAAAGTAGAGGTAGGGGATCAAAGCCCTGTTTGTGCTGAATCCTCTTCGTTCATTATTCAGACTGGTTCTCAGCATGCCAAAGTCAAAATAAAAGGGTCAGAGCTTTGTTCAAAAATCAGGGACAAAAGGCTTACTGAACACCCTGCTCACGTTAGTGTTGCTTATAGTCATCGTGTAGATGTCTTTTGATAGCTCCTCGCTTTTGCTTCCTGGGAATATTCTCTGAATAGTTGAAGCACCTCCGTGACCTAACTGAAACTAAAATTTCTTCTCATTAAGATTCTCTCTCGTTAAAGACCCCTGCATGGGCATAGCTGAATCCTGAGTCGAATTTTACAGAAGCGCTTCTGTGTGTGTGTAGGTGGAATGGGGAAGCGGGGAAATATTAGAAAGAACTTGTCTCTCTCCACCCCCACTGATAAGGACAATCACTCTCAGGGGAACACACAGTGATTCTGCCTATATCAACCTCTGAGAGAGTGAGAGTGTGTTACAGTAATATACTGATTTGAAAGAATACTTGAGTTTTTCCTTTCAAAAGACTCCATAGAGTGGAGACTCAAATCAGGGCGTCAAGGGACGGACGCTTATTATATACACAAAAGACAGGGCGTTTCTAAGCGTGTCAACTGTCTATTTATTTTTGGGGTGCAAGAGGTGGCAGGGAAAGGAGGGATCTGGAGCAGCTATACCAGAAGAATTCCCAAAGCAGAATCCTTCGCACCAGATGACCTAGTGACTTGCTCTCGGCAAGTACACAGGTAGAAGCAGCATTTGGTGTTGCTTCTCTAGCAGGGTAAGGTCTACTGGGGAGCTGACCACAATGATGTCCTAGTTTACAGCTGACCCTGAGAGCAGGGACACCCCGAAGACTGCGGCACAGAACTGACGCCAGCCGGTCTCTCTCCCCTCCCCCTCCCATTCCCGGGGGATTGGAGTAGCATCGGAGTCGCTGACGCCATCCCTTCCCGCCCCTGGCTTGCAAGGAGCATGCGCCTCCTCCCTCACTTCCTCTCCGGGAGGGAGGTGAGTAAGGCGACGCCCTAGCCATCCGGGTCGGCCTGGAGTCGCAGGAACTTCAGCACCTACGGGGCGGACAGCTCCAGCTCCACCTGAGGACCTGAGTCCCGGCCGCCCGAGCCCTTCGGAGCCCGAGCGCTCCCGGGTGCGAGCTTGCGGTACTCGGCCTGCGTGCACCCGTCCACCTGGCTCTTCCTGTTTGTACTCCCTTTCATTCACAGCAAAAGCTCCAGCCTCGGGATCGGGCGCCGAGCGGGCAAGAATGGGGCTCCTCTGGACCGGCTCCTGGCTTCTGGTGCTGGTGCTCTATGCCAGCCCCACGCAAGCTTTCCCCAAGCCGGGAGGCAGCCAAGGTAGGTGCCCAGCTGGCTTCCCGCCGCCTCTTCTCTGCAGAAGGTAAAGTTGGACACGCCCCGTGGGCTGTAAACCACTTTGCCTCATTCCTGATCAGACCCTCTCAGTGCATATTTTTTTATTTTTACTTTAGAGACCTTTTTAGATGGCTGTTGTGCTTGCTAAGTGATAGAGTGAAAACATAGGTCCTTTGGAAATCTGCTTTGGAAAAGAGATGTGGCTTTTCTGTCGAATACAGCGACTTGATTTTATTTTCCTAAGTGTTTTACAACCTTTTTCAAATTATCTATTTATATCATGATCAAAGAGCTCTTAATTTGCCAATAATATCCACTTACTTAAGACCCGCTTTAGAAACTTCACGTTAGATTTTTGGTTAAAAAAAAGAAAAAGAAAGGGTGATTCTGTTAGCTCAGGAAATACAGTAGGATAATAAGCAGTGCTGAATATAATGTTATTGTATAGTCTTGGTAATCTTTATGAATGCATATTTTTGTTTCATAATGATCCAAAATATTTCTCCGAATAGTCCTTTCTCTTTATCAAAGGTGTTATTTAGTTTGAGACATTTGTGTGTTAAATTGTGTGTTAAACTTATATTTGTGTGTGTTTCGCTCTAGACAAGTCTGTACATAATAGAGAATTAAGTGCCGAAAGACCTTTGAATGAACAGGTACGTCAAAAGTAAAATTATAACTGCTGTTTCATTTTACTCTAGTTATTACTATTCAGTGTAACTATGCTGGGATATTTTAGCCATGTTAACCTTACAAACGTTAGGAGTTTAATAGTGAATTTACAGAAATTAGGAAGATGACTATAATGTGCCTTGAGAGTGAAATATATTGCCCTGTATAGTACATAGCTCTGGTTCTATAATAACCCAGCAGCTCGCCATTATATATCACATCCACTGTATTATCAGGTTGCTTAATTTAGCAAAGAGTCACCTTTCCAGTAGCATAGAAGGAATAAAATTGATATTTGTGGAGCATCTGCACTTTATGTCCTTTTGACCCTACAACAATACTTTGAGAAAGAAATTCCCGTCTCCCTCTTCTAAATGAGAAAACTGAGGTCCATGGTGATTAAATCACTTGACGAGGATGGTAAATACTGAAGCAGTGATTTAAAATCTAGTTTGTCCTCTGTCTGTTTCCACAGATTGCAGAGGCAGAAGCAGATAACATTAAAAAAACATACTCTCCCGGTAAAAATTCCTTTCGTTTTTATTTATATTTCTGGCCGCGCAAATAATGTGGGCCTGGAGTATCTTCACTAAAATCGTGTGTTGGGCTTGGACTTTTTGTGCAGAAAACAACGCAGGGGGAAGCAATCGTTCCTTTGCTGATAACTTGAACCTACTGAAGGCAATAGCAGAGAAACAAAAAATTGAGAAAGAAAAACAATCGGTAAGAAGCTCCCCTTATGATAATAAGTTGAATGTGGAAGATATTGATTCAACCAAGAATCGAAGACTAATTGATGATTATGATTCTACTAAAAGTGGACTGGACCATAAATTTCAAGGTAAGTTGAGGGGGAAAAACCCTTTTTGCGATCTATTTTCTCTAATTTGGAGTTTCCCATTTTTACTATGAGAAAGTCTTATATTTTAAAAATACCTCTCATACACACATATTCTGGGTTCGTCAAATCCAAAACTGAGATACAGTCCATGTAGACTGATAATGGACAAAGCCCCAGCTCCACAGAGGCCTGTTTGTTTTTCCTTCAAAGGTCTTTTTTTTTCTTTTTTAACATTTTATTAGGGGCTCATATAACTGTTATCCCAATCCATACACACATCAATTGTGTAAAGCGCATTTGTACATCGTTTCTCAAAACATTTTCTCTCCAT
>NW_022103905.1:9977104-9979130 GCF_000313985.2 Echinops telfairi
AAAATTCTACTATTTTTATGTTACTGAGTTCATTTTAAGATTCCCATGTGTTTTAAGAATTCATTAATGCATAAAAATATCATTATCACCTAGTTGTCCCCAAGTCTAAATATCCATTATTTCCTTTTCTGTGTTCTGGCTCTAACCTTTCTTCTCCCTAGGCCATTCTAACCTTGTCCACAAACTTGAATACCATCTGATGTCCCATGGCACTAGTCCAGATTCCTCTGAACTAGACACCTATATTTCATCTACTTAGTATTTTCCATTGAATGTCTTAGAAGCACCTCAAACTTACCATGTCCGAGATTAAACTCAGTATCTGTGTCCCCCTGAAAACCTAGTCCTTTTTTTTTCACCCCAACCTAGTCTTTTCCTAGAAGGAGGGGGCCCTGGAAGCATAGTGGTTATGCGTTGGGAACCGCCAGCCGATCCTCAAGAGAAACGCCGGGCTTTATATTTCTATTAAGTTAGTCTCAGAAACTCACAGGGGCAGTACTACCCTGTCTTCCAGGGTTGCTATGAGTTGGCATTGACTTGATGACAATGAGATTGGTTTTTCTTTTTGTTTGTGTTGTTGTGTTTTCTTGGAAGGCACTGCATCCAGTTTTCAAAACAGAAACTTAAGAGTCAAAAACTAGTTCCCTTTTTCTCTTTCTCTCACCACTAGAACCAATTCACCAGAACTCAGCAATATGATTTCCTCTCCATTGATCATTTTCCCTCTATCCCCAACCACTTCCATTCTAATCTAAATTGCAATCATGTCTCACTTAACTCTGGCGAAATCTTCTAACAAACTTCCTCGCATGTACTCTGCCCCTCTCCGGTTCATTTTTCATGTAGCATTCCAAGTGATCCTTCCAATATATAAATATGAACATGTCACTCTTTAGTAGATTTGCATTTCTCTCATTGAATCCTTAACATGACGTCTACTGCCCTGTGTGAGTTGGCTCCTGTCTACATGTCTAGGTTCATGTGGCTCACAGGATCGCATAGAAACGTTGTACTATCTCCTGGTGGTACTTCTACCAGTGTGCAATTATGCATTCTTAAGTGTGACTACCTTTCTCCAAACTAAACTGAATGTCTTTCTTCAAAACTAAACCGAAAACCTTATGAGAACAGGAACATTGTAATCCTGGTATTTAGAAGCTCATGAACCAGTGAATGAATGAATGAATGATGAAAGAAGACCGGAGAGAATAAGTGAACTGCTATATCTAGGCATGGAGAAAGAGTGTGTTTTCCATTTTTTGAACCAGCCTGAAATGACTACAACTTTACTTATTTGATCCCCTGGCCAAAAAAGAATGATGTTGATTCTCTGGCAGAAAAGGAGTGCTAATTAAACTGGCCTTTGGTAGGGCACCAGAGCCCTACCAATGTGCTGTAGCTACCAGTGTAGCTCAGCAGTGTGCTGTACTTCCAGAGGATGAGGTGGGAGTAATGGTTTCCATTCTGGCACATTTCCTACTGGATGCTGCTCAGGGAGATTTGTTTTTGCGTTTTAAAGTCTTCTGCTTTTCACCCCAAATATTTGGTCTGGAAATCAGTAGACTAGACTTCTGCATATGAAAACAGACACCACCACTTCAACTAAACTGACCATCTGATTTCATCAGAAGAAACCATGAGTCTTAATATTGGTTTGACTGAAATGAAGGGTCAACCTGGTTGTGCATCCAAGCAGAGGCACAGGTTTGTTTGAGACTTGGACACTAAATCACAAGCTTACTTTTAATCTGTCCACTAGATCATTAACATCCAACGCACTTTCAAAACTACCATGTAGTCATTATAGCTCTCAATTGACCACCCGGAGTCAGAACACTCCACCTGAGATCACAGAAACTGGGCCAAGGTTCTTGGTGATAATGATGGTTATGGGCAAGCTTCTGGTTTCCCCTCACAATTCATTAGCACAATGAATGCTAATGAAACCAGTATGCAACTTGGTGGCTATAAACCAGTCTATGCCGTATTTACAGATTAATCTGCCCTCGATTGAAATCAGAGAGAT
>NW_022103905.1:9980338-9984574 GCF_000313985.2 Echinops telfairi
TGTGTGTGTGTGTATCTCCTTTAGGTGTGTATGTTTACATGTCTCCTTTAGGTGTTTTTCTGCCTTTTTGTCACCATGATACTCACAGTGGACAATGGTGGACAATGGCACTACTATACAGAGTCTGAGCACATTCCGTTCTTGGGGGGTAATCACCTTTCTCCTTTTCCCCTTAGCTTTTCCCACACTACCGGAGGAAGCTGTCTTGCTTGAGGCTGCCCATCGCTATAGAGTTTGCAGATTCCAAGAGAGAAATTCCTTCCTGTGAATCCCCAAAAGCCATAGGAGAAAGGAATAGAATCTAAATAAAAATACGAGGGGGTGGGGGGTTGTTTTTCTTTAATGAATGAGGATTCACTGGGCAAAATCTGACCAGAAACTCAATCCCTATTTTCTGGAGAAAACATTTTTACACCTTTTACAGTGCTTTTCAATTTATGTAATATGTTATCTGATCCTCACCAACAATCCCCAGGAAAAGGCTGTTTTCATAATCTTCTTTTACAGGGGTCCACAGACATGGTGCTAACAAGAGGGGTCACTGGGGTTAAACGTCTCATTTCCCCCCAACCTGCCTAGAGGGGGCAGAGTTAGGTGGCTTGTAAACTGGATCTGATGTACGCTGGATAGATCGGAAAAGACCAATTGATTCCTGGTAATTCTCCATGAAGGTGTTGCTCCGCGTGATCACCACCAGCTCGACTGGGGCCTTTCTTTCTCTCACAATGAGCGCTTCCTTTAGTCTGAATTAGCGCTGCCAGGTGTAGGCCCAGGAAAGCCAAGGATACATGCATGCTTGTCTCCAAACATTTTCTTCTTTTTAAAAAAATTTTTTTAAATAATCATTTTATGAGGGGCTCAGACAACTCATCACGATCCGTACAGACGTCATCTGTGTCCAGCACATTAGTCCATATGTGGACTTCATCATTCTCACAACACCCGCTTTCCACGTGAGCCCCTGGTGTCATCTCCTTGATGTGACTCAAATCTGTTGGCACATTTTGAAACTTTGATTTCTAGTCACCTAAAAGAAGTTCCATAGTCTCTAGAGAACAGAACTTGTCGCTTTAAAAGCTACCTTTCCTAAAGGCACTCAGACACACATTCCATTAGAAGTAAGACTTATTGCAGGTGCATCATAAAATCTTCAATGCATGCTCTCTGATTCTAGGTTTGAAACAGATTCATCAACCTCCGGTCTAGGGATTTGCCTGCAAGGGGAATCCATGTGGAGAATATTTTCAATGTACTCTCTGCACAAAAATGAAATATTAAGTCATATAGCGTACACGCAGGGGCAGTTCTACCCTGCCTGGTAGAGTAGCTATGAGTCAGACTCAACTCAATGGCAGTGAGAATCGCATAGACAAGTGTGCCTCAGAGATAGTGGGAGTTTGATTCCTGGTCGCCGCAATAAAGCAAGTCACGTGATCTTATTGGTTTCCTAGTGCATATAAAAGTTATGTTTACACTATACTGTAGTCTAGTAAATATACAACAGCATTAGGAAAATATTTTAAATATTGTGAGAATTACCAAAATGTGACACAGAGACTCCAAGTGATCACAGGTTGTTGGGAAAATGGTACCTGTAGACTTGCTGTACACAAGGTTGTCACAACCTACAATCTGTAATAAACTCAGTAGTGGTGAAGTGCAGCAAAATGAGGTAGGTCACACACCATGCCATAAACATATAACATAGTACCTAAATACAGCATATAGTTTACATTATTAGTGATAATAATAAAGGAAGCTTTTGTGTTGTTTCCAGCTCTTTTCTCTTAAAATCACATAAACTATTTCAAGTTTTCTATTATCCTAACTTGAAACCCAATTTTATTTCAAACAAAGAGTATAGCAGACATCACCAAACCTGTGATCCAAAGATATCCGCATATACACAAATGAAGTCTAGATTATAAGGAGAACTTGCTCTATGAAACAGGTGTGTGAGCACTTGACATAAAAGTGTGCTTGGTCTGTCCAGATGATCCCGATGGTCTTCATCAACTAGACGGGACCCCTCTCACCGCTGACGACATTGTTCAAAAAATCGCTACCAGGATCTATGAGGAAAACGACAGAGGAGTATTTGACAAGATTGTTTCTAAACTACTGAATCTTGGCCTGGTAAGTCATACGTAGGAGAGTGAGTTAAATGTTTAGTGCAGTTTGGAGTCTGCCAAGAAGCCATGCCACTTGATTCCAGGAGCCAACGCATCCACTTTGCACTCGATTCCGTAGGTTTTAAGAATAAGGAAAGTATCGTTCTTTCCATCCAGGAGGTTACAGTCTATCAGAGGAACTAGACCAACAACTCCATAACCAAACACAAACTGTGGAAGAGCCATAACAACAGTTCGGCAAGCAAAAGGCTGACTGATAGCCAGTTGGGAAGCAAGGAAAATCTTTAATTCAGTTTGGCCTTGCAATTAGCAGTTAGCGCTCAACTCCGCCAGCTGTCTGCTTCTGGAAAGATTTCCAGCCTCAGAACCTCAAAGGAGCAGTTCTACTCCATCCTAGAGGGTGACCATAAGTCAGCCTCTACTCGATGGCAGTGGCTTAGTTTCTCAGTTAGCTTGGCTCACAAGCCCTGACACAGGGACAAGCTTGCAGTCGGTGCAAACTTTGTGGCGTTTCAAAGGTGATCTACGCTCGGCAGCTGTGCAGGGGACAACCCTTCAGCTGTTCTGTGCTCAGCTGTAAATGTTCTATGGCCTCCAAGAGAAAGGACCGACCACCTGCGTGCTAGGCCCAGAGACGCTTCTGCGCAGGAGTGCCTCATAGCTCCTGTCGCAGCCCACACGTGTGGCAGCATCTATGAGGGTTCTTCGGAAGACGCAGCCCCTCTTTTGAAAAGATGTGGTCAGTGGCAGAGTTTAATCTCGATTTTTTTAAAACGCAAAAATGGAGATAGCTGTTACTTATGTTTCGCCTTTTCATAACAGATTACAGAAAGCCAGGCGCACACACTAGAAGATGAAGTAGCAGAAGTTTTACAGAAATTAATCTCAAAGGAAGCCAACAATTATGAGGAGGAGCCCAGTAAACCCACAAGCAGAACTGAGAGCCAGACTGGAAAAATACCAGAGAAAGTGGTATGTATATGTGAAATATATGTGTCTGTTATATGTGTATGTGTGTTGTGTTTGTGTGTGTACTTCTATCTATATACGATTAATACCTTACTTGGTACCAAAGATGATTTGGGGTACATGGCATTTTTACCCCACTTAAAATGTATGTGCATTAAATAATAATAAGTGAATTTATATCTAAACTCTCTCCCAAATATGAATGACAGGGGAGGCAGAGTTAGTTAATAGGCTTAAAGTGTGAGGCGGCTAGGAAAAAAAGAAATTACATTTTTTTTAAACAAATGGCCTTAAAACTCTTCTGTGCTCTCCGTACTTCCCATCCCCACAGCTGGCACCTTTTAAACTGCTTTAAGACCCACCCACTCAAAGAAAATACGAAATTCATCAGAGAACCCAATTGACATCCAAGCCGAACCCGGAGTAGCTAGTTCCATGATCCTTCTCTCCCTTTATGTCTTCCTTCTTCGCCAGTCTCTAAGATTTCCACATGCTTGACCCGTTCGATCATGTTATCTAAATGCGTGCACTAACCTATTTGTTCAACTAGTATTTATTATCAGCTGTGTCCTAAGCTGATGCTGTGCTAATTTTAAAAGACATAGTCCCTGCTCTTTGACGTTTATGGTCTAGAGCAGTGGTTCTCAACCTTCCTAATGCTGCGACCCTTTAATACAGTTCCTCATGTTGTGGTGACCCCCCCCCCACTCATAAAATTATTTTTATTGCTACTTCATGACTATAATTTTGCTACTGTTATGAGTCGGGGCGACCCACAGGTTGAGAACTGCTGGTCTAGTGGAAGCAGTAGATGGCCTTCGAATTGTCAACCTATTTTTATGACCAATGCATGAAGCTCTCCGAGAACAGAAATGAGTCCTCATAACAAAGGAACTCGCTCTGGACTCGAAGTCTGAATGGTGAACACGCAGGACAGTTGTAGAGAAGCAATGGACACAAAGACAGTGGTGTGACTGGCACAGAGGATTTTCAGAGACGAAATTGGAGAATTGGACCCAGGCCAGACCATGCAGGACTCTGTGAGATTCATACATGATTTCAGATCTTTATTGTAAGTGACAGGGAAATACTGGAAGATTTTAAGTAAAGGGGTTACATGATCTGATTGATTAAA
>NW_022103905.1:9984989-9990821 GCF_000313985.2 Echinops telfairi
ACTAATATGGAATAGAGGAAAAGGAGAGATGTGTGCAAATTTTGGAACAGAGTTTGAACGTAGGCCAACTAGCTACTGAGGGATTGGATAGGGGAAAGAAAGAAGAGCCAGGTACGGCTCTCAGATTTCTGCCTAGTTCTCTGAATTGAGAAGGGAAACATGGGACAGGAATATGGCCCGGGAGTCCCTATGCTGCTAGCATTAGATATTCTGGAAGACTCACCTGTACGGGAGGTTTTCCTGGAGGAAAAAAGCCTGTCCTCAATTCCCTAGCTGTACACCTTTCCATGTGACTAGATCCCCATGTGCCTAGAAAAGGGTTTGCACCTCAGTAGCTCACAAAGGAGGGGCGCAGCTGCACTTCACGTTCAAGGTCACCACAGAAGGAAGAAGCTGGCGTTTCCTTCGCTCTAACAAAATCTTTCTTTGTAATCGATTTTCCCCACCACTGGAGACTCCACCGGCAACCGTTCAAGATGGTTTTACTAATGGAGACAATGATGAAACAGTAGCTAACACCTTAACCTTGGCGACTGGCTTGGAAAGAAGAACTCAACCCTACAGAGAAGATACTTTTGAGGAACTCCAATATTTCCCAAACTTCTATGCATTACTGAAAAGCATTGATTCAGGTAATCATTGTGTGTCTGACCATGTGGAACAGAAAACGATTCCAGGAAATGTGTAGGTGGGTGGGGTTTGGGACTTCAGTTCTTTTTTTCTTTTTTTTTATGTTTTCAGTTTCTAAATACAAACTTCAATGGCATACACCGTGGCCTCAGGAGAGTAGTTCGCATCGATTTTTTTTTTTAAGACGTGTACTAGCTATGCAAATATTTAGGAAAGGGCAATCAGGAAAGGTGGAGTTTCTGGATCCTTGAATGTGCTTGTTAACAAAAGGTTCACTTATTTGTTTAACCAACAGTTATTGAAATGTGCTGTGTGAACCTTGTCCAGATACATAAAGGAACCCATGTCCCTGCCTTTACCCTGTTCAACCGCAGTTCTTACCGTACTTTTTTTAAATGTTTTTTATTCATTTTCCTCATATGACCGAATCAGTGTGTGGAACATCACATCCTTTTTGAGATGAATCAGGATGTTTCTTTAGAGATATTTTCAGCGTCAGCCCTCAAATGAGTTTAAATGGAAGGCATTGATTGGTCTACAGACCAGAAATCCAAAACATACTCGGAAAATGATATATATTTTAAAAAACCAAGTCCTTCATGTCTTGCTCTTTTACCTGTATGTGCGCCAAGGATTTCAGCCCCGTGCCTATTTTTGGCTAATCTGGGAGGAAGTGGGGGAGGGGGGAGGGGGAGAAGGAAGAGGAGGAGGAGGAGGGGGAGGAAAGTTTCTGTTGTTCTTGTTATTGCTCCGGCAGATCTTTGTACTATCTTCCTAGCTGTTCCCTGCTCTGTTCGAAGACTTGGTTCCCAATTGAACATTTGTGCAAATGTTACTGTAATTGCCGATTATTTGCCTGTAGCGAAGACCACCTGTAGGCCTTCAATCCAGACACTGGCCAGATGGCACCAGCCACTCTGGTGGTGTTTGCAGGGTTTGGACATCCCATTCTGAGCCATCTTGCCCCCAGTGGTTGGCAGGTGTCCAGCTCAGAAGCTCTTGTTATCCCGGTGAGTCACTTCTTGTACGTGAGAGACATCAACACAATGCCCAATCCTCACACAGACGTGACGCTGGGTAAACAGGGTGGTGACTGAAGTTATTCTTTGCCACCCTTTTGCAACTTTGTTTTTGTCTTCCAAGTGCCTTCATGCCATCCATCCTGCCTTTATTTCCCTAGAATTTTGAGTTAAATACTTACACACAGGGACTTAAAAGAAGCTCTTGGAAAAATATCCATTATCTTCTAGTTCTGTTTTCCCATGAACTTTTTAAAGCCCGCTCATACTGAGGTCTTCGGCAATATTCGTTCTTCTCAGAGGTACCGAGAAACAGCTGAACCACTTGAGCAATCCTAAGCCACGTAGAACCTCAAAGTAGCATCTCCATTCCTGATAAAAGCCATGCTGGAGCTTAATGTGAGACCTGAAAATGGGCTTGCTCACTCCCTACTCCTCTGCCTAGACCGTGGAAGAGCTGATCCCAGGGAAAGTTTGAATTTACAAATCAAACACTAGCCTCAGGTCCCTGCTTTTCAGGGGATCAGGGAGAAGAAATAGTCCGGCCTCAGCTGGCACATAGAGACCTCTGGCTATTACCCACTAACTGCCTCTCTGTGGATGATGGAAAGATGGGCACAATCCCTCTTCTTAGGAACGAAGTCAGATATGAGAAGTTTGCAAGAAGCTTCGTAGTGGTTGACTCTAGGGAGTAGGAGAATCACCTAGTGACCTAGTGGTTACACTTTGAGTTGATAAAAGTGAGGTCAACAGTTTGACACTACTGGCCACTCCGAGGGAAAAAGAGGACGGGCCACTCCTGTTAAAAGTTACCATCTCAGAAACCCACAGGGCAGTTCTGCCTTGTCCGGTAGGGTTGCTTTGAGTCAGCCTTGACCTGATGGCAGTGGTTCCTCAGTTATAGGGAGTAGGAAGGAGCCCTGCTGGAGTAGGGCTGCGAACGGCAAGGTCAGCCATTCAAACCCACTGGTCTCGCTGTGGGAGGAAGGGGAGCTTGTCTGCTCCCGTAAAGATTCTAAAGAGTGTTCTAAAGAGTGGCTCTGCGTCAGAAGTGACCGGATGGCAGTGAGCCTGAACTGACAGGGAGTAGGCGGTGGTGGGGAGAGTGAGGAAGAGAGTCCTTTCACTTTTATTTCCTACTGTGCTCTGAGAACACACTTACGATGTGCTTATTGCCCTTGAAATAAAATCGAGCTGAAACCACAATATACGCTCCTGTTTAAAAATCAAAATACATTTAAAAAATAAAAATACACGTGTTCGTGTTTTCAAGGACTGAGTTTAATGAATGAGTACCAGGCGGCTTCAAAGAGTTTATGGGAAAATGAATGAAAAGATAACGGAATTTCCCCCATGAACTTTTTGCAGCCCCCTTGTATGTTCCATGAAGCTAGTTACTTCTCTACTCTACGGTTGTCATTGGTTTCAAAGATAGCATTGGACATCTGTTGTTGCCCGCGATGGCTTAACCGCCCGAGTAGGGGAACGTTATTGGCCCACTTATCTTCTCTTTTGAGTTTTTATTATCTTGGGCTGCAGAAGGAACTCTTTATTACCTAATCTACTAATAAAATCTTTTAGATTAAGTAAACCTTTGGAAGATCTTATCAATGCTTCTTTGGGGGCAAAAGTATACCAGACAAGTAGCCTACATTCCCAATCAAGTCTAAGACTTTCTATAAATTAAATACATGTGACTTAAGCTATAAATGTAGCAAGAAATGCTCCCATAAGATAGTGTACTTTACCATTGACGTGGACAGATAAAGCTGTATTCTAATTTTTACATAATGATTTTATACTTTCAGAAAAAGAGGCAAAAGAGAAAGAAACACTGATAACTATCATGAAAACATTGATCGACTTTGTGAAGATGATGGTAAAATATGGCACAATATCTCCTGAAGAAGGCGTTTCCTACCTGGGTGAGAGCTCCGTCTGTTTTGTTTTTACTGTAGTTGTTTCCATCGTGCAAAGGGAATTCAAGATCGGCCAGTAATGACCTCGCTCATTTGATCATTGAATGCCCAAGTCGCCTGAATTATCTGGGTGACCAGGACTGCCCAGCTGGGTAGCCTCCATCACATATCCTCCCAGCCCAGCAATCCCAGTAGAAAGACAGCCTCTTTACCCCCACGGTCGTATCATTGAGTCTCCTTGTCCTGGCTGGAGCCATCATAAGCTTAGCCTTGAACTCTCACTATCACCAGGGAATTAGAAGAACTTGATTAGCTAGCCCCGAGGTCTTCAACTGCTGATGTGGTCTAGCAGGTAAAGAGTGGGAGAATGCTGGGTTCTCCAAAGGAAAATCGAGGTGCAGCCCCCCAAGGGTGTGGAGTCAGTCAGAACCACGGCTGTTCGCTGATGCCATCCCTGAGATCATGCCAGCAGTGGCAGGGCCCTTCTGTAATGCTGAGTAGGAGGCTAAGCGATTGATCTCAAATGGTGTGACTTTCTAGAGTCTGTGATTCCTAGAAGTAAAATCAAGGTCAAGGTGCCGGACTAGCAGTGTTCATATTATGGAATTGCTATTGTGGCGTTCCTAGTGAGATTTGCACATTTTTAGTAAAGGATCGATCGGGCCTTTTAGAAAGTAAACCTGTATATCTTTTAGGGAAACCTCTCCATTGCATTTCAGGTTGTGGACTCTCTAGAGTGCAAGGACTGTCTAGTGGATGTGTATCAGAGTATTTCTCTTAATGGAGTGCTTTGGGTGGGGGAGGGAACCTTGCCTGTTTTAATTGCCTGGTTTAGTTCTTGAGACATCTTGTTTCTTTGAGGCAGCAATGGAACAACTTAAATAGGGTTTTGCCATTCCCTTTCCTTTATAAAACATGCTCAGCTAACTGCACCAGATAAGTGGCAATGAAAATAATTTTATGGCTGGTGTGGGGGGGTCACCACCACATGAGGAACTGTATAGTAAAGTATGGCTTCTGCAATGAAGGAGCTAATTTAATTTTTAAAAACGACTTTCTTTTCCTCCTTCCTTCAGAAAACTTGGATGAAACGATTGCTCTTCAGACCAAGAACAAGCTAGAAAAAAATGCTACTGATAATAGAACTAAGCTTTTCCCAGGTATGAGGCATTTAACCAACGTTTAAAGCTTTTAGAACAACATAGTTCTTTTAAGCGGTAAAAAGGAACATCAACACACACTGATGAGGAATTACTAATGTAAAAGTCTTAAATCTGAAATCCAGCCATAAAGCTGGTGTGAAATGCCTTTGCGGCAGCTTGGATTCATAGTGACCCTACCTACGAACAACAGAAGAAAGGACTCAGGCTCCGCACGCTCCGCACAGTGGCTGTGTGAGCCCCTTGTCTTAGCCCCAGTGTCGATCCGTCTGTTTGAGGGAGATGAAGCAGATGTAAGTGAAATCTACTTGGCTATGTTGTGGCCAACCTGGGCATGGAATAGGACCCTAAGAAGAAGCATTGAAAGTCCTATAGGTCTTTACTGAAGATGTCTTGAGGCTGGTGGAAAGGGAAGGGACCACATCACAAAACGGAGCCATCCTCATGTAGGTATATTTCTCTCCCCCTAGACCAGTGATTCTCAACCTGTGGGTCGAGACCCCTTTTGGGGTCGAATGACCCTTTCACAGGGGTCGCCCAATTCATAACAGTAGCAAAATGACAGTGATGAATGAAATGAAAATACTTTTATGGCTGGGGGGGTCCCCACCACATGAGGAACTGTATGAAAGGGTCGCGGCATTAGGAAGGTTGAGAACCACTGCCCCAGACGATCACTTCTCCAAGCCCTTCTCTAGTGATCTGTCCACACCCCGCTCGTCCTCCCTCCCTCCATCCCACCCTTCCTTCTTTTCCTGTCTGACGTCTTCTCATCTCTGGGTTGGTTCGGTGCCCGTATATAGCACAAGTACCTCTGATCTCCAACTCCATTCATCACCCTGTTCAGCACAGCAACTACCACAGTGCACAGGAACCCCCTTTCCCTAATAGGGCAAAGTGGAACTAAAGAAAAGAAACTTTGCAAATTCTAATGTTAATAATTTGTCCCTATCACAGAAAGGGTCTACATCCACTTCGTAGCCTAAGGTGCAATCATATAAAATGGTGTTTTCTTTGTTTTTTATTGTTTTATTAGGGTCTCATACAGCTCTTATCACAATCCGTACATACATCAGTTGTGTAAAGCACATTTGTACGTTCATT
>NW_022103905.1:9990997-9991421 GCF_000313985.2 Echinops telfairi
TATGTTGTCATATCTTGCCCTGTCCGATGTCTCCCTTCACTAAAATGTTGTTTTCAAGGAGTTTCTCACGACCTGGAAAATCCTGCTATATTGATGTTAATGACAATAGCAGAGAACAAAATGATACCGCTGCTCTAAAAATAAGTACACATAAAAAAGAGAGAGAAATGCACCACAGTACAAATAGCGGATATGTTGGCATATTAAGATAATGCCTGGGTTTACTTTTTCTTTTCTCACTCTTATTTTCTATTTTTCATGTGAGAAAAACTCCTTTTATTAAGGGGAAAAAAGTTGCTTGTTAGGCTGCTACAAGTTCCTATTGCATTGACTCTAGAGATGCTTCACAAGCGTTATTCGCTGGCTACTTCCTTCAAGGTCTATAATTCTATAGATTCAACAGAGGGCTCTCCTCCAGGAAACA
>NW_022103905.1:9991521-10012024 GCF_000313985.2 Echinops telfairi
CCCGGCACATCCGGCTCAAAGGCCGCTAGTGAGTCAGGAAAATATAGTAAGCTGTTATGACACAGCGGCAAAGTGAACAAGCCTCTTTCTAATCCTGATGCCGAATTCTTCTTCAGATAAGTCCGTTTTTTTTTTTAAATTATCTGCTCAGCATACAGATTGAATAAATGTGGTGCGAGGATACAGAAAAAAGCCCACCACTCAATCTGGAAACCTGGGGATTTGAGTCGCCTCTTCTGCTAGCTAAATGGGCATCCTCCTCCAAGTCTCTCCCCTTTCTGAGCCTCAGTTTCCTCATCTGTGCAGTGGAGAGGATTGGACTAGAGGATCGTTACAATCCAGCTCAGAAAATTATGCAGCCTCAAACTGTGCCTCTTAAATAAGGCTTATTTCTACGTTGGGAATTAAGTGGTAGGCCATGTGGTGGTGCTGACAGTGAGCGATCTGCTTACAGCACCGTCTGAGAAGAGCCATGAAGAGACAGACAGCACCAAGGAGGAAGCAGCAAAGATGGAGAAGGAATACGGAACCTTGAAGGATTCCACAAAAGATGACGACGTCAACCCCGGGGCGAAGGCCGAAGAGCCCAAAGGTATGAGTGGCCGGCTTGCGGGTGGCCATGAAATTGGGGAAGCCAAAAACTGTTGTCCCCCAAAGCCAACCCCACCGAATTGAGAGAAATTAGTATGATCTCTACAGAAAGATTCTGTATCTTTGCTGAGTGGAGTCTTTATTTGCACAGCGCTCTTTTTAAAGGATCATGAGCCTCCTGGAATGGCAAATTGGTTTGATCTCTTGTTGGGATTTAGTATCCAAGGACTTTCGCACTTAGGAGGGGATGCTAACTGCTATTTGTGTTTTATTTGATGCCCAGTTTACCACTTTAAGCAAATCGTTCTTTAAACTTACCACGCCTCTAAATAGCTACATACAACTTAACAGGATCAGACACATTTTCTTAACTATTTAAGCATTGACTGCCAAACACTTTTGAGGACTTAATCAAAATCGCAAATCCAATATATGAACTTTTCTTAAATAATCCAAATACCTCAAAACACAAAAAGAGGTACATATAACCAGCCCGATAATTATAAAAATCGACTCATACCCTTTCATCAAAATCACTCACAAAGATGATAACACGATGGGTTTTTACTTTGTCTCTTGTCTCCTCATTTTACTCTGCCCTCGTAAATTTACACCCACGATTTTCTTAAACTTCATGAGACTTTCAAAGAAAAAGACTGAGGGAGGAGGATGGGAGTTGGATGTTGTTAACCGTTTCATTCCGGGTCAGAATGTGTGCTCTATTGGCAGAGTCCGGCCGTCCAAGCAGCATTTAGAACAAAATGCTACAACCACCCAAATACCCACTGCCAGTGAGTCGATTCTGAATCATCGGGACACTGTGAAAGATTTCCAAAGTTTTGTAACAGCCTCATCACTCTCCTGTGGAGCGGCTTGGGGGTTTGAACTGCTGGCCTTGCAGTTAATAGTCCAACACTCACCCAACAGTGCCATCAGGTCTCTTTTCAAAGGAGGTACATCATAGAAAAAGTCTCGCCCTATCTCTCAGGTTAGCGATTTTTGTTCCAAACCTTGATGACTTCACCAGTTGTGAATGGATGATTTGCATCTGCCTTATGTTTTTGTCGGTATGATATTGGGTTAGGCTGGGTTTCCTCGAGAAACAGAACCAGTGACACTCATGTGTATGCAGAGGAACTTTAAATTGATATATGGATTGTTATAAGAGTGGTAAGAGCCTCCAATAAAGTAATTTTTTTAAAAAGAAGGAACTTTTTATCTAGAAGTAAATGTATATCAAGAAAGCATCCCAGACCAGTCTAACTTAAGTCCATGGGTCTTATGCTAGCCAGGGCTCTCTTCGGACACACATAGCTGCAGGCTGATGATTTATTCAACAAGTGACGGGGAATGCAGGGAGGTCAGACCAATGAGTAGAGTGGTGTGGATCCAAGGTTGGTGGAAACATGGCAGGGCACCGGCGGCTCTCAGGGTTCATTGGCTTTCATGGGGCTGTCCCTGGAGACAGACACAGAATCCAAACAGGAAGGGCGAGAGGCAGGATCCCCATTTTGTCTCTTATTAAAAGGCCACTCCTCCCTGGTGACATCATCAGGCTGCGCCTAATTGACGGGTTGGACTCCACCCCTACATAAGTGCAAGTTGACCTGAACCCTAACTTCCACAGATATATCGACTCTTCAGTATAATAGGAGCCTTACTCGTGTCTTATAAGTATCTCATTAGTAGTATCATGTAGAGGATTTTCTCCCTGAGAGCTGAGGAAGTAGGCTAGTGAACCTCTCTTTCGTAGGAAGAGCAAGAATGAAATTCAACTAATGTATCATCTGAAGACACACCATTGGGGTCTGTTTTAATTGACTATTTTGCATAACCTACCAACAGCCATGAACCGATATGATCGGTTTTGCTTTTTTATCTTTTTGCCACTGATGTTATATGATAATACAAGGGTTAATCAGGCCTTCCTGGTCAAGGCAGATTTTCATTTGGCGGCAGTATTTGGCCCACTGACAAGTTCCCCTACTCAAACTCTCTTACTTACATCGAAACAGGTTTGGGTTCATACTTGATAACAGACCCACGTTTTAACAACATCTATACGGAGGAGACCGAGTGACGTAGTGGTTACGCGTTGGACTGCTAACAACTCACCACTCTGTGAGAGAAAGACAGGGCTCTCTACTCCCCCAAAGGGTGATAATCTTGGGAACTGGCAGGGGCAGCTCTATTGTGTCATAGAGGATCGCTATGGGTCTTTATTGACTTGATGGCAGTGAGTCTGCTTTTGGTGTATGAAGTAGAAAGGAGACTAGCTATGGATTTAATACCTCATAATAATACGAATTATAAATTATTTATTTTTCATGTGACTACTCCCCGCTTTTATGGATTTTTTTACTGAGATTTTGGTGGGAGTGGGGGTTTGCATTTCAGACATCACCTCTGACCATCAACATTTCAGTTCCACTTGTATAAGTTGTTACAGTTGACTAATAGTATCACTGTTGTTGTTTTATGCTTCAAATGGTCACATCTTGGCACCGGTATCTTCCCTAAGTGGCTCCTTTTTGCTTTCAGCACTGCCTCCAAGGGTTTTTAAAGCACCTTTGCTCTCTGGCAACCACCCAAGAGTCTAGACCTACCCTGAATTTTCCTGTCCCAAGCCTTGAAATTAATTCCCTTTCCAGGAGGTCTGAAGCACTGTTTCTTTAAGAAAATGTGATTCATCTTCCAAGGGAGCTTCAAAAGTTTGTGGAAACATGAAATTGAAAGCTAATGGCATTTCCCCACAAACTTTGTCAAGGCCCTGATCTATCTTTGTATTCACAGTTGCCTCATTTACACGCCTCTCAAAGGCTGTTTTGCTTCTCTTTGATAAAATCCAGTGAGCAAACACCTCTTATTTCCAGGCAGGAAAATGAAAGCGCCCACGTGGGGGAAGGCAGGCAGGGCTGGCCCGGCTTCCTGAGTCCTTTCCTTGGCAGCGAATAAACATTTCTTCAGAGAGTATACCTGGCCCTCTGCTCAGAAAGTTGAGATACAAAAGGAAAATATGAGAAGCAATACTTGCCTCGGGTGACTCAAAACACACTTTTAAATGGCCGGAGAATCGTTCTTAACCAATATGTGGTCAAGCCCCGCCCAGATCACACACACATAGACTGGTCCATCCGACTGATGAGCCAGGCGTGTATAGACCAGGCCTGCTTTAAAAGAGAAGTTGGAAGAGACTACAGGGTAGAGTCAGAAGTGAGGCAATAGCCCAGCTAAACCCACTTCGAGAAATAATTGCAAGCAGGACACGTAGGCAGGAAGCTCCGTAGAGCGTCTTCTTACGGTCCTTCAATGTGAGGTGGTCTCATCCAACCACAGCAAACATTTATCAACCATGCCAAGCACTGTGCTGAGCCCTCCGAAGCAGATACATATAATAGCATAGGTGCATGGAATAGAGTTTACATTAAATATAGATATAGCAGCAATACTCTTCATTTATATCACTCCTGAGTTTGTTTACAAAGCAAGTTTAAGTCTATCTCATTCCAGGATAATGTAAACAAACAAACAAACAAACAAAACCAGTTTAATGACCAATAACTAAAAATAATGACAGATTTACAATATAGTTTAAGCAACTAAACTGTTGCTCTCTAGAGGGATATTAAGAGTAGTATTTTTTATGGATTGTGATAAGAATTGTACGAGCCCCCAATAAAATGATTTTTTTTAAAAAGAATAGTATTTTTAACAATGGATGTAGATATGGATTGTGATAAGAGCTGTAAGAGCCCCGAATAAAATGATTTTTTAAAAGAAGAGTATGTTTAAAATATTTCTCAGTGCTACAGTTATTTAATTTAAAAAATATTTCTAAAATTAGAACCCTGCCCACCAAAATATAAGCGTCTCATCCCAACCCTATTTATAAAGCTGCTTCGTTTTTCCAGTTACTTGTCCTCTGGAGACTGCAGAAGAGAGCGCTTCCAAGCTTATTTCCATTATGTGAGAATGCCTCCTTTTGCCAGGGGGTGTTTCCTCGTTTATCGCTGACCCGTGAGTCACGGAAATCTTTTTGTAAGATCATCCAACAGATGGAAAAAGCCTTATGAACTCATAAACACATTCTCAGACTATCGTTCATCAAGATTATGGCTAAGTGATCTTAGCGATCACTTATCAAGGTTATGACGAAAGAATGGAATTAATTTCCTTTACATGTGATCTCTAAGTCGCCTGTCATCTAAATAGCCTTTCACCCTGTGCCGTCTTTTCAGAAGCCAGAAAAGAGACGGTAGCCAGTTGCATGATCTGTTCTTATCTCTTAAACCCGTGCAGAGATGAGGGTGCTGTGCTGAGGTGCCAGCGCGTTGGCGCTGACTCATAGCGGCCCTGTGAACAACAGAACGAGACACAGACCCGGTTCTGCACCATCCTCACAACAGTTGTTCGGTTTGAGCAGCCGCGGTGACAATCCATTTACTGAACGTCTTCCTCTCACTCTGCCAAGCCGGGTGTCCTCCTCCGGGGACTGGTCTCCCTGAAACATGTCTAAAGCATATGAAACGAAGCCTCCTTATACTTACTTCTAAGGGTCATCTGTCCTGATTCCGAGACTGATGTGCTATCAGATGAGAAAACAAAGCTATTTGAGGAGAAAACGGCATACCCCCCTGCAAGTCTCAAGGCATTCTGCTCAAAAGGTCCTAAAATACTGACCTGATCTTCTCATCGAGTTACAGGCTCAGAAACCCACAGGGGCAGTTCTACCCTGTCCTGCAGGGTCGCTGAGTCGGCGTGGACTCAAAGGCAGTGAGATCAGGAGCTAAGCTAAGCTCCCCAGACCCCACCCGCACACTGCAGCACAGGCTTTTCAAGGGCAGCGAGAGATCCTTCCCACATGGAGAGATCTCAAATTCCCTTCTTAGAAATTGACCCCTGAAGTTACAGCTGAATTTATAAACGATAAGGCTTAAAGAGCAATGGCTTACCCAAAATGTCCGAGTCAAAGGATGGCAGAATTGGGCTTTAAACCTGTATCTCCTGGCTCCCCATCCAGTGTTCTGCACTTTATTCAGGGCCGTATCTCACGAGCACGTAAAATACCGTTTCACAGAGCTCCTCAATGCACTGAATGGCTCTGGGGCCCCTGAGTGCACCCGTGGTGTCAGTCTCTGTTGCTTTGCTTTGTCATCGTGTAACCTTTATATCGCTGTAAGCACAATGTCACACTTGGGTTTTAGAGAGGCTCTGTTAGAAGATCTAATATTTTTCAGCATAGCCAGTGTTCAGTAGGTTAACTCGTATTGATTTCTACAGTTCTGGGGGTCAGGACAGCCCGTGAGGGGCAGGAAAAATCCATGCATTTGAAAGACAAAAAGCGAAAAAAGACATTTCTAGTTCAGTGCTAGAAACCAGATCAGCCTGAAGAGCAGGGATGTGTCCTAACTCTGGCCCGTTTTCCATCTGCTGCAGCATATGTTTTAAGACTTGTGCCATATTACCTCAGCCATGAGCTATTTTTTTCCAAAGGAAGCTAAAATAGATTGGGGGGAAAAATAGTCCAACTTTCCAAAATGGAATCTCAGGGCCTTTCAGTGCACACTGTGTAAATAAAAAAAACAAACCAAAACACATTTGCTTCCCAGCAGCTCCTGAGAGGAGCCAGCATCAACAGGAACCAGCTGCTGCTCTTAAAGGAGGGGCACCCCTGGTTTCAAACCTGCTGTCACCAGCGATTCAATAAGTGGGCGATGGGCCCAAGGCTTGGGGCAGTGGTCTCCACATTTGCTGAACATCAGAGTCACCTCGACATCAGTTAGAAATACTGAGGGGGTTTTCCCACCCCCCAGGTAATTTTATTTGTCGGCTTTGAGGAGCAACCTGGACGGTGTTGTTGTTATTGTTGTGTTTTCAAAAGCTCCCTTGGTGGTGCTCATGGTTACGTGCTAGATGGTTAAGTGCTAGACTGCACCAGAAGGCTGGAATTTCAGACCCGCGCAGAGGTGTGCCTCAGAGCAAGGCCTTGACATCTGCTTCTCACAGGGTAGAGACTTCTTCAACGATTTCGGTTCCTTTGTCTTTAAGCAAACCCATCCTGTGTTGCAGGCAGATGTCAACGGAGTGAATAAAACTGCCGTTCCTACATTTCAGGCTTGGTAAAGTCAACACCATTAAAAAAAAGACAAAAAATAGGTAATTGGTTCCTGAGCAAAAATGCTCAGATTTCTATTTCGAATTGCCTTGGGTTGGGCTTTCCTTGAGGCAGTTCCTTTAAAAAGGATTTGATGTCAAGCAGTTTGATTTGGGGATGATCCCAGGATGCACCAGGGAAGCACCAGGGATATGAGACAGGGAAGAGGGAAAAACCTCTCTGTGGTGGGAATGGGCAGGTTTTGACCCGCAAGCCACTGAGACTCCAGCACCCCCTTTCCTTCTCCCCCCACCCGACCCCCGCTCCAGGCCCTGGGAGACACTGTGCAGCGTGGCTCAGGGCTGTCCCACCTGAAGAACAAAGAAGCTGGGTTATTGATCTTCCAGTGCCACCATCCTTGACTGCGGCCTGCTTCATGACATGTCTAGAGAGGGGGAGGGATAACACTAGCTGCTACACTATTGTAAAAATGTCTTCCATCTTTAGAAGATTCTTTTAATTCAGAATGAAGCACAGTGGTCCTGTTCTCCAATTCTCTGTATTGTGACGTGACATCGTATACGAGACTGTGGAAAGAGTGCTTAAGATTATTTAAAGAATGAAACGATATTCAATCATTCTCAAATGTTTCAGAAGCCCTAATTGCCTAATGTGGAAATGATAAATCATGATTATCTATTCATTATAGCAGGCCCAGGAGGATGCCTAATTTGACTTAATCTCTCAAAATCATGAGCTTGCGTTCTTTAGAAATATTCCACATTAAGACTTCATTCCTTGTGCGAAATGCCTTTTCTAACTGAATTAACTTGAAATAGAGAATACTGTTTTTATGTTACCAAATCCATTTGACCTTGTCAGCAACGGACAGCAGACCATGAAAATCTGTGTATTGATCGCCTGTAATGTTATCACATCGGCCAGAAGGACACTGGCCTTTCACATGCTCTGACAACCCCGAAAGCCAAGCACAGAGTCAAGGTTGTTTGCTGGAGATGACGGGTCTATTCCTTTGTCCACTTACTCCTTTCTGCATGGACCAGGTGACAGGAAGCCCCAGGAGTGAGGCAGGAGTGGGTTTACAGGAACAGGAAGAAAGATGCCCAGGAAGTCATTTAAGGAAAGACATTGGCAGAAATTGGAACATTGGCAAATTTTAAGGCAGTGATATATTGTACATAAACCATAGTCAGATGTACCCAGGTTTAAGACTGTGAACAGTAAGTCTGGTGGTTCAAACCCAGCAGCCACTACGTGGGAAAAAGATGAGGCTGTCTGCTCCCATAAAAATTGACAGCCTCACAAACCCTGCTATATAATAGCACTAGAAATCAGAATCAATGGCAGTAGGTTGTTTTGTTTTTAAGTTTTACACTCCTTCTTCTTTTTCTCTTTTTTAATTAAAAGATCATTTGACACTACTTCTTAAAGGAGCCCTGCTGGCACTGTGGAGCCTGGTGGTGCCGTGGTTACGTGCTGGGCTGCAAACCGCCAGCAGTTCCACAGGACAAACACTGGACTTTCTACTCCCATAAACAGTGACGGTCTCAGAAACCTACAGGGGTCGCTATGAGTCAGCATTGACTCGATGGCAGTGAAGTTGGTGTTTTGGGAGGCATTGTTGGGCAAGCCATGGACTTGGTTCAAACTTATCTGCTTCTCTGGAGGAGAACGTTGAAGCTAACGGCGCTTGTAAATATGTTTAGCCTTGGAAACCCTCTATAGAGTCGATAGAAGTTGGAATCAACTCAATGGGTTTATACTTCCCCCCCCACACTTGAATGTTTTTATCAGTATTATTCACAACAATCAAAAATAGGAAACAATACAAATATTGATTCACTGATGGATGGATACACAAAATGTGGTCTTTCTGTACAAGGAAATATTGTTAAAAAAAAAGAAGTATTGTTACCTACAACATAAATGATGTACGACATACTACTTATTACAGAGCTCTGGTGGTGTAGCGGATTGTGCACTGGGCTGCGTAACCAAAAGGTAGCCACCTCAAACCCACCACCTGCTCCTTGGGAAGAAGATCAAGCTTTGTGATTGAATAAAGATTTCAAGATTTACACACAAAAAAGATTTCAAGATTCACATCCTCAGAAACCCTAGGAAGCAGTTCTGCTGTGCCCTGTAGGGCGCTGTGAGTCGGAATCGACTGGATGGCTGTACATAGGTTTGAGTTTATACTACTTTTAGTCATGTGACCTTGGCAGGTTACTTTATCTCTTTGTGCCTGTTTCTTCATCTACAAAACAGCAAGACTACCTTCAAGGATATTGTACAAAGTAAATGAGAAAAAGCAATTTGGAACACAAAACATTATGCCTGGCACATCATGAACATACAGTATAGAGAGCTCCAGGAACCCTAGTGGTCAAGTGGATTCCTGGTAGGCTCTGAAACACATGGTCAGCAGTTTGAAACCACCAGCCACTGCGTGGGACAAAGATGAGGCTTTTGACTCCTGTAAAGAGTTACAGTCTTGAAAACCTACAGGGACAGGTCTACCTGTCTCACAGGCTCCCTGGGAATCAGTATAGACTTGATGGCAGTGAGTTTGTTGTTTGTTTGTTTGTTTGTTTTGGCTTATAGGTAGGTAGCCCAACCAAGAGGTCTGGAGAGTAGACTAAAGGTCCCACTCCCATCTAGTTAATTCTTACTGACAGTGACCTTGTAGGAAAGAGTAAAACTGCCCTGCTTGGCTTTCAAGATTGTACATCTTTATGGAAGCAGAGAGGGTCATCGTTCTCCTATTGAGCTGCTGGGGGTTGAACGACCAACGTTTTTGTCGGTGCTGGCCACTGACCACCGGCGCTAGAAGGGACAGGATTTACAGGGTTGGTCACCACACTAAGCTTTGGAAGCCATTACTTCTGCCGAGGTTTTGGACTTTGCAGGTCTCTTAAGCCATGAAGTCTCTCCAAGCCATCTGGACTCATGTGCAGACACTCTGATCATTAGGGACCTTGTCTGTCCTTGAGACGAAACAAGGCTACATCAGGGTTGTAGGATGTCTGAGGATGAAATCTCTTCTTTCGAGAAGCTAACCCGAAGGGCTCAAGTAGAACGAAAATGTTTTGAGAATGATGATGGCAACAAAGGTACCAATGTGCTGGACACCATGGATGGATGGATGGGTTGTGATAGAGTTGTATGAGCCCCCAATAAAATGATTTTAAAAAGAACGAAATATCTTCTTTTAGATAATGCAGGTGTCAGGAACTAGACTGATAAGGGTTCAGATTCTAGCTCAGTTTATTTTCTGTGTGGCCTTCACCAAGACACCCTCATTGAACCTTAGTTTCCTCTTATACACGAGAGGGTATGCCCCCCCCCAAAAAAAAAACCAGAAAAAAAATGCAGCAGGGTGGAGCTTGCATAGTACAAATTTTTCCTGCTAAGCAAGTATATAGCAACTCGCTCTGAGTTAGTGCACCCAGTGGTGTTGCCTGGGAAGGTTCTCTCTGGTCACAGTGACTTTTTCATAGAAGCAGTTTTGCTCAAACCTCATTTTTTGTGATGGCTGATTTAAGAGAACAGCATGCGGCTGTGAAATCTTGTTTCCTGCTCGGGAAAAATGACACAGAAACTGTTGTGATGTGGAACACAGCTGACAAGGACAGTGCTATGGGGAACACTCAAGTGTACACGTGGTTTTCCCATTTCCAAAAAGGTAAAATGCCAATTGATGAGAAACCTCGTTCTAGATGTCTGTCAGCTTCCTGAATGGACGAAAATGTCAACATGTAGTGCATTTGGAGTTCATCCCACCAGGTCAGACGGTTCATCAGGCTTTCTATTTAGAGGTTCTGAAAAGATTGCATAACACTATGTGACAAAAAAGGACTGATTTCTGGAGGATTGGTTTTGCCACCACGACAATGCACCTGCTCATGCAGCCAGCCACCTCAGTGCTCCAGTTTTTGGCTAAAAAAACCCCAGCATGCCTCTCTTGCCCCATGCACCTTACTCAGCTGACCTCGCTCCATGCAACTTCTTTTTGTTTCCGCGGATGAAGACACGAAAGGACAGCGATTTGACGACATAGAAGAAGCGAAGAAAAAAACAAGGGAGGTGCTGTCTGCTATCCATTTGAAAAATGTTCCCACGAATGGAATCACAGATTTGGCAAATGTATTAAGTGTAATGGAGAGTACTTTGAAGGTAATAAGGTTGTTTTGTAAAAAAAAATTAGATGCAGTTTTGAAAAAAACCTGCATTTTGGTGGGGGGTACCACCTCATAAGTTCATGATGATGTGAACCCCCACATTTCAGACAACAATACAGACAAAGGGCATCATCGGTGCCCAATGTCCTCTTACAACACACTAGGCCCATTCAAGAATGTTTGCATCCATGTTGTTAGAACTAGTTCTCGGGCTCACCACCATCTGAGTTTTTATACCCCCACCCCCAGAACTGGGCAGCAGACTTGTACAGTCATTTACACAGTCTCGCACATTTGGGCTTGTAACCAAGGTGAAGGAATTTCTCGGCTGCTGCTTTTCCGGTTTTGACCTCATAATGCACTTCAGTTTGAAAAAACTATCCTTAACAATGAATAGCTCAAACCCACAAGGGAGCCCACCCACCTAACCAGTAACCTGAACAAAAACTCTTTGTCTAGACACCCAACTCGATTTTTGCATGTGGAGGAAATAGTGGTTCCTAGACATTTACATGCTTCTTCCTGTCTCCTGGCATTGAACCCACCTGCCTGCTCGCTTCAACACCTCCCCAGTGTACACACATACACACACATGCTCCCCAGCTTATGGACAACACCTCACAAGAGCTTGATAAGTTCAACATTGGTTTGTGATTTTAAATATGTGTGCTTACTGAGACTCGCTAAGACTCCCTTCAAGCCCAGAACCAAACTCACCCCCTGGCTCAACTTCCTGCCAAACACTAGCAGGCCTATCAGGTAAGCAATGAATCACTCCATAGGGCAATCAAATATGCTGAACCGAAAAGGAGCATTCCCCAGGGATAAAGCTGGAAAGGCAGGAAGTGCTAAAAGAGGCGGAGGAAGTGGGAACAGTGCTGTTTATCTTGTGGGGATGCAATCAATGTCAGGAGTCAAAATGTGTGAGGATTGCTGAAGGCAAAACCAATATGCCCCCATAAACTTTCACTTACGTCCCAAGAGAAAGAAAATGAAAGGTGGTAAATAAAAATGTCTCACATATGTCAAATGTATATATACTCTTTAGAAAAAGATCCAGTATTTACTTGACAAAGACTTAATGTGGTTGTCTTGCCTTCTCCAGGGAAAACAGAAGCCTATTTGGAAGCCATCAGGAAAAATATCGACTGGTTGAAGAAGCATGACAAAAAAGGAAATAAAGAAGGTAGGCATTTGGTGTGGCTGGACAATGAAAATATCAACCATTTTGTATTAGTCTAGGTACTCCAGAGAAATAAATCCACAGAAACTCATGTACAAGAGAGAGTTTTATATAAAGGTTAAGTGCGCATCAAGAAAACATCCCAACCCAGTGCTGCCCAAGCCCACAAGTCCAACATTAACCCATATGTCCGCCACCAATCCACAAAGTCCTCCATTTCACAAAACACACACTATGACGCCGACTGCAGGAGGAAAGCCAAATCAGTGAACGTGTAAGCATCTCAGTGCTGGCAGGGGTCTCCACACGGCTGCTCCAGCACCCAGGGCTGCATCGGGGTAGGTCCATGTGGCTTCTCCTCAGGGATGTCTTGCAGGAAGTGAGCCTTGCCAGCTGAAGCCAGGAACTGGCTAAGGCAGCTGCACCCTGGTGGGACCATCACAAAGCAAAAGACCTGAGAACTAGAAAGGTGAGGCTCACTGAGCCATTTATCCCTCCGCCCTTCAATTAACCCCACATGTGTTTATCAGCCAGGTTGGCACAATAAACTACCTACCTCACATTTGTTGGGAGTTCTTTTAACCTAAAGAGTCTCACAACCCGATAGACTGAACGAAAGTCTCTCCTCCCAGACCCAAACGACTCCACTTGCCTCTCAGAAGCAGAAAGGAGCAGAGCCTCCACATTCTTATCTTTCAAAGCCATCTGTTTATGAAAGCTGTTGGGCAAAAGTAGAGCGTGGAGTGTAGTGAATCCCCGTGCATCCATCACCTTCCATCAGTATTAACATTTTGCCAGTCTCGTTTTATCCACCAGTTACTGCCCAGTTAGCTCCACCCCATGGCAAAGCCCACATCTGCCAGAGCAGAACTGCAAGCCACAGGGTTTCCAAGGCTGCATTTTTGTTTGTTTTTGATGAGATCAATTTACTGGGGACTCTTACTCTTGTTACAATCTATACATCAATTGTATGACATATTTGCACATATATTGCCATCGTTCTTTTCTAGACATTTGCTTTCTATTGGGCCCTTGGAATCAGCTCTTTGCTTCCCCCTCACCCTCATGGCCCCTTGATAGATTATGGACTGTTATTATTTTCATATCTCACACCGACCGCTGTCTCCCTTCCCCCTCTGGTTTCTGTTGTTCTTCATACCAGCTGGTGTGCTTCTTCCATGTGGGCTCTGTTGCTTCTCAGCTAGATGGCCACTTGTTTCTCTTCAAGCCTTTAAGACCCCAGATGCTATATCTTTTGATAGCCAGGCACCATCCGCTTTCTTCACCACATTTGCTTATGTACCCATTTTGTCTTCAGTGATCATGTGTGTGTGATGAGGGCTGCATTTTTGGAAATAGATCGCCACACCTTGCTTCCAAGGCACCACTGACCCTCCAGCCTTTCAGTAAGCAGCCCAGCAGTGGTCATTTGTACCACAAAGTCCTTGTTTTATCTACTGCCCCTCTTTTCTTGGAACATTTTAAACCAAGATATTTTCTGAATACAGACGTGAGATGAAAACTGTCATTCATTCATTTAAAACACAGAACTAGACCCTGCCCTGAGTGTCAAAAATTCAAAGATTGGGAAAATGCAACACCCACCCTCCTCAAGAGCTCACAGCCGTGCAGAGGTGGAGAGAGGACGAGGTGTGTGTTCTCATTCAGATAGAGACAGGTAAGAGAAAGGGCCACAGGGGCGCCTTCGCTGGAACCATGAATAGGAATTTGTCAACTGAAGACAGGTGGAGGCAGAGGGAGCCCTGAGAGTCCAGAGAGATTGATTAGAGAGAGAGGTGCTTGCTGGGAACTGGAGCTATTTAGTTTCACAGGAGCGTGGGGTGTCTGTCGGAAGACTGCCAGGCAGGCCTGGGCAGGTGGGAAGACAGGAAGAGGCTTGCGCAGCCTCAAACCAGGTTAGGTTTAGGGCAAACCGAAAACCAAAGTCAACGCCATTGAGTTCCTTCAGGCTCAGAGCAACTCTCTAGGTCAAAGTAGGACTGTCCCTGTGGATTTCTGAGACTAAATGTAAGTGTGGAAATTAAGGTCTACTGAGGTTATGAGCTGAGAAGTCCAGTTGGCAGCTATGTGATTCCAGATAAATAAAAGAGAGACGCTGGGAACTGGGAAAGCAGTAGAGACACAAGGGTCTGGAGCAGAAAGGATGAGGCTGAAGCAGAGACAGAGGGAATAGAGAATTGGGGCCGGAGGGGGGACATTCACAAGACTAGTGGGAAGGGAAAGGTGTCTGCTCAGAGCAGAAGCAACATGATGCTTTTCAAGTGCGAGGTGCCTGCAGATCACCTGGGGACTGACTGTCTCGCCCGAAGCCCAGGTCAAACGCAAGCAGAAACTCTAGGGCGGGACCCAAACATCAGCATTTCCAAAACTCCTCAGATGATTCTAGTGTGCAGCTAAGTTTAATGGCCACTGAGATGTGGAGCGCTGTGGAAAGAAGTACTTTCAGCACCCTTCGGGCTTGTAAAGGAGCCCTGGTGGTACCGTGGGTTTGGGCCGGCCTGCTAACTGCAAAGTCAGTAGGAGTTCAAACCCACCCGCTGCTCCAGGGGAGAAATACGGGGCCTGGCCTGATGCTCCTGTAAAGACTCACGGTCTAAGAGGCTCTCTGTAGGGGTGTTAAGAGCTGGAATTGACTCCGTGGCCCTGGGGTTAGGGTTGGTGGCTTTAGGCTGGTGAGCTTGTACATTGATGGAAGGTGTTTAGCTGAGATACATCGCTCTGCCTTTGTTTTCAAAAAGATGTGGGTGCTGAGTATGCCAAACTTCACATGCGCCCTGTTTCATCAAAACTCTTCTCGGTTGAGAAATGCATAATTGTTTTATTTATAATATGACCAAGTAAATGATGATACGTCGTCCAGGTCTGCAAAGACTTTAAAAAAACAAAGCTATTTTCTTTTCTGTTTTTATTAAAAGATCATTTTATTGGGTGCTCTTATCACAATCCATACATCAATTGCATCAAGCATACTTGTACATCTGTTGCCATCATTATTTTCTAGACATTTACTTTCTATTGAGCCCTTGGTATCAGCTCCTCTTTTCCCCCTCCCCTCCTATTTTCTTTATTGTGGATCAGGTGAGGATTGACATGTCAGATCATCAATTTTGTATTCCACAGCTGAAACAATTTATCACCCCTCTCCCAGAGTTTACCTTACCCCATCCTTTGATTTCTCTTCACCCTCTTGTAGATTATTCTTGTCCCCTCCACCCAAGTTATTATCTGCCAATCCCCTAGCCTGCTGCTTCCTCCTCTTCCCTTTTGGTCAGCTCCAAAGTCTATTGCCTTTGGTATGAAAGAAAAACTTTTATATGTATATATATGAATCAGTGAAATACAGTATGTATTCTAAAACCAATACAAGTGGCCGAATGGCCTGCCCTGCCAATTTGGTGATGCGTGCTGTTGTTTTTCCTGACTCCCATATGAATCCGACTCTCGGTCATAAGCAGCACCACCCTGGAATTCAGTCTTCCAATTGCAGAAGTGGTCAGCCTAGTGAAGCATGACACTTGGGTGCCTGCCCATTGAAGGCGCTGTGAACAGACTTCAGAAGAGCAGTGTTGGGTTCAGTGCTCCCCTCTGCCTGCAGTACACGTGTGCAGAAGGGAGAATTTTCTCCTTCACCCCTGTCAGTGCTCTGTTGACCTGTGCAGAGTGCAGCCTGCAGAGATCTGGGTCCTAGGGCCACCCAGTGATTGACAGCAGCTGTGTGAGCAGGAAGCCTTTCTATGAGCTCGGACCATCCTTAGGCTTTGCTAATGTCCGATGACAGAGGCCTGTCTTCCCCAAACCCAGGAAAGTAAGTCCCAGGGAATGTGATAGTGAGGGCAGTACTAAAATCTGACGCAAACATAAATCTGGAAAGAAAAACACAAGGCTTCACCTTTAAAAAAGCACATCACAGCCTTTTCTCTCTCTTGAGCCTCACAAGCACTTGGAGGTTAGCTAGGTGGTTCGGTGCTTTGCGCGACATACACTGGCATTTCGGGCAGGGCTGGGATTAGCACCCAGGTCCTTCTTTCCCTACACTTTGCTGCTTTCCCAGCTGGACACCGTAAATGCTCTGTTAGTTACATTCAACAGACACGAAGTCGGATGGTCTCATTGTTTCAAAAGCATCATGCTTTCCTGATTGCTTGTTCAGCTGACCAGGACCTCTGCACATGGGTCCTTGGGAGCCTGCGGTTTGTTCCATAAAGGTGTGGCCATTATCACCGATGCTAAAGAGCCAGTGCTCAGAGGCCATCGCCAGTGATGCACAGGTGGCCCTCTGTGGCCTCTGAGTCAGCCAGGAGGGAGCAAGCGCCCGCTGAGCACACGGGGGAGATCCCTCCCTCCGACCGGCAAAGAGCACCTGAAAGACATGGCACGACCTGCCCTCGGTCTGCTACTTAACCCTCCCAGCCCCACTGGCTGTGGGGGCCTGGTTGAGGGTATCGGCCCAGCCTCGTGGCTGAGTTCAGGCGCATGTGTGTGACGTAATGTCGCTGGTGCCCAGTGTGGGTGTGCCCAGGTTGATCACCTGGGCCTAGGTGAGCTGGGTCTGAGCATGCTCAGCTTTGGATTGTCTTCATAGGCGTCTAAGGTGTGCCTGATTTCTTTGCAATCCTTGATTGTGGCATGGCCAGCTGTTTGTTTGTTTGTTTTTTTAACATTTTATTAGGGGCTCATACAACTGTTATCCCAATCCATACACACATCAATTGTGTAAAGCGCATTTGTACATCGTTTCTCAAAAAATTTTCTCTACACTTAAACCCCCAACATTAGGTCCTCATTTTTCCCCTCCCTCCCCGCTCCCCCCTCCCTCATGAGCCCTTGATAGTTTATAAATTGTTATTTTGTCAGATCTTGCCCTGTCCGACGTCTCCCTTCACCCACTTTTCGGTTGTCCGTCCCCCAGGGAGGAAGTCACACACAGTTCCATGTAATCGGTTCCCTCTTTCCTACCCATTCTCCCTTTACCCTCCCTGTTTTGCCCCTCACACCACTGGTCCTATAGGGCTCATCCGTCCTGGATTCCCTGGATTTTCAGTTCCTATCTGTACCAGTGTACCTCCTCTGGTCTAGCCAGACTTGCAAGATCGAATTCGAGTCATGGTAGTGGGAGCGGGGAGGAAACATTTAGGAACTAGAGGAAAGTTGTATTTCTCACCATTGTTACCTCGCACCCTGACTAGCTCATCTCCTCCCCGAGACCCCTCTGCAAGGGGATCTCCAGTGGCCTTCTAATGGGCTTTGGATCTCCACTCTGCACTCCCCCCATCATTCACTGTGGTAAGATTTTTTATTCTGATGATGCCTTACACCTGATCCCTTCGACACCTCGTGGTTGCATAGGCTGGTGTGCTACTTCCATGTGGGCTTTGTTGCTTCTGAGCTTGATGGCCGCTTGTTTACCTTCAAGCCTTTAAGACCCCAGACGCTATACTTTTTGATAGCCGGGCACCATCAGCTTTCTTTGCCACATTTGCTTATGCACCCATTTGTCTTCAGTGATCCGTTCGACACCTCGTAATCACACAGGTTGATATGTTGTTCCATGTGGGCTTTGTTGCTTCTGAGCTAGATGGCTGCTTGTTTACCTTCAAGCTTTTAAGACCCCAGACGCTATATCTTTTGATAGCCGGGCACCATCAGCTTTTTTTGCATAGGCTTTTGGTGGAGACAACCCTCTCTATCCCTAATTTCATTATCTTTCATTCATATACGTACGAATCATGCATAAACATCCCCTGGGGCCCTTGTTAAAATGTAGACTCTGTTTCAGTCTCTGGGGTGGAAAGGCAAATGAACCGGTGTGAAGCCCTGCCTGCAAAGCACTACATCAACGCTAACAATTACAATGTTTTCTACTATTGAAGTAGGAGCCCTGGTTTCGCGGTGGGCTGCCATCTAACAAGGTGGGCAGTTCAAAACCCCACTAGCAGCTTCCAGGGAGACAGATGGGGCTTTCTACTCCCTTAAAGAGTTACAGTCTCAGAAACTCACAGGGGCAGTTCAACCCCATCCTATTGACTGGATGGCAGTGAGTTCTCATATGAAAGACGGGAATAGTTGCCATGTTATTGAAGCAAAATGCTTCTCGGTTCACGGGAGTCACCGGGATTGGATCGCAAAGCATCACCCTTGCTTATGATACTCTCGTGTTTTTTCAGATTATGACCTTTCGAAGATGAGGGACTTCATCACCCAGCAGGCCGATGCTTATGTGGAGAAAGGCATTCTTGATCCAGAAGAGGCCGAAGCCATCAAGCGCATCTACAGCAGCCTGTAAAAATGGCAAAGGAGCCGGGAGTCTCGACTGTTTCAGAAACCATAGTGCAGCTTCTGAAACACCTCTACTTAGGTGATTAAAGTTATCTTGACCTAAAGATTATTAAAGTGCTCAATTTATAGTCATTCACCTTTTAGAAGTGGTTGAAACCTCGCTTTCTTGCCGTCAACACTATCTGAGAAGTAAAGTTGTGTGTAAGCTGAATCTTTGTATCTAGAATCCTTATTTCCTCTTAGACCTGAAGAGCAAGCTGGAGCTTCTGTTAAAAATGTGAGAGTTTATTGATGGCGCAAAGCAATCCAGGATCGGCAGTGCCTTACAGGATTCACCAAAGTACTGCAGTGAAAGGAAATCTCTTCACAGAGCTTACATGGCCACAGCATCGAGGAACTGACAAGAACATCTGATTGGTTCATTTACAAAGTAGGCTGTAACAGACATCAGACAATGGCAAGGCCTCTCAAACATTGTTTTTCTACTTGGAGTGAAAGGTCTTCCTGCAAGAACGGGAAGGAGGGAGGGTGCCTGGAGGCATCCTGGGGTAAGCTGGTTGGTTGACTTTCTCAAAATAAACAGTAAACAGAAGAAGAAAATAAATGCCTGGCCTGCATCTTCAGCAGAAGCCCCTCCTTATGCCAAACACCTGGCTCTTCTGAGCATTTCCAAAGACTGATGGTACAATTAGATGTGTGTTCCCTAGAAGAGCCTCTAATGATCTGGACATAAAACAGAGCCCTCTTCCCTGGGCCTCTCACATGAAAGCGCTCCTGAAGAACTAAGGGGTTCTTGTGTTAGAGCGAGAAACTAAAGCACTTTGTAGAGTAGAACATGTTTGTGAGGAGATGTCGTTTCCACTAGCAGTGCCCTTTTGGAAGCTCAAATGAATTCATGTTTTCCCCAAAGGCTCTCTACTTGAAAGTGAGCCATCTGCTTTTTCAGCCATTCTTTATAGCTGCCTCTTCTTCAGGCCCCAGGGGCAGCGAAAGGAAAGCGCAAAATAAGCGAAGAGCTCACTAATAAAGGAACAGCTTCTCCCCACTGTAAACATTACGAGTACGATTTCAGACATTGGTGCGATTGGCCCAGGTCTTGCTTGGCCCGGCTGGAAACAGGGGCTGATGACAGTGAAGGGGAAGCTTTCGTTTGGCTGATGAAGGAGCGGCCAACACGAGAGTCACTGAGGCACGCTCCAGAAAAGGGGTTTTGCACTTTTATACCTGTGTAACCAGGAAACAAATGGAGGGAGTTATGAATATGCAACAGATTTCCAAGGAACGCTCATGAATATGCATCAGGGCAGATTTTGACTCTATTACCAGAAATGGCTTGTAGGACCATTTGCTTCCAAATGTTGCCCAAGTTGATCTGGTGGGTTTTCCAGCAACTTCTTGTTCCTTGGCCAAAGTTCTTTTGGCCTGGTGTGAGCTACAGGCTATGACTCTCCTTTCTGTTGTTTTAGGGTACAAAAGAGACCCCAATCTCAAATCTAAGGGAAACATGTATTACATCTTAAAAGGGCAAAGACAAGAAGACACAGACACATCATCTGGATGACGGAGGGCATTAGCCCCGAGGGCAGAATGGCGTCCGAAGATTCCCATCAGGACGCTATTTAAATAAGGCATAAAACTCCAAAACCCAAACTCAAACTCACAGCGACCCTGTGAGACTGTAAAACGGCCCCTGGGGGTTTCTGAGACAGTAACTGTTTACAGGAAGAAAAGCCCCATCTTTCTCATACAGAGTGGCTGGTGGGTCCCGAGAACTGACCTTTTGGTGGCCAGACAGGGACAGGGGGGTTGTTCCTCCCATGCCTCCACAGGTCCCCTACAGGAGGTTCGGGCTAAAAATAGGGCGACCATTAGCCACCCATAAAGACCTTAACTGGGCATGCTCCAATTCAACCCCACCCCCACCCCAGCCAGGTGGGTGTTACACCTGGGTGGCCCAAACTAGGCCCAGGTGGGCTTGATTCACCCAATGGGGTCAACCAATACCTCTGACCATGCCTACCCAGCCAGAGGTTTAAAATACCCTGGCAGGAAGAAGGCAGTCTCTTTTCCCCTGCTCCTGCGCCCTGCTCAGCTGTGCCGTGGTCTCTCTGGCCTCGGCTGGGCGCGCAGTCCCAC
>NW_022103905.1:10014209-10030337 GCF_000313985.2 Echinops telfairi
TTCCACGGGGCCAAATTGCCCCTGTGAGTTTCTGAGAAGTGAAGCCTCATCTTTCTCCTGCAGAGACTGGCGGACTCCAACTGCTGGCTCTCTGGTCTGCAGCTCAGCACACACATCACCCAACTCACGACCGTCGTCATTTCTGACTCACAGTGACCCTGCTGGGCCAAGAAGAACTGGTTCTGTGGGTTCCCAAGACTCTAAGTTTTTACAGAAGTAGAAAGCCTCATCGTTCTCCCTCCGAGCAGCTGGTGGTTTCAAATTGCTGACCCTACGATTAGCAGTCCAATTTCTATTCCATGATGTCACCAGGACGCCTTAAAATTGAGACGAATCCAGGTTTCTTGTCAGTTCAAACCCCTACAGTAGGGACTAAAACATCCTGTACTATGCTAGTCCCACGGTCACAAAGAACTCCAAATTAATAACAATATAGAGAAGAGAGTTTGGCTAGAAGCTACTAAGAAAGGCTGCCAAAGGCCAAAAATAAAACTAAGAGGACTCAGGAATTTCCAAGTTGGGTTTATATTCTCTTCTAAATAATGTTTTGGATCACTCTCAAATTGGATATTCTATGTTAAACATCATGATATTGTTTTCTTCAAAGTTCCTATACATCCACCCAAGAGCCCTGGTGGCGTAGTGGTTGCACACTGGGCCACGATCCACAGAGTCAGAAGTTTGAAACCACCAGGCACTCCTTGGTGCAGTTCTGCCATCCTATGAGGTTGCTGTAAGTTGGAATCAACTCAATGGCAGTGGCTTTAGTTGGAGTGATTGTGATCGTTAGGTTTATTGTGCCACCTAGATCTCCATAGGAACATGTGGGCAGAGCTTCATCAGATCGCAGCTTGATTGGAGGCCTACAGAGACAAAATACCTTCCGGGCCACAACCACGTGCTGCTACTTGAGCTGGTTCTTGACCTCAATTGTGCACTGCATTGCCTGTGGGTGGATGGATGTGTTGCTAGAGCTTGAGGCTCCTTCGAGAACTGCTTCTTCCCGGTACATCCCTTGAGTTTGAGATCCCATGGGGTTTGAGATCCCATGCTTCCTGCTTCCCTAAACTCCAGGGCTACCAACTGTTGCTGCCCTACCCTGCCTTTCTGGCCTGAGGGCAGACTTCACTTTCTGCGTCCTTGACCTTGCACTGGCATTCGGCCGTTCCAGGAAAGTGAGTGGAACTGAGCCCTCTATACTGCTGTGTGGACTAGCTAGCCGTGACATTCCTTCTCCCTATATAAACCTTTCCTTTTAGATCGTAATCCTAAGTGCCCTGCTTGTGTTTCTCTAGAGAACCCTAACCCAGTGATGCTTCTCAGTGGTCACTTCCAACTAGCCCCTCACAGTGCGGTAGAGGCGCAGCTCGTAGTGAAGATGCTGCGATCATCTGAAACAAAGCACAGAGGACCGCGTATGTGACATGAAGGGCAAACGAGAAATTTGGCAAGACAAAGGCAGATGATGTTTCCCCGCAATGCCTCAAAGGTTGATTCAGGTGACGATTCCAGTTCTGCACGCTTAGTAGCATTAACACACAAGGACACTTCTTTCTAGCTTTCGCTGAAGAACTGGGAGGGCAAGAGGGGAGCAGGAATTCCTTCTGGGGTGACGGAGGGTTGTTGTGAAAGGGCTTTCATGGAAGCCTAAAAACTTACTCTGGTAGCTGAAGAGAAATTGAGGCCAAAAATATTTCATTGCAAATGATGTGTCACTTTGCGTACTGCAGTACTTTCTATGCATTAAAAGTGAAGGTTAAAGAAGGGAATAAACACTTAATCTCCAATTCAAAGGAGCAGCAAACTAAACCCCCTGCCATCGAGAGGATTCCAATAATAGCGAGTTGGACAGAATAGAGCTGTCCCTGTGAGTTTCTGAGACTGGAACTCTTTGTGGGAGTAAAAGGCCTCTCATCTTTCCCCAGTGGAGCTACTCACTGGGGGTTTCAAACTGTTGGCCTGTCAGTTAGTAGGCCAACCTGTAACCCATTATACTAAATGAGCTCCTACAAAGTGATCTGCCAGGGAGATAGAAAGCTGAAGTCACCAGTACATCAGGTCATGGTATTGTGCCCTTGAGCTTTGGACTACATAGCATGTTTTCACTGAACCTGAAGTACAGTACACCACATCAGATGAAACTATTAACTAGAGACTATTAATGATTACCTTCTAACTTACTGAGATTCTTTTCCCCAAAATTGCATTTTTTAGCCATCAACACTATTACAGTGTCATCATTTTTGAAAGACAATTTAAAAACCAGGTATATTTGTTTTTTAAAAATGAGGAGCTGATACCACGGGCTCAAGCAGAAAGCAAATGTTTTGAGAATGATGATGGCAACAAATGTACAAATGTGCTTGACACAATGGATGCATGTGTGGATTGTGATAAACGTTGTATGAGCCCCCAATCAAATAATTTAAAGAAAATTGGAAGACCCAAATATGAAAACATAGTTTATTTTCGCATTCAGACTTTTGTAGTTTATTTTTACAAAATAAGGGACAAAATGTGGTTCTCTTTAGTATTATAGAATATGCCATACATATTGAAATATAGAGAGATAGCATTTAAGTTATAAACACACAGCACATTCAGCATCACATAAACAGCCACCGTTATTTTTGCACATAGGATTTCATCAGGAGCGAAACTGTTTGGATCTTGACTATGCAAATAATTCTTTGATGCTTTATGTCAACCAGTATTTTACAAAGACTAGTTTGCAAACTACCACCACCTACAAAATAGATAAGCTTGAAGGGTACAATTTTGCTCTCATGCCAGACGAAGACTTCAAATCAGGGAAAGCCAGACTGAACCGATCACATCGGAGCAAGGGCAGTCGGTGGAACTACTAAATTGTGAGTTTAAGATGTATGCTGTGGAAGTTCAAAAGACATGCTTTTGAGTCTTCGGTTCTTGGCTTCTTTCGGGTCCAGCCATTTCTTAATCCAGGGGAGAAGCAGGCTCGCTAGTCGTCTAACTGTGATAGAGGGAAGCTGCATAGGGACTGTCTTCATCTCTGAAAGAAAAAGTGAGCAAAAGTGATGCTTAAAGACCACATTCAGAAAACGAATGCATAGACTTCTTATACAACGTAATCACCAATTGCCAAAGAAGGGCAGAAACTTGGGAGAAACTGCTTGTTTTGAAAATTATTATGAATGTAAAATATTAAGGTGTAGTTTTTGGGTTTTTTTAGGTGTAGCTTCTTATCTCCATTAGGTAGAACAGAATGTAGAAATCTTGGTGGCTTGGTTACTAGACTAAAGAATGGCATTTCTTTATTTATTTATATGCTATTTTAAATTATGTTGTTGTTAGTTGCCACTGAATAAATTCCAACTCTGGGCACCCCGTGTGTGCAGAGTAGCAGCGCTCCACAGGACCTTCTGGAAATAGACTTCTGAGATATCCCTCAAACAAACTCACTGCCGTCAAGTCAGTTCTGACTCACAGTAACCCTACGGACCGGGCAGAACTGCCCTGTGAGTTTTTGAGGCTGTAACCCTAAGATAATAGAAAGCGTCATCTTGCTCCCACAAAGTAGCTGCTGGTTTCGAACTGCTAACCTGATGGTTAGTCCAACGTGTTACCCAATATACAAACCTCCCACGTTTCATCAGATCGTTGGGTGCGTAACCATTTGTGCCTCCCAGGGAGCGTATATTAAGTTACAGATTCATTATATTTATATACATTTTATTTTCTACCTCTTCCCCAAAAGGATGTGAGGTGCTTACAATAAAGACCACATATATAATGAAACAACAAAAACGAGGACTAAAGAAAAGAGATGGAAACAAATACATGAATTTTAAGAAACATTACAGTAGTGGCTTCTAGGCTCTAACGTCTGTTGCAAGCTTCTCAGTAAATTACGAAGCGTAAGCAGGCTGCACTATTCTTGACGTCAAAGAGGGATGCAGAGACCAATTCTATACGGGAAAAGGTTTCAGCGGATATTTACTTAAAAGACGAAAACAGTATTCTCATATGAGAAATACCAGCCAACATAAAGAATGGACAATGTCTCTGACAAATTTTAGAAGGCTCAGTGTTTACCAGGGTGCTGCTTCCCTGGCAGGCGTCACTGAGATCCCTCTACTCGGCAGCCATGCAGCCTTGCTAGTGGGGCAGTTACACTATTAAGGCAGAGGCACTCTGTGTAATCAGGCACTATAACAGACGAAGTCTTACGCAGAACGCCGTAGGTTTGTTTAGACGTCATCTGTAAAAACTGCCTTCCCAGAATTCAAATCCAATTTTTAAAGTGTAAAAAAGAACAATATAGCCAAGCCAGGACGTTTTAAGAAATCTTTCATTCCGCCCCTGACGAATGAGAATCATCAGCGCATCTTTACCTGCTTTCTTCTTTTAGTTTCTTGGCTGCCTGTGTGGATAACTTAATCTGCAAGTCTAGTCTCTGCAGGAAATCTTGGGCCGACACTTCCTCAGGCTGCACTGGCTCTGCGTCTGCCTCCTGAGGGCTGGGAGGGGACAGGTCTGCCCTAGTCCCCTGCGGCTCCTCTCCGTGGGAAAGACTGCCATCAACAGTTTCATTTTCTGGAGAATCGATTGAGTTAAGTCCATTAAACAACAAAGGCTTCTCTGATATAACTGGGATGTTCAGAGTTTTCTTCAGAAATATACAATCATTGGTAAATAGTTTGTTTGCTCTTTTTATCTGCTCCATCTAAAATAGAAAAACAACAATAACAAGTTACATATAACTGAATCCTGAAGTAAGGGTTACTACACAAAACACAGAGCTACAAACATGCGTGAACAAAATGTTTCGATGGCTTCTCTGGATTTGAGATACTCAGTTCAGGTTTGGTTACCTCCCCAAGGCCTCCCTCCAGTTATTTTAAATAACATGTCAGAAAAGTCCATTTCCCAATTAAACAAATGGCCCTGTGAGGTGTAGGTAATATCTGTTCCCCATGAAGAGACAGCTCAGTGAGATGATATAGCATGCTCACACTCACATGATTTAAGTTGGTGGCACGGGGACCAGAACTGGGCGGTGCCCCTAGCCCATGCCTCAAATCAAAATCCACACCCATGGAGGCAGCAGCCAAAAACTCAAATGATGAAAAGAGGAGCTGATACCAAGGGCTCAAATAGGAAGTGAATGTTTAGAAAAGGTTGATGGCAACGTATGTACCAATATGCTTCATACAATGGATGTATGGAGTATTTAAACAGCTGTGAGAGCCCCCCAATAAAATGATTTTAAAAAAATCAAATTATGTATTTCGCATTGAGCAAATGTCCTGCAGAAGACCACCTTAAGGTGCTCCAAAGCGGAGAGGTCACCTAGAAGGCAAAGGTGGACCTCATCCAAGCGAGAGTATTTCCAATCATCGCATAAACATGCAAAGGCCGACGGGGAAGAAGGAAGGCTGATGAAGAATTGATGCCTTTGAATCCGTGTTGGGGAAGAATATTGAATACACCAAGAACTGCCAGGAGAAAGAACGAATCTTGGAAGAAACACACTAGAATGTTCCATAGGAGGATGGCAAGAGTTGGTCTTCCACACTTTGGACCTATTAGTAGAAGGGAGATCAGACCCTGGAGAAAGACACCGTACTTCGTAGAGGGCGAAAAAGTGGAAGGCTCTCAAGGAGACCGACTAAGACCGTGGCTGCAAAAATGGACTCAGATAAGGCATTAATGGTGAAGTTGCGAGACTGGGCATAGTTTTCTCCTACTGAGCATGGGGTTGCTAAGAGCCAGCATTGACTCAATGGTACTTCACAATGTCTTGGTCACAGGTCTCACTCATACAGGCACATGTATCATATTTCATTCTTTCTACCCTGTAGAATGGGTATCTGTCATTTCACTCCACAAGTAAAAGTAACAAGGCTCAAAGATTATGGAGCACGGAATCATCATACGCCTAGCAAATAGAGAAGCAAGGATTTAATGTAAGTTTTTATCATAACTTCAAACTCTTCCATAGCTTGTAGACACTTCCTACAAATCACAGAAAAGAGGGAAGTGATGGTTGAAAAGGAGAATGCAATTTACATACATGCTATCAAGCTGCCCGGAAGGCCTTAGTGGAAAACCAGGCCCAGTAATTGATAGAATACCAATTGAGATGTTTTAACAAACAGATGCAATGCTGGAAATGCTCACTCATCTTTGCTACCTGTGATAGGTTTGTGTCAACTTGGCTGGGCCGGGATCCTCAGTAGTTTGCTAGTAAGCCCACCCTCCATCTCCATAATGTCACCGAATGTATTGGAAACAACTCATGCAGTTGTGGGACTATTAGGGCGGAGTGCAACCCTTTACTCTAGACCACAGCAGCCTAATGTTGTCTCTTTGGGGAGTTGGCCTACTTCACATACATAACGAGACTGTAGCTAATTCACCCCCTCCCTCTCTCTCCTTGCTGGTGTGGATCCTGCATCTGTTACCTTTACTGCCAGTTTTTTGGACTTGAGCCAACAGCATATCATATTGCCTATTGACCCTGAGCGCTATCAGCTGCCTGCCATATTACCTGCCAACCCAGGGAAACCATCAGTCTCTACAGTATGGCCTACCAAACTGCTCTACATCCACCAGACATACGCTTCCCGTTGTCTTCCTGCGCCATCCTCCTGCCTCCCAGCTTCACTTCCTGTTTCCTGGTTTCCCGGTCCCGGGAGCTACTCAAGAAAAGTCTGTGTCTTAATGTCTGACACACAGACTTGAACCCGACTGGACTCAGATGCTTCTACACGTGTGTGAGCCACTTTATTGATAAAAGTTTATATATTTCACGGATTGTGCTTCCCTAGAGAACCCAGCCTAAAACACTGGCCAACCCACTGGAAGAGATCTGTATTCCTGCAGATTCCAAAGAAAAGTGGTCCAGCCTCATACAACCACCACAGAACATCATTAATAACACCGACAAGTACCGATCACAATGGTCGACGCATAACCATACTCCCCTGTACAGGGGGAAGAACAACCGAACACATGGGGGAAGGGTGACAGCGGTCGGTGTGAGAGATGAAAACAATAACAATGTACAATCTATCAGGGGGTTATGAGGATGGATGGGGAGGGGCAAAATAAAAAAAAAAGAGCTGATACCAAGGGCTCAATAGAAAGTAAATGTCTAGAAAAGAATGAGGGCAACATATGTACAAACATGCCTGATTCAACTGATGTATGGATTGTGATAAGAGTTGTACGAGCCCCCAATAAAATGATTTTTTAGTTAAAAAAAAACACAGACAAGTAAAGTTCTGCTGAATATAATTTTTAAGTGGTTACAGCGGCATATGAACAAGAAACCACCAGATATTAAAGCTGTTTTCAGAAGAGGGCATGGAATGAGATACTATTGATGTCACATAACTTTGACTGGAGGCAGAGATTCCCACACCGATGTTTACGTCTTGTTGTTTATGCAAAAGTATTCCCCTCTGTGATTTCATGTTACTCGTCCCCAATCAATGCCCATGGAAACAGCACCCAAGACATCAAGCAATACCTGACAGGTCATAGTATTTTCATCACTTCAAATACCTGAGAGCTGGACAAATGAATACTTTTACTTAAACCAGCGGTTCTCAACCTGTTTGTCGCGACCCTTTCACGGGGGTCGCCTGATTCATAACAGTAGCAAAATTACAGTTATGAAGACGCAATGACAATAATTTTATGGTTGGGGGGGTCACCACAATACGAGAAACTGTATTAAAGGGTCATGATATTAGGGAGGTTGAGAACCACTGTTTTAGACAGAAGAACTGAGTTATTTGAATTGTTGTATTGGCAAATAATATTGAATGTACAGTAATCAGGCTGCCATGAAAACGAGTCAGTCTGTCTGGAAGAAGTACAGCCAGATGCTCCTTAGAAGGGAGAATGATTACGTATGGATTGTAAAAAGAGTTGTACAAACCCCCAGTAAAATGATTTTAAAAAGAAAAGAAAGAATGACAAGACTTCATCTCACGTATTTTGGAAATATTATCAGGAGGACATATTAATCAGAAGAATTTGAAGCACTTGCTAATGAAGACTAGTCTTCAGTGTGAATTCCAACTCAAAGAAAATAAAAATCCTTACCTTGGAACCACTAAGTAACATCATGATAAATGGAGAAAAGACTGAAGTTGTCAAGAAGTTCATCTTGTTTGGATCCATAGTCAGTGCTCATGGAAGCAGCAGACCAGAGCTCTAAGGAAGCAATGCACGGAGTCAGCCTGCCGCACAGGGCCTCTGTAAAGTGCTGAAAGCAGATGTTGCTAAGAGAGCCAAGGTGCACTGAAATCAGGCCTTGGTATTTCAGTTGCTTCATGTGCATGCGAAAGTTGAGTATTTAATAAAGACCAAAGAATAGGTGGATTCGAATTGATTGCTGGCAAGGAATCCTTAAAGTCCCAGGTCTGTCAAAAGAACAAACGAATCTGTCTCGCAAGTACAGTCAGAATGCTGCTCACAGGCAAGGATGGTGACATGTGGTCTCGCGGACTGGTTATCAGGAGAAGACCATCCTGCGTGGCAAAGTTGAGGGGCAGCAAAAAGGAGGCAGGTCCTCAACAAGATAGATTTACACAGTGGCTACAACAATGGGCTCAAACATGCTAACAGTTGGGAGGCTCGTGCAGGACCGGGGAGTGTTTTCTTCTGTTGCACAGAGAACAGACTCAATGGTACCCAGCAACAGGATGAAAGGGAGTCCTGCAGGCGTAGTTGGTCAAGTGTTGACCTCTTAACTACAGTCAGCAGTTCGGGCCTGCCAGACTCCCCACCAGAGAAAGGCGAGGCGTTTGGCTCCCCTAAAGATTTACAGTCTATGAGGTTGCTTAGAGTCTGCATGGACTTGATGGCAGTGGGACTGGTTTGGGAGTAATGGTACTAAAACAAGTAGAAAGACTAGTTCATGTTCTCAAATGGTAGGCCTTAGCTAAGTAGGCATTCCTTACGTTTCCTTGGGCCCACCTGGATGATACACATCCCGCCTGCCGGTCGGTCATCAGGGTGCTGCAGCATAGCTACAGGCATTGTGAATGCTTCCTCTTTCTCTCTCCTATCAGACTAGCACCTAAGTAACACTGAGTTTCCAGCAGGTTATGAAGTGTATGGCTTCTGTAGCCCACCGCACTCCAACTTGTACCTGCATAAAGGAGGACCCTGACCACCCCTTGGCTGAGCCTGTCCTGTCCAGCCTCTGGAAGCAGTACCGCATCCCAGTCAATAAGCCTCACAATGCAGATCAATGGATGCCTCTCAACTCTCGGTCTCGCTCACGGTCCATTTAAAGTTTGGTTTCTTTTTTCCTTTTTAAAAATACCACACTAAATACTACCTAGGCTTGCCATGAGGGGGAATCTGCCCAATGGCTGTGGGTTTTCCAGTGCACTTTAAAGAAAAGGGATAGGAAGGGTGGGAGAGAGAAAGGGAGCAGCCTGAAGATGGGCAGATGCATTTTAAAAAAATCATTTTATCAGGGGCTCATACAACTCTTATCACAATCCATACACACATCAATTGTGTAAAGCGCATTTGTACATTCATTGCCCTCATCATTCTCAAAACATTTCCTCTCCACTTAAACCCCCGGCATTAGGTCCTCATTTTTCCCCTCCCTCCCCGCTCCCCTCTCCCTCATGAGCCCTTGATAGTTTATAAATTGTTATTTTGTCATATCTTTCCCTGCCTGACGTCTCCCTTCACCCACTTTTCGGTTGTCCGTCCCCCAGGGAGGAGGTCACATATAGTTCCTTGTCATCGGTTCCCTCTAGGCAGATGCATTTTAGAGACAAAACTGAAACCTAAAAAGCCCAGTGATCTCTGGTCCTATGTTTGGTTCAGTCGTGAGAGAGTCCCTACTCAATATCCCTGGCTCTGCAAGCCCCATCTACTTCCTCCACCTCCCTTTGGGTGTGGACTTGCAGTAAGTGCTTCTCTGCCTCCCCCGGGTGTGTAAGCCTGTGACTCAGTCCTGCCCTTTCACCACCACTGCACCCTGGCTTTCGTGATGGGCCATAGTCCCAATGGGAGCCATTCGGAGGAGCTGAGCTGCCAGGAGAGACTGCTGCTGGGCTTGTGAGAGGCCGATTCCTCTTTTTTCCCTGCCGGAAGGAGACGGGCCTGGAATACTGGGAGCCATGCTGCCACCTCATAGAGCCTCAAGCCACCTTGAAGGGGAACATTAAGGCCTCTGGTCAGAGCCTGAGGCCAGAATTCTCCTGGACCTTTCCGTTCCGGCACCAAAAAACTCCATTAGCGTGTGCGTGTTTGCTTGCTTCAACCACTTTGAATTGCATTTCCTTTCCCTCAAAACCGAAAGAGGTACTGCTGTGGTGCCCTTCGAAATGGTTACGTTCCTGGACTTACTGAGGCCAGTAATCAGTATGCCGGGGAGTATGGAGGACAGGGGCAGAAGATACAAGTGGAATTTGAATCACTGAGGCAGAGTGGAGAGCAATATGAAAAGACTTTAAATGTATGCTTGACAAAATTCTTACACAGACTGTAGAGAAAGGCATTCCTTTCTGTGATCTTTTTCCTGTGGATTTTGGGTGAAAACAGCCTGAGAAGTTTCCCGACTACTCCCCCTACGGAGTTCCCTTTGCCCTAGTTTCCCGCCCCAGGGGGGGCTGCGACTTTTGGGGTTGGCTGGCATTTCCTTAGTAGACTATACACCAAGATGGTTTGGCACTGCCTGGCCCTGGATTGTAGCTTGCCCAGTGATTGGTATGCCCCTCACAGAGGCTGCCAAATGGATCGTGCAAAGGTGAATTGTGGCCTGTTACGCAGAGCAACTGAAGTAAGTGCTGTGGCTGGGGCCTCCGAGGGAATCAAGTGCGCCATGCCTGCAAATTGACAAGGGGTTTGGTGTATTCAGCACCCAGCCCCACAGAAGTTCTTGGGGGTGGGGGTGGGGGTGTAGAAGGCAGAGAGCCAGCAGGGACAGCTGGTAGGGTTAACCAGGGCCTGTGCTCAGGAGCATAGAGCAGGTGAGAGGAAGCCTGCCCGGTGAAGAGGCGCCAAGAGAAGTATCCCGTACGAAAGGTGGGAGACTATCTCCAAGCTTCCTGAGCCTGAGTGCCCTGCTTCTTAAGACACCACTAACTATAAGATGTGCTGTCTGCGAGTTCCGTGTGGCCATTGCAACGGATTCGTGAACCCAGCAGAGAAGCAGAGAGGGCCGTGGCAGGGATGCTGGTGTCGAACTGGCCAAAAGTTTGGAGAGTGGAGCAACGTCTGACTTCCGCTTCCCTGGGATCAGCTGTGGGCTGATCCTGGTCCTTAGGCACCCAAGAAGCTGGGCTCTGGCGATGCGACTGCTCGGTAGACATGTTGGGGCAAGGAGAAAGGGGGGCCATGGAAGGAATCTCTAGTACACAGAAGGGTAAAGGCACATATCCTTATCAACAGCTTCCAAGCACAAAGAAAGGTGGCGGGCAGAGGCGGCTTATTTCCTTATCAATAGTTTTCCAGAAGAGACAGTGAAAGGGTGGATTAAGGCACGGTATTCCTACCTCCCCCACAATGATTGTATTGACCCTTGGCTTGGGGCCTAGTGTACACCTGGGTCTGGGGTGTACACATATCACCTGTAAAGGGGAAGTAGACTATGGAAAGCCAGCCAATAGCGGACGGTCTGCCAGTAGTGGGATTAAAAACTTGAACTTTCATCCCACATGGCCCTCAGGCTAGTTGGGGTGCCCTTCCGTTTTCCAGGCTGAAGTAGCTGTTTAATATAAACACGCTCATTCCGTTCAGATCTTTTCTCTGTCCCCCATCCTAGTCCCACCTATAACTGTGATGTATTATTGATCGGCCACCAATCATGAATCTGTGAGTTTCCTTTACCCCCCACACACCTTTTAAAGCTCAGTGTCTCAGCAAACCCTCGGATGCCATTATGCCCTCGTGCTGATGGCCTCGCTTGTCCAGGTGACAGCTGTGTCTTTGTGGTCTTTGTCTTTTTTGAAGACCTAATATAAATGTTCTCCAAATTACATTTGAGATGGGGGGTCTCTTTTGTACCCTAAAATCTATTCCAAGGAAAGGTCCCTGCAGAACATCTCCCCATGGCACTGGTGGTCATGTCTTTATGGTCAGAGTTTCTGTCAGGCAGCCCCTCGTCCAAGGCTCTGGTACACCATCCCTTCTCTTCCCTTCCCCAGGTCTGCCTTCTAGTTCCCTGCTGTTGCTCCTCCCCCCTCCCTTGATGGCTCCTCCCCTCTCCCTTGATGGCTCCTTTAATCCTGCTTCACACTTCTGCAAATGTCCCTTCACTAAGTGACCTCTGGCCACACAGGCATGATGGACATATCTGTCATTCCGAGAAAATCAGGCCAGAGGCTGCTTGTCTAAGGGGCCAGGGATTAGAGCACAAAACAAAACTGAAGCTAAAGCTCAGGTACAACCAAGTAGTCCAGAGGGAATGAGATGCGGGGATCCCGTAGCTCTTGTACGTGCAGGTCTACACTTGTCATTAATTTCATCGCTCTTAATTAGTTCATGAGCTTCCCAGAAGTCAGGAGCTGTGTTATTCAGCTCAGTAACATTCCCACCCCACCCCATCCAGTCGATTCTCGCTCACAGTGACTTTATGATCCAGGGCAACGCCTTCATAGGGGTTTCCAAGGCTGTAAATTTTTATAAGGAGCCCTGGTGGCACAGTGGTTACATGTGGGCTGTTAACTGTAAGGCCAGCAGTTCAAAACCAGCCTTTCCAAGGGAGAAAGACGGGCTTTCTACTCCTGTACAGATTAGTCTCAGAAACTCACAGAGGCAGTTCTATCTTGTCCTACATGGTCACTACGAGTCAGCACTGATTCCATGGCAGTGAGTGTGGTTTTTCTGAGTTTTAGTCTTTATAAGAACATAAAGTCTCGGTGCAGGATAGCAATGATGAAATATACAACTTTCCTCTAGTTCCTAAATGCTTCCTCCCCCCGCTATCATGATCCCAATTCTACCTTACAAATCTGGCTGGATCAGAGGATGTACACTGATACAGATAGGAACTGGAAACACAGAGAATCCAGGGCGATGATCCCTTCAAGACCAGTGGTGAGAGTGGCGATACCGGGAGGGTGCAGGGAAGGTGAGGTGGAAAGGGGGAACTGATTACAAGGTCTACATATAACTTCCTCCCTGGGGTATGGCCAACAAAGTGGGTGAAGGGAGATGTCGGACAGTGTAAGATATGACCAAATAATAATTTTTAAATTATCAAGGGTTCATGAGGGAGGGGGAGCGGGGAGGGAGGGGAAAATTTGAGGAGCTGATACCAAGGGCTCAAGCAGAAAGCAAATGTTTTGAGAATGATGATGGCAACAAATATACACCTGTGCTTGATACAATGGATGGATGGATGGATTGTGCTAAGAGTTGTACGAGCCCCCAATAAAATGCTTAAATAAAATAAATAAATAAAATAGAAACGAGAAAGCAATTATGCCCAAAGCACCTGACACACTCGTCTAAAATATCATCTTGATATTGCAAGGTAATATGAGACACTGATCACCCTTTTTGTAAAAAAGAATGAACTGGGAATGATATTCCATCCCTTGAAATATACATGTGGGCCTAAATATCAGGCTTCTTCCTACAATAAAGAAGGATTATGGATAAAAAATTTTTTAAAAAGAACAGAAAGTCCCATCTTTCTCCTGTGGAGCAGCTGGTAGTTTCAAGCACTGAACTTGTGCCCAGTGCTTAACCATGAAGGCTCCTTGCCTTTAAGGTAGGCACTGACCCTTGAGGGATTGATGGATGGTCTATAGTCTAAGAGGACACGAGACAAGCACACCAAAACATCCAAACAATCAGCGGCCAGGCGGAAACCAGTCGGTCTAAGCACAGGGCAGACTTGGGTTTGATGTGCATTCAGGTAGATAAGTTCAATATAAGGTAGTGATTAAAAATACGGGTTTCTAACCATTCTCTACCTCTGCCCATATGTACAGCAGGGGCACGAGTCCCTATCTTACCATATGGTTGCTTATTGCAAGAGTTAAATGAATTAATTCATGTAAAACGTGTAAAGCAATACCTAGCACACAGGAAGCTCCCAAAAATATTAGGTCCTGCTGTTAAATTGGGTTACAGGTGGGAAAGCCACAGGTCAGGGAAGAGTCTACCATGCATTCAGCAGACAGAATGGAAGGAGATTAACAACAAAGAAGGAAGGAAAGAGATAGATCTTTTCTCCAGGAAACTGCTTCCTCGCGCAAAGTTCTACCTAAGGAGAGTCCAGATGCACATGCCCAGGAGAAGAGCACAGTGCTGCCACCGCTCTGGGTGGGGGCTTCGGTGCCTGTCAAAGTTAAGGGCTGTGAAGGTTAATAAGGCGTGCACAACCGAAACAGAACTTAAGATTTGGCAGTGGAGAGGGAGGGAACAGTGTAAGTTGTTCTCCTTTGCAAGTAACGGCCCGGATCAGATGCACGAGCTCCGAATGCTGTTACCTGCAGGAAAGCTAAGGAGAGAAACCAGAAAAAATGGATTCAAGCCAGAATGGTTGGCTGGACAGAATGCGAAGTAGGAAAGAGTCATGTGGCTGAAGAGCCGGACGGGGTGAGCGAGCCCCAGCCCAGGCAGGGCTTTGGGGGCCAGGGTGAAGAATTTGCATTTTATTTTCAGGGTGAGGAAATTGTATCAAGGGCTCTGGTAGCTGGTGGTTGTGTGTTGGGCTGCAATCTTCAAGGACAATCCGAAGCCATCAGCCGTGCCCCCAGAGACAGAGGGCTGCCTATTTCTGTAAACAGTTACAGTCTCGGACACCCAAGGGCCATTGTACCCTGTCCTTCAGGGTTGCTTTGAGCCGGCACAGACTCGATGGCAGTGAGCTTGGATTTCTTTTTGGGGGAGGGGGTTGGGTGAGATGTCATATAAGGACAAAGGAAGTATGTAAATCCATCTGGTCCCTGCAGGGATCACGATAGCTGTGTGGAAGGTGGGCTCGCAGGAGCAGCATTCCAGGGAACAGGAGGCTCAGTTATGGGATAAATGCAGTAGCCCAGCCAAGAGATGGTGAAGAATCCCACACAGTACAATCGTTTTTTTGTTTTGTTTTAATAAGCTGTATACGTTTCCCTGAATATACAAAGGTGGTTTTATTTGTAATGTTTTGGGGATGTTACCTTGCGTACAACTTAGAAAGGTCCTGAGCCAACCCAAAGAGGAACTGGAAAAGCCTACAGCTTTCTCACCTGTTCTCTGTTCTTCTGGTTTTCAACAAATGCAGAAGAGAGAAAGGGTGGCCTTTGCAAAGATAGGTGGAGAGAGGAAATGTTCTCACTTCAAGGGCCTCTGCTGATCTGGGCTAAATGGTTCTCACTGAAGAAAGCAGAAATGAACTGGCCGTTGCTATGAAACGGATTACAGAGCTTTATGGACAAGCTGAAGGAGTGGCCAGAGGCCCACCAGAGGGAAATGAAGAACAAGCACCCTGGTCCATAGACGTTATGTGAAGTGATTCCCCTGTAGACGTTATGTGAAGTGATTCCCCTGTCGATACACGTTGCAATGGTGAATTCCCTTTAAGAGGAATTCATAAAACGTAAACAAAATTAATTTTTTAAAGGTATCTCAATTAGCAGCTGCTGGGTATAGCCAAGCCCTCTCCACGGGGCACTTGGATCAGTATAATCCATCTCCCTGCCTGCCTGGGGACGCAATATTCCAACCTCCCATTCCTTCCTCTCCGTTCTGTACAGGAGACACCCCACCAGCTGCTCTTGAGTCGGCATCTACTGGAGGTGACCCTGTGACGTCGGAAGAAAACAGGAATCCATCAGGTTTTTGATGGCTGATTTTCGGAGATTGCCAGGCCTTTCTTCTGAGGTGCTCTTGGGTGGACTTGACCTCCACCTTTGGGTGAGCAGGTCATCAGGTTAACTGTTTGTACTACCCGGGGATCCCCTGCCCCTCATTCCCTAAAACAGAACCAGTTAGTGATATAATTTACAGAATTTTCAAATACACATGCAGCATTCAATTGTCCTTATTATTTTAAACAAAAGAAAACAGCTAAATAAGAGATCCTCCCCCAAATAATTTTCTAGTGACGTGCAGGATCTGCACCTTGTTAGGTCCTAAGCGTTGGAAGCAAGCAGACCCCCTCCATAG